>NC_068922.1:58232032-58549710 GCF_023091745.1 Budorcas taxicolor | reverse complement strand
CCTGGCTGGGTGGGATGTTCTTGCCCTTCCTCAGGCTCGAGGAGGAGGGGTCATTGGTGCTGCTGAGGTCCCTGGGGGTACGGAAAGAGGGCAGCCCCAGCCCCCAGGACAGTACTGAGGCTGACAGGTGCAGAGTCAGACTTGAACGGAGGCTGTGGTTCTTGCCTCCCTAGGGTTCATGGCTGTGAGTTGCCGAGCAAAGCTGTGCTGGCCCTAATGGCCATTCCAGGTCGGGCTGCTGCTTCTGCTGCCTTCCGAGGGCCAAGACTCCGAACTCAGAAAGCAGCAGGGCCCTGGAGGAAGCCCCTTTTGCACCCAGTGCCAGCAAGGCCCTTGGCTCTCGGCTGGTGCTGGCTAGGTGCTGGGGACTGAGCGGTCCAGGCCATGTCCCTGCCCTCGGGAAGACAGGTGGATGATAAAGTGGTTTGAGGCTGTAGGAAGGAAGTATGGCCAGCGGTGTGCAGGAGGTGAGGGGGTGGTGGTCAGGGAAGGCCTCTGTGGAGGTGCTTGAGCTGTGGGAAGGAGCCTGTCAGCAGCGGGAACAGTAGGTGCAAAGGCCCTGTGCACAGAGAAGCATGTCCAGTCT
This sequence comes from Budorcas taxicolor, assembly GCF_023091745.1. Taxonomy (NCBI): domain Eukaryota; kingdom Metazoa; phylum Chordata; class Mammalia; order Artiodactyla; family Bovidae; genus Budorcas; species Budorcas taxicolor. Next base: position 58,549,124 of record NC_068922.1, on the reverse strand, counting down.
GGGGACAGAACGTGCCAAGTCTGCGCCCTCTTCAGAAGCCTGTAGATGGAGTACGTGGAGGCCAGCGGCAGCTGACCTTTCTGAGGAGCAGGTGGGGCGCCGAGGAACCCGCTGGGCACACGCACCCTGTGTCCTGGTGCCAGGTGTCCGAGATGCCCCCCTTTTGTGGTGTGTAGGCCTGGGAGGGATCCAGAGGGCTATGCTCAGACGGGGCCAGCCGCTGGTTTGGCTGGGTTTTCCTTCTCACTGGAGATTCTGGTGGGTGCGTATATGTGTGTGTGTTTGTTCCTTCCTGAGTGTTTGTGTTCATGTGCCAGCTCGGCTCCTTGGTTCCCACCTGGCTTCCTCCCCAGCCCCCTGTGTGGGTTTCTGGTTGGGACAGTGGTTAGGACTCCTTGTATCGGCCTTTTGCCTTGTAGTTTACAGCAGGTCTTGACCTCAGCATGATGCTGGTGAATTCTTTGTAGGGGGACCGTCCTGTGTGCTGTGGAATGTTAGCAGTGTCCCCAGCCTCCACCAGTGGCACTCCCTACCTGCCAGGTGACAGCCAGAAATGTCACATTCATGCAGAGTGGCCCCTGGCGTGAAGTCACTGCGGCTGAGAAATGCTGGTCTGGTAGAGGATCTCTGCTCTCAAGCCCTGAGGTCAGCTTCTGCCAGACCCGTTTTAAAGATGGGAAAACTGAGGCTCATGGAAGCTCTGTAACTTGAATGCAGATCTGAGGGGCCCAGCCCCCTGTTGGGGGGAGCTTCATAGCTTCCTCCCCCTTGACTCTGCAGGGCTTGCACAGCGGCAGAGCCCTGCTCTTGTCTCCTGGCTGTGTGACTGCCAGTCCCTTGGCCTCTTGGGGCCTAAGTTTTCCTGAGAAATGGGGCAACATCAGCACCTATTTTCTGGCTGTGAAATGCTTCATATGTTATCTTTGGCTTTTCACAGAGTGGAGGGTGGGACAGGGTGCTTGAGGGACACAGATGAACAGATGCAGACTCACAGTGTCCCTGCAGGCCAGCAAGTGGGAACCCCCCTTCCTCCCAACCTGAAGCTTACTCACCCACCATGTCTGAGCATCCCCAGCAGGTCAGCTCCGTGGTCCTCACGGTGCCGAGTGTCGGAAGCCTGGTGAGCATGCTGGCTCTCCTGGCTGGCATCCTTGTGGCAGGCATGGCCAGAATCCTGTCATTTCTGCGCCCTGGGCACGTCTCCTGCGTGGACAGCTTGTGCCTGGTCTGGGTGGTACTTCTGCGGTGCAGCGTGTACCTGCATCCCCGGGGGCCTGTTGGATGCAGGTTCCCAGACCCCGTCAGACTTGGCTGTCTGCTCTCTGAAGCGGGGGTGTCCTTGCCTGTGTTGGGAGAAGTTCTGGGCTCAAAACTTCCAGAACCTCACCCTCAGGAATGTGCTGGGGTTTCTGGAGCACTGCACCGAGATCCGCTCCCTCACGTCACCACTGGCTTCTCTTTAGGGAGGGGTCTGGACAGCTGGGGCTCCTCTTTTTTTTTTTTTTTTAATAATTAGACTGAAAATAAAAGTGCTCCATGAAGGTGAAAAGAAAGTGTCTGTCACATAGTGGATACCCAAGAAATAGACACAGAATATTGACCAGGTATTAGTTCCTTGCTTGTTTTACTTTTTTCCTGCCTGGTTTTTTAAATATATGCTTTTAAATATAGCTTTTAAAATTATCACAATCTTGTGAAATAGATGGCACTGTTTCCATTGTTACCAATTTATTCAATTATCAAATTATTAAGTTATTAAGCTGAGACCCAAAAGGCAAACTCATATGCTTCATATCACATACCCTTTTAAATAAGGGACGATGTGTTTGCTCTGGATTCTCAAGTCCTCATATACTTCTGTGTAAATACTTAGGTGATTTCCTGTGGGCAGACTGGATATCAAGAAATGGAACTGTTGGTGTGGCCCCTCTTCTCTCTTGGTGTCAGCACCAAATGCCCAGCCCCTTCTCCATCCGTGGGCCTGGGCAAGGTGCCAGGCAGAGCCTCCACCCACTCATGTGAGGTCCAGTGGGGGAGATGGACCAGGAGCTCAGGCTCCAAGCAGCTGCCCCCTCCTCCAAGAAGCCTCCCCTAACCACTCCCGACTCTGGTCCGCGGGATGGCATATTTGTGTGTCTCTCCTCCTGGATTCTGAGCTCTGAGAGGCCAGGGGCTGTGTAGTCTTCTCGCTGCTGTGTCCTGGCCCAGAGCACACCCACAGACAGGAGAGAAGCCTGGGGAGGCAGAGGTGGAATTCGAACCCAGGCCCTACTCCGTTCAGGGCTCTTGTTCCCACCAGAGAAGCAGGAGAGGGTGGACAGCAGAAACCTCTAATGAGGGGGAGAGAGCTTGGCCTGGGGCCAGTGTGCAGGTTCCTACAGGAAGCTGTCTGACCTCCTGACAAGCAGGAGTGGGTCGCCATGGCAACCATAGGGGTGCTGCCACCTAGGAGGGCAAATAGCAGGGATGAGGGGATCCAGTGTGAGAACTGCTTGGCTGGGGGCAACTGGGGCTGCTCTGGGACTGGCCAGGTGTGCCCAGGCTCTCACCCCTAGGGTGGGGCCTGCTGCTGTGTCCACGAGGCTGTGGTACCTGACCCCACCTCAACTCTGCCCTCACTGGATGGTTCACCCCTGGCTCAGGATTGCTTCTTGCATGTGTGTGCTTTATTGTGGTAAGGTGTGAGGGAGTACTTAGTCACTCAGTCTTGCCCAACTCTGCAACCTTGTGGACTGGAGCCCACCAGACTCCTCTGTCCATGAGATTTTCCAGGCAAGAATACTGGAATGGGTTGTCATACCCTCCTCAAGGGGAATCTTCTTGACCCAGGAATCGAACCCACATCTCCTGTGTCTCCTGCATTGGCAGACAGGTTCTTTACTGCTGAATCACAGGGGAGCCCTGGGTAAAGCACACATAACCTAAAATCTGCCATTTTAGGGCATTAAGCATTTTCACAAAGCTGTGTATTCATCACCACCATCTGATTCAGAACTTCTCCGTCACCCAGGGGGAGACCACATAGCGCCCCTTCCCCTCTCCTGCTTCCTGAAGCCCCTGCACTATCACCACTTTCTCTCTGGACTCGCTTCTGTGGAGGTTTCCATGCGTGGAATTGTGCAGTCCAGAGCCTTTCACTTCTGGCTGCTTTCACCCAGCGTCGTGTCCTCAAGGTTCATCCGCATAGTGGTGGTATGTGTCAGCGTGTTACTCCTTTTTATGGCAGAATAACATTCCTTGGCATGCATACACCGCAGTCTGGAAACCCATTCATCCTTAGACGGGAGCTTGGGTTGCTTCTCCTTTGTGGCTGGTGCGAATAGTGCTTCTTATCTCTTCTGTTGCCCATGAGTCTGTTTGCCTCATAGAGATACTCAGACCCACAGGCACCAACTGCCCACCCCCCTACCCCCTCCACAGCCCCCTTCCCGGCCTTTTCTTTGCATTCAAAACATCGGGCCACATAAAGTTGCTGTCATTCAACTTCTTGGACCCGTGAAAATGGCAGTTTCATACGATTCCACCTCGCCCATCCTTAGCACTGGTATAAACACACATTTGATTTTTTTAGTGAACATTATTACCGTTCGGTATAAATATAACAGTTCTGCATAAACAGCATGTCTGTTCTGTGGCCTGGTTTTCTCTCCCGGCAGCGTGGAGAGGGAGTGGCTTGAGGGTGAGATTGGACTTTGTCCTGCTGCCCCGTGGGTTGGTCTGGGGGACCCTGGGCACTGCTTTGTCCTGATGGATGACACTGGGGTTTCTCTGCTTTTTCTGTGTTCCCAGGGGGGCGGCCAGGACCCACTGAGCCCCGTCTTTTTTCAGGAGCAAGGGCTCCTGGATGCTGAGGGGCCCGGCAGGGGAGGGAACCTGGCTTCCAGGGCCCTGCTTGCTGTCCCCTAGCTGACCCAGTTTCTGGCCCTGCCACGCCTGTGGGATTCCCAGGAGGGAACATTTTCCCTTTTGCTTTCCAAGCAGCTTCTCTTCGAAATGGAAGGGTGGCAGGACAGGGTTCCCGGGCCTGTCTTACAGGTGTAGAGGCCCCGTCCTGTGTACCTCAAGCAGGTCTGAGAGGAGGACGAGGAGCTGATGCCCCGCCCTGGTGGCTTTGTGCCCACCCCTGCCGTGGGCGCTGCTGCAGGCTGGCTATGGGGCTGGGCGCTGGCTGGCAGAGGAGGCACCTGCTGATACTGCCTTCCTGAGCTTCACTTTCCCCTTTGGCGATGTGCAGGATCACCCCTGTGGTGGAGGGCTGGGTGCGCGGCATGCACAGCACCCACAGTGGGCAGCCTGCCGGGTGCGATGAGTGCTAGGTGCAGGTCACAGCTCTCAGACTGACGCCCAGGGGCCACATCCCATTCCCTCTGCTCTGGTACTGTGGGTGAGGTGCCTCTGAGCCCAGTGTTTGTTGTAAACTGAGATAATTATGAGAGCCACTCTAGGGGAAGGTTCACCAGTTAGTCTTATGTGAGACGTGGCCACCGGGCTGCTGGGCCCTGTCCCTAAGGCTTGGCCGTCATCTTTGCTCTTAGTACCACCATCCGGTTATACTTCTGTTCATTGTTTTCTTCGTTCACTCAGCAAGTGAGCCCATGATGGGTGCCAAGTTCTGTGTTATCAGTTCATAGGGGGCTGACGTTTTAGTCGGGGGAGACAGATGTGGGAAATAAGTAAGTTGCGTAGGTGTCACTTCGGGGCGTGGCAAGATATTGGAAGATGAGTAGGGAAGTGGGGGTGGGGACAGGGCTGGCTTCATGGATCTGTGCCCTAGGTGATCACATGGGGACTTGTGCTCGGTTTGATGCACTGGTTCTGAAATTGCTAATCATTTTTAAACTCCCTCTGGCCCCCAGGTAGTCATGCTGTTGCTCCTGTCAGGAATGGATGGTGTTTGGGGTGTAGGGTGGTTTGAGGGGGGTTCCTGGAGGGGTTCAGTGAGGAGACATTTTGAGTACAGGCTTGAAGAAGGCCGGTGGGATCCCTGTGGGTTTCTGGGAGAGTGCTGTGCAGGTTGTGGGCGTGGCCAGTGCCACGGCCCTGTGGTGGAAGCAGCCTTATTGCTCAGACTGCACCCATTTTACAGATGAGGGAGTGGAGACACAGGAGGGTGACGCAGCATTGCCCAGCAGTCCCAGCTCCTCCACTCCACCCTGGAGCCAGCTGTGTTTCCCTGCTCTGTCACCTGACCCTGACCCTCTCTGCTTGGCCCTGCAGGCTGACCCCCCACTATATCTACCCACAAGCCATCGTCCAGCCCAGCGTGGTGATCCCGGCTGCCCCGGTTCCACCTCTGTCCTCGCCTTACATCGAGTACACGCCGGCCAGCCCGGCCTATGCCCAGTACCCACCGGCCACCTATGACCAGTACCCGTACGCCGCCTCGCCCGCCACAGCCGCCAGCTTCGTGGGCTACAGCTACCCAGCCGCCGTGCCCCAGGCTCTCTCAGCCGCGGCTCCCACGGGCACCACCTTCCTGCAGTACCAGCCTCCACAGCTGCAGCCTGACCGGATGCAGTGAGGCTGCCCCCGCCTGCGACCACGGCCCCGTCATTGTGGGCTGGGTGGGCGCCAGCCGGGTCCAGGGGTGCACACCCACCCCTGGGCCTCGGGGGACCCCGCGGGACCCCACCGGCACCCTGGATGGCCCAGAGACCACTGCTCTTTACACCTGGGACATCATGTCTTGAGGGAGGACTTGAATGACCGAAAGTTAATCGAAGATCAGCCTGAATGTCGCACACGCACCGTCCCTACCCTCCCATGCCCTAGGAGCCCGCAGGCGGTTCCCCCAGCACCCAGCGGCGTCTTCTGGACCCTTCGTAAACCCTGGCCGCCCTCTGGGTCCCGTCAGAGAGGCCTTATTACTCCAGGGAAGCCCAGGATTGCGAGGTGCATTGACTGTTGTCGCTCCATCCGCATGACTCTGAACCGCAGGTGGGGGCTCTCCCACCCCCGGGATTCCCATTGTCTACATGCTGGCCTGGCGACCCCGACCCCCCAGGCTCCCAGCTGCGGCAGGGCCCCCGGTGACCAGCGACTGGGGCAGCCAGCCATGGTCTGTTCCATCGAAGCACTGCGGCTTTTTCTTATCATTGTTGTTTTGCTACTAAGATGATTTCAGAGTTTCAGTCTATTTTTTCAATGGAGACTCCCATCGCCAAGAATCCGAAACCCGTTTTTTTGATTCTGAGACTTGCTTTGGTCAATGGCTCGTCCGCCTGAAGAGATATTGGTGGTGTTCTTCTGATAAGTGTCTGCCAGCCCGAGCTCCTCAGAGGTAGGCATCTTGACAGTGAGTTGTCTTAAGCTTGGCCCGCTCCCCGAGGCCATGAAGGGAGTGCTGGCTGAGGGGTTGGACCACCACATCCCTGCCGGCTGGCAGGATAGAGGCTCAGAGCACAGGGTGGTCCTCACCCCACTCCCCACCCCCATAGTGCCGCCTGCTGTATACAACCTGCGGGTTTAAGCTGAGACATGTCTGCCTGCCTTGCGAGCTCAGGGAGAGGAGGCAGCGGTTCACATATACCATGATGGGGCCTCACCCTGGAGGAGCAGGGGAGAGATGAGGGGCGGGCGGGCTGGAAGGTTGGGGGCACTGGGGTGCTCCTTCAGACCTACCTCAGGGACGCGGGAGGCCTCGGGGCTGACGTACGTGGGCTTTGCTGCACGCCTGGTGCAGAGTCAAAGCCCAGAAAGTAAAGGTAGCTAATATTATAATAATATTTTTATTAGAATGTTCTGATTATAAAAAATAAAACTTGTTTTCTTTAAAGAAAAATGGGTCTGTGGTTTTTTTCCCCTCAAAGGGGGCGCCTCCGACCCCCACAGCAACCAGGCTCAGCATTGTTGATGTGCTGGGAGCAGGGCCCTAGGGGCAGAGGTCAGGGGGTTGGGTAGGGTGTTGTCATTGATGGCGCCACTGGAGCCTCATGGAAGGGAAAGCTGGGCGCTGCTGGCGGAACCTGGGTGGCACCTGCTAAGAGAGCTGAGGAGCAGGTATCCAGGCCACCCACCCTTGGGGCACTGGCAGCCAGACACAAGTCAGGGTGGAGAAGAGATGTCTAGGCTGTGTGAGTAAGGGGGTCCCATCTCGGGGGAGTCCCAGCCTCTTCCACCACCCCATCAGCCGTGGGAGATCATGGAGGCCTTCTGGAAGGAGTGTGAAGGCTGGAAAGGGAGGTTCGTTTGCTCATCCCCTCAATTGCTCCCTCATTCGTTCATTCATTCATTGATTTCAAGAAATTGTTATATGCCAGGTCCCATGCAAAGCACTGGGAGTAGTCATAAACAAAGCATGCAGTCCTGCCCGGGGGGGTTAGAGTCTAGTAGGGACACACAGCAAGCATGCAAAGCAGTGAGGGGGACGCAGGAAACATGCAAATGCAGTGATGTCATATACCGGTCAGGATGTATTACCAGGTGATGGAGGAGGTGGCCTGGGTTCCAGGCAGAGGAGCAGCAGGCGCCAAGGCCCAGGTGGCTGGAGAGGCTGGTGAGGGGAGGCAGGGTGGCAGGTGAGCGTAGGAGGTGGCGGGGCTGAGGGGGCAGCAGAGACCAGTGAGCATGCTGTGAGCACAGTCTGGGTGGGGGGAGGGGTACAGTGCAGAGACGCCCACTGCCTGGTGAGCTCGGCACAGTGCGGTCGATGCCCTGGGGGACGGGAGGGGAGGGCTGAACAGGTAGGAAGCACCAAGAGCAGCTGAAGGGAGGGGTTCCTCCTGGTGATCTGGGGAAATGAGGTGGGTGCTCCTGGTGGGGAAGCCAGTCTGAGAAGAGCTCGGAGGTCGAGGTTGGCCTACTTTGGGACAGTCACTCTCCAGGCACCAGGCTGCTTGTCCTGGACCTTTGCAGAGCTTGTGTGTCTGTGCCATCTCCCCCACTTATCTCCTGCCCGGTAGGCGAGCCAGGCTCCCTCTGGTCACTCCGAACTCCTCCCTCACCCTCGTGTGCAACTCCTGCTAAGCCTGTCTCTTGTCAGCCCACTCCTTGCCCCCACTCTGTTTCCGGCCCTGGTGCAGCATTGCCTTCCTCTCTCCTGGACCCTTGCAGTGGCCCCTTCGCTGCTTCTGCCCCTGTCCTCTGGCGGTCCATGGTCTGCATCTTACAGCCAGAGGGCCCTGTTTGACATCAGTGGGCTTCCCTGCTCCCCCAGCTCAGAACCTTCTGTGGCTCCCCATCATCCTTGAGGAAAAAGCCAAAGCTGTCACCGTGGTCTGGAAGGCCACACCAAAGCCCACCACAGGACCTTTGCACTTGCTGTCGAATCCTCCAGCTTTTACCTGCCGGACTCCTCCAGCTCCTAGTGCATCTTTGTCCCAGCAGCCTCCTCTGGCCCCAGTCTCAGTCCAGACAGCTGAACTGTGTCCCCTGTCTGGTGTAACCTCACCTGACCCTGTCCCACCCCCACTGGAACACCGACACCAGGGGGGCATCTGCTTTGTGTCCTGTATGTCCCCCACATGTAATGTTGTGCCAGGCACAGCAGGGAAACTGAGGCCCGCTGGCATTTGGAACTTGATTCTGGCAGAGGACACCAGCGGGAGTTTTGGAACCATCCATCCAGGCTGGAGTGTGCTGGGCAGATCTGAGACGAGAGGAGCTGGGGCCAGGGGAGGGGTGGGGCGGACAGAGGCCAGAGCTGCCACAGTGTCCGCAGGGAACAGACAGATGATGCATGAGGAGCGTAGCGCCTGCCCAGAGCTAGGTGGCTGGGTCTGACCCCAGGTCCAATGACAATTCCACGTGCTCAGCCTTTGGCTTTGAAGCGAGATGACTTACCCTGATTGAGGGAGGTGGCTTGAGGCAGACTGGGAGCCACCTTCCCTGTGGTGTCCTGGGGTCGCCGTGGGATTGCTTTGGGTCTGTTTCATTCCATTTGATTCTGAGATTTACGAATTCCCCCTTTCTGTGGTCTAGGTCCCCAGCCTCTGCCCAGGGAAGGGTCAAGGTTCCCGGGGTCAAATCAGGTGAGATCCTGCCAGGCAGGGTTTCCTTGTCTCACCAGGGACCCCTGATGCCCCCTCACACCTGCCCCTGCCCCCTGCCTCTCTCCCTCCATCTGGGTCTTAGTTTGCAAACACTGGCAAGGGGTCATGAAGGTCACCACAGGGCTCCCAGCTCTGAGAAGACATTTGCTGCTGTTGATAAGGGCTGGGGGTGGGTGGCGAGTGCTGCCAGGGTTATCTGGAGGGCCACTTGCAGCCAGCCCATTTCCTGTCGCTATCGGCTGGTGGCAGCCTCTGGGACCGGCCTCGAGGCCTCATACACATCCTCCTGGGGGCCGAGACTGAGGGCTCTGGACGGTGGTAAACCCCAGAGAGCGAGCTTCCAGAGTCAGTTCACTTAGTGCAGGGCAGGAGCAAGCTGAGGGCAGCAGGCAGTGGTCCGTGCACTTGGGATGCCCCGACGATGATTATAAACGAGGACAGTAAATACGGCTGCCGACATCCACGGGCTGACCTGGCTCGGGCGCTGTGTGCGAGCGCTTTTCCTGGATGGTTGGTTACCCACAAGGGGACACTCAGATGGCCTTTTGCACAGATGGGGAAACTGAGACACAGAAGTGGAGTCACCATGGCCTGGGCCCCTGAGGCGTGGCGGTGGGAGGTGCTCTGCCATGGAGGCGAAGGGCCTGTGCCTGATCCGGGGCCCTGGTGCCCTCTGAGGCTGGCAGGGTGAGCTCAGCCAGGTCTCTGCCTCCCTGAGCCTCGCTGAGAAAGGGGCCACAACAGTCCCCCGAGACCAGGGCTCTGTCCCTGCTCTGCTACATCCCCAGCAGGCAGTGTAGTGAGAGGGGCCTCGGTGATTGGTTCAGCGTTAGGCATATGACCCAGTTCTGGATTCCTACTGGTCCTCTTGAGGGAAGGAAGCTGTCTGTCTGCTGGGGAGCCAATCTGGGAGCAGATAAGCCTGGAGCTGCTGGGGGAGGGGGAGGGGTGGGCTGGGGGAGGGGGAGGGGTGGGCTGGGGCGAAGGCATGGAGTGGAGAGGCAGGTCTATGTGTGCCTATGAAGAGACCATACTAGGGAAAGAGCTGAGGAGTCAAAACAAGGTCTTAGTGACATCTATGGGGCTCCTCGATCCAGCTGTGCCTGAATTAGACCTTGGACTTCCCCATTATAAGAGCTAATACATTTCCTTTTTCACTTACCCCAATTTAATTTTATTTTTTTCTGTCCTTTGCAATCAAGACTCTGGATATATACAATCTCAAAGGGTCCGCATTACTTAAAATTAGGCTGAGTGATATACAAAAGAAAAAAAAAAACAACCAGTAACTGGTTCTTAGCAAGTTACAAGTTCTTTTTTTTTGTTTTTCTCATGTAAAAGAAATCTGAAGCAGAAGGTGCAGTGTTTAAATGAGCGCTCCGGTCGTCAGAAGCAGGCTCCTTCTAACTTCCAATGGCACTGTTTCAGCACATGGCTTACTTTCTCAAGACATCACGTGAAACAAGGTGGCTGCCAGAAATCCAGCCATCACCTCAGACTTCTAGACAGAAAGAAGAAGGAGGAAAGTGAAAGGAATACCTCAAGCTGGGAGTTCCCAAGGAGGTTTCACAGAAATTGCACATTGCTCTTCCATCTCACTGACCAGAACTTAGTCACATGGCCACACTCAACCATGAGAGGCGAGTGGGTAAAACAGATGTTTAGCTGGATATTTACCTGGAATACAGAAAGCCTTTTGTTACTAGGGAGGAAGGTGGGACTGTCCATCATGCAGTTTCTGTCTTAGACTCTCCTGGCAGGTAACTGTGAGTCCAGTACGCTAACATCCTACTCACAGGGGCTTTGGGCGCACTGTTACTGACTCAGTCCCTCTCCCGACCTTCACACCAGCCAGGTGAGCTGGGGCTGTCATCGGAGAGTGTGCACAGAACTTGCCCAGGGTCACCCGGCTCCCCAGGGGCAGTTCTGAGATGGCAGCTGAAGTTTCTGCCTCATCGTGTTGCTCAGGTATGGTGAGCAGTCATCATGGGGCATCTGAACCTTGTGTAGGACTTGCGGCCCAAGGTGCTTTCACATTTAGGGTCCTTGAGTGGGGTGCTGCCGTGGGTAGACCACGTGGTGTTCGCCCGTGTGCTGGCTCTGTTCCTCCTGGTCAGAACCCTCCCACAAGGTGTGGGTTAATAGTCCCATTTTACAGAGGAGAAGACTGAGACTCAGAGGGGCTACATGGTTGGTCCAGGCTTGGGTTTGTCTGTGATGTTGGCCTCTGGCTCTGTGGCCCCCCGGGAGCTCGAGGTGGAATGTCTTGGCCAGGGCTCCCTCACCACCCTGCCCACAAGCCTCCTCCAGGCAGGCAGACCCCACTAGGCCAACATGTTGCAGTGCAAAGTTACCTCTGGCTCTGGCTTTCCTCGTCACTGCCTGTCCCTAGGCAGTAACTGGGTCATGATCACCTGCACACAGTGTGATCACCACGGTCCCCTCCCCAGACCACCACTAGGATGAAAGAGGGTGACTTAGGTAAAGTGCTCAGTGCTGTGGGCAGACGCCCAGCTCCTGAAGCCTCAGCCCCGTGCCCGTGGGAAAGCTGAGCAAGCAGTGGAGGGTGGAGGTGAGAAAACCACCCCAATTCCTGTGAAAGCCGCCCTCTGCCTCTAGGGGTCCCGCCTGTGGATGAAAGACCCCATGTTTCCATCAAATGAGGCACACCCTCCCCCGCATTACCCTCAGCTCTGGAACTTAAGGCTCTCCCCAGGGTCATGACAACCGACCATCACTGAACTTAAGGCTCTCCCCAGGGTCATGACAACCGACTGTCACTGAACTTAAGGCTGTCCCCAGTGTCATGACAACCGACTGTCACGGAACTTAAGGCTGTCCCCAGTGTCATGACAACCGACTGTCACTGAACTTAAGGCTGTCCCCAGGGTCATGACAACCGACTGTCACTGAACACTTCTGATGGCTTTCCATAGTCTATACCTATTCTCTCCCTGAATCCTTTTGGCAACCCACAGGGGGTTGACTGTGCCCAGCTCACAGGCAGGAAAACCAAGGCTGGGAGAGTCAGCTGCCTGCCCGTGGCTAGAGAGCTCGTGTGGCTGCCAGGATTTGGATACAAGAATCCAGAATCTGGAGGACACACACCACCCTGCCCCAAGGGCTGGGCGCTGGCCTCCCCCACCCGTGCCCCATTCTCTCCTTCCTCACTCTCTACCCCGCTGGTCCCTGCCTAGAGAGCTGAGTCACACTTGTGCTTGTCCCCAAGATGTAAACACCAAACCCGGAGCCCCCTGGGATTGGGGGCTGTCCAAATACAGGGCAGCTGCCCAGCGTGCCCTGGGGCTGGGTGTCTGCACGGGGCATGGGCCACGGCGTGGGGTGGGCACCTGGCCCTCCAGATACCACCTGGGCCTCCTGCTGGGGCCGATAAGTGTCCGGCTGTGCTTATCAGCCCTGCTCCACTGTCTGCTCACCTCAAGCCTTGTGTACACAGCAGCCTGGAGATCAAGGATGAGGCAACTCCATCCCCCACCCCAAGCCCCGAACACCAGCCAACTAAGCTGGCTACGTTAGAGACAGCTCGAGAGTTCAAGGTGCCTCCTGCTCACTCCCCTGGGCCCCATGATGGAGACACTTGTAGATGAATTAAAAATGAAGGTCTTTTATTTCTAAATGATAACATTAGCAAGGTTGGGGGAAAATTCCAAAATAAAGGGAATTTATTCAAATAATTTCCATATGTATGTAATAAACAAGAGGAAGGAACTAGTGTGAAAGTGTTATAGTCACTCAGGCGTGTCCGACTGTTTGCGACCCCATGGACTGTAGCCTGCCAGGCTCCTCTGTCCATGGAATTCTCCAGGCAAAAATACCTGAGTGGGTATCCATTCCTTTCTCCAGGGGATCTTCCCAACCCAGGGATTGAACCTGGGTCTCTTGAATTGCAGGCAGATTCTTCACCATATGAACCACCAGGGATGTTAATAATACCAGGACTACAGGGAAATTTTACTTTTTTCTTAACACAATTCTGTACGATTTGCAACTGAGCAAGAAAAATTGGAGACGGAAGTTTGGCATCTGGTTGATGTTACATTTCTGTGCACATACTCCAAATACTACCAGGGTGGGGTCATTTCAGTGCCCGTCGGCTTGCTTATATTGGTCTTCTGGGCGTCTCTGATGAGCCAGAGCTGGGTGGGGTCCCAGCTGTCCTTGCCTCCTCCCACCTCTTATCTAGGGTGACCCACTCAATCTTCTAAAAAGGTAACACAGAACATGCTGTTCCCTGGCATAGAAGCCTCTGTGGCTCCCCCATTGCCCTGGAATAAAATCTCAGTTCTGTGCCTGGCTGAACTGGCCCTACCACCTCGCAGATGCCTTTCTCACAAGCCACTCTCCCCCTAGGTATTCTGTTTCTCAGCCTTAGTTCAAAAGTCACCAGTCTCAGCTCAGATGTCACCCCTGTTCCCCACCCGAAAGATGCCTTCCTAGACCTCCTTGTCGAAACTGCTTCTCCACCCCACCCCCATCTTTGTTCACTCTGACTTTTCTTCCCTTTCGGAGCAGCTATCTTGTGTTGCCATCACCCAGAACAAGAGCCTGAGTGTGGCCTCAGAGCATCCTTAGGTAGGAATGGGTCCAGGCTGCCTCTTGTATCCTCCTTCTTCCGCCTTGGAGCTGACTGGGTCCTTTGGGCTGTGTTCTCCTGGCATCCTGCTCCTGCCTGACCCAAGGCCTCACACCATCCCAGCTCACCAGCCTTCAGCACATCCAGGACGCCTGCCCCCATTTGCTGCAGATCCGGTCTCGGCCTGGTTGGTCTGCATGAGCTCACCTGGCCCAGGTGAAGAGTCTGCTTGGCTCCCATGAGTGGAGGATGAGGGAGGGACTTGCAAAAAAGGCCACGATCCTGAGCCTGGAGCTGAGGTTTAAATAGGAGCCTCCAAGGTCTCAGGGGATGGAAGGCAGGGGCGAGTGAGGCTGCCGTGTTCCTCCTCGTGGGAGGAGGCCAGACAGAGAATCCCGTACTTACTGAGCACCTAGCTTCTGCCAGGCACTGTGCTGACTGCTTGGCTGTGTCAGCTCACAAACCCCATGCAGCATGCATGTACATTGTCCCCATTTTACAGATGCAGAAACTGAGGTTCAAAGTAATTAGGAAGCTGGCAGAGCTGGGGTCCAAACCTCAGCGGGTCTGATGCCAAAGTTACCCCCTCAACCTGCTGCTGGCTTCTCCACTGGAAGGAATGGTGATGTGTAATTCGGTGCAGCCATGAAGAGCCATGAGGTAGAGGTACCTTTGTGACTTGGAGAGAAGCTTCTCTGGCCCACAGTCCAACAGAGCAACAACAGAACACTCGCTCCTCCCCTTCCTTCGCCACAGTCCCCACCAGTCCTGACTGTGCTTCTCACTAAGCTCTGGTGGGTGTTTTAGTTTGCCAGCTAGGAGCCATGGGAGGGAGTCAACTGGGGAGAAAGGCAGGGGCCACATCAGATACACGTCCATTTTATCCACATCAGTGTCTAAGTGGAGGATGTTCATGCAGTTGAGCCTTGATGGATGGATGGAGGGAGGGAGGGATGAATGAAGGGAAGAAAGTATGGACAGAGAGAGAGGGAAGGGAGGACTGATGGATGGAGGGATGCTGGAAGGATGAATGGTAGGTTAGATAGACCGCCAGCCCCCATCCCCATTCCAGTGAAGTCAGTGCAAGTGTCCAGTGCAAGGGTTTGGAATTAGACAGACATGAGTCTGAATTTGAGTTTCTTTCTTTACAAGCCGTGTGACCTTGGGTGAGTCACTCACCCTCTCTGATCCTTGGTTTCCTCATCTGTGCCTCCTGGGATAACTGTGGAAAAAGCAGTGAGGGCCAGGTTTGAGGGAGGAGCTTGAGGGGTGCCAGCCCTTTAGAACAGTCAGCGCTGTTGTCCTTGGTCCAAGGAAAACAGGTTAGTCCCTGGTTCCCCAGCATTTTCTCCCCTTCTATTCTGAGGATCTCGGGCTTTCGCTGGACCACTGCCAATACTGATAGTACCCCTTGCTCTCTGGCTTTAACTAGACAGATATAACCCCCCAAAGGCACAAACAATCTGCAGGGAACAGGTTCCTGGTGGCACCCACAGCCTGGCTCCAGGGAACTTCCCCAAACCACACTGCATGGGCCCCACTGGGACCAGCTGAAGCTTGGTCTCTGAGAGAAGGGTCTGGGCATGGGTATTATTTAAAGAGCATCGCGATGGTTTAATGTCTTGTATGTTTCCACCTGTCCATTTTACCTGTTTATCCTCTCTCATTTCTTCAGAGGTCCAGAAAAACTCTGTCCTCTTGTAGTTGGAGGAAGAATTCAAATTTGTCTCCTTTTTAGGGTTTTGATGGTTCAGTTTAGAAAATATTTTTTGTGAATCCCCTTGGAGGATAGCTGGTGAGAGCAGGGGAGCCCCCCATCCACTTCCTTTATGTGGCTCTGAGACTCTCTGTGAATATAGCGTGGGGTTTTTATTACAATTTAGACTGTTTAAAAACAATAACACTAAATGGAATCAAAACAAAAAAGTGAGATGCCACTTCACAGCCCCTATGGTTGCTGGAAGGAAAAGTCAGGCAAGAACCCGTGTTGGTGGTGTGGGAGGAAATGAAACTCTCTGGGCTTCTCTTGTGGCTCAGCTGGTAAAGAATCTGCCTGTAATATAGGTAGACCTGGGTACGATCCCTGGATTGGGAAGATCCCCTGGAGAAGGGAACGGCTACCCACTCCAGTATTTTTGGCCTGGAGAATTCCATGTACTGTATAGCCCATGGGGTCGCAAAGAGTCAGGCACGACTGAGGGACTTTCATTTTCGTCCTGCTGGCAGGAATATGAACAGAAGATTGTCCAGCAGTTTTCAAATGATTAAATGTAGAGTTACCATGGGGCTTCCCAGGTGGCTCAGTGGTAAAGAATCTGCCTGCTAAGCAGGAGACCCAAGTTCGATCCCTGGGTCAGGAAGATCTCCTGGAGAAGGAAATGGCAACCCACTCCAGTATTCTTGCCTGGGAAACTGGAAAATCCCATGGACAGAGGAGCAGGCCAGGCTACAGTCTATGGGGTCGCAAAGAGTGGAGATGTCTTAGTGACTAAACAGCAGCAGCAGCACCAATAACCATACAACCCATAAATTGCACGCCTGGGTATATACCAAGACAAATAAAAACCTATATGCGTGCAAAACCTTGTCCATGAACATTCTAGCCGGCCTATTCACAATAGCCCCAAAGTGGAGATGCACTCACTGTCCACCATTGAAAAACAGATAAACAAAATATAGTATCCTATACAAAGAATATTATTTTCCATAAAAGGGGATGAAATTGCCTTTTTAAAATTTTTATTGGAGTATAGTTGATTTACAATGTTATGTTAGTTTCTGCTGAACAGCAAAGTGAATCAGTTACACATATATCCCCTCTTTTTTTAGATTCTATTCCCATATAGGTCATTACAGAGTACTGAGTAGTGGTCCCTTTGCTACATAGTAGGTCTTCACTAGTTATCTACTTGATATATAGTAGTGTGTATATGTAAATCTGAGCCTCCCAATTAATCCCTCCCTGCTTTTCCCCTTTTGGGAATCACATGTTTGTTTTCTACACATGAAATTCGGATATGTGCTCACACAGGTGAACCTTGACGACAGGATGACAGCTGGCAGAAACCAGTCGCCAAAGACCACGTCTCGTGATTCCATTCATATGACATGTCCAGAACAGGCAAACCATAGCGATAGGAACTTGGTGGTTGCAGAGGCTGGGGGGCCAGGGGGTGGCCTGCCACATACCAGGCCCACCTCACCAGACAGGTCTTACAAAACCAGCAAAGCAGTGGCTCTGAAAAGATGAGAAAAGACGATGAAAGAGTATTCCAAAAGAGCGACGGAAGTCACCATGGGAAAAAAGCAGAGCTCTGGACCCTTCTCACACTTATTTATCGCCGAGTATCACTTCTGTTTTGGACGACGCATGTGATGGGTTCCCAACCTTCCTGATGTTTGTTCCCCAGTGTCTGCTTGGCTAGAACTGTGGAGGTAGAGGCTGCGACCATGTGCTCAGTCCCTGCGCTGGGCTGCATCTCCAGGTCACAAGGGGAGGGGAAGCTCTGGGCTTAGCCAAGATGGGGAGAGGACCCAGACCTCTCCAAGGCCTTCACCCACACTCGTCTGGCCCTGGGCCTCCATCACTATAGTCTGTGGTGGACGTGGGGGCATCATGTGTAACCCATGGGGTGGGGGGCTCCAATGAAAGGGGCATTCGTGGAATTCCTGGTTTGAGGAGTGCTCTCTGGCGAATACGGATTTTACTTTTTACTCCATACATATTTCTGTTTGAATGTGATGCTGCAGAGGTGTATTGCTTCTGTGATTATAAAAAAACAAAAAGAGTAGAAAGAAATACAACCTCAGAGTAAAACACTGGAAGGTTACAGAGTTCTGAAAAGTGCAAAAGGAGAGCCCCTCCAATTCCAGATAATATTTGTGCTTGTTGCTCCAGATTTCTCAGCAACGAGGCAGTGACATAGCCATGACTAACAGCTTGTTTGCTCAGCCGTGTCCGACTCTTTGTGATCCCATGGACTGCAGAACTCCAGGCTTCCCTGTCCCTCACCATCTCCCGGAGTTTGCTCAAACTCATGTCCATGAGTTGGTGAAGCCATTCAACCATTTCATCCCCTGTCGTCCCCTTCTTCTTATGCCCTCAGTCTTTCCCAGCATCAGAGTCTTTCCCAGTGGGTTGGCTCTTCACATCAGGTGGCCAAAGTATTGGGGCTTCAGCTTCAGCATCGGTTCTTCCAGTGAATATTCAAGGTTGATTTCCTTTAGGATTGACTGGTTTCATCTTCTTGCTATTTAAGGAACTCTCAAGAGTCTTCTTCAGCACCACAGTTTGAAAGCACCAGTTCTTCGGCATTCAGCCTTCTTTATGGTCCAACTCTCACATCCGTATATAACAAATGGAAAAACCACAGTTTTGACTAAACAGACATTTTGTTGGCAAAGTGATGTCTCTGCTTTTTAATATTTTGTCTAGGTTTGTCACAGCTTTTCTTCCAGGGAGCGAGCATCTTTTCATTTCGTGACTGCAGTCACCATCTGCAGTGATAACTGGAGTGGGTTGCCATTTCCTATTCCAGAGGATATTCCTGGTCCAGGGATTGAACACATGTTTCTTGCTTGGCAGGCGAATTCTTTACCACTGAGCCACCTGGGAACACCTTTAATTGATGCCTCATTCACTATTTTTAAATGTGCTTGTCCACTCACCTTCATAGCACGCAGCCCACTCATCGTTACTGCATTCAGTGAACTCTGCTAACATGTATTAGCACCTACTGTGTGCAGACTCGGTTCTAGGCCCTGTGGAGACAGCCCGGAACAAAGCAGAAAGATCCTAGTCGTCCTAGGGCTTTCAGTTTCCTGGGAGAGATGAACAAAAAACAGGGAAACCATTAACTAAGATCATTACAGAATCAGCGGGAGCTGGGGAAGAAATTATCAGGTGGTCACAGGGCCTTTGCACAAGCTGTTTGCACTACCTGGAGTGCCGTTCCTGCAGAGACCATCTTTGGCCGGCGCCTGCCACCCTTCCTCACTCTGCACTTTGCTTGCCTGCCTCCTCGGGAGCACTTGTCAGCATTTGTACTTCTCAGTACACTTTGTTTGCTCACTTAATATCTGTCTCCCATCCTGTACCATGAGCTGGGAGGGGCAGTAGCAGGCCAGAGCCTTCATGGTACCCAGCCCCAGCACCCAGTGCCAGGCACATAGAAGGGGCTTATAATACTTGCTGGACATATGAATTCTAAATAATTTAAGTGACCTTCCGAGTCAAAGAGAGGCCATTGGAGGCAGAGGCCATCTTTAGGATAGGATGGATGGGGGCATGGGTACCCTGGATGTGGGCTGCAGATCCAGCCGGGATCTGACCTGGGAAGGGCCAGCAGGGGTCCAGATCCTAGGAGAGGAGGGACCTCCTAGTCTGGGTGCAGGGAAAATGGAATGTGCAGGAGCGAGGGCCGGACCCCTCCCTCCTGACCCGAGTCTTTGGGGAAGGAGCAGGGATTGCCCGTGGGAGTGTGGTATGTGGCTGCCTCCCGCGGGCTCCCCCTGGGACTGCCTCGGTCTCCTCCCAGGGCCGCACAATTCAGTTTTGACCATATTTGCCTCAGAGCCAAGTGGCCACCCTGTGGGGCTGGGGTATAAATATCAGCTTATTTACTCTGTGTCCCAGTCGAGCATGCTTCTGAGGAACGCAAGGCTTCCCTGCTGGCTAGCCTGAGAGTTTGGAAACGGCACCCCCGGGGCAGGAGTCATCTGGAGGTTCTGAGTCACGTTCACTGGGCCGGCGCGTAGCTCCTCTGCCCAGGCCACCCTGCACGGTGCCTGGTGCACTTTCCTCCAGAAAGTGAAACACAGCAGATTCTCTGTGCACTGACTCCTGCTGCCCAGTGGTGCAGGGGCTTCACTGTGGCCATTTACCCCCTCCCATGCCCAGATTTCCCCCTTGGGGAGCCAGCCCTTCCCCACATCTGTCTTTCAGTCTCTGTGGCTCCAGATTCCAGCCCTGCCCCTCTTAGGGTGGGTATGTGACCCAGACCTGGCCAAAAAGAACATTGCATGCCACTAGCCTTAGAGACTAACTCAGGAGTGGACACATGGTCTGCTCGTGGGCAATGAGAGATGGTGAGAATTACAGTGGGAGAGCTGGGCAGGGCTCCTTTCCTGTGGATTTAACCTGGGGGTGGGAGCTTTGGAGCTGCCAGGGTGACCCATGTAGCATGAACCAGCATAGGAGGAAGCAGAGACATTGAATCTTGAGGATGGTATTTAAACTGCTGGATCCAGTCATTCCTGAAGTCAGGGTGAGAAAGCCTGTCAATTCTCTTTTTCCATTAAACCAGGAGGTTAGTTTTCTATCGAGTCGTCACAAACTTAGTGGCTTAAAACAACACTTAACAGATAATTATGTCCTACTTTTTGTGGTTCAGAGCTCCAGATACAGCATGATCCAGACAGGTCCTCAGCTTAGGATGACGAAGTCAAAGTGTCTGCAGAGCTGATCCTTATGGGAGGGTCTGGGTGAATCCTCTTCCAGCCTCATTCAGATAGCTAGCTAAACTCAGTTCCTTGTGTTTATGGGACTGTGGTCCGCACTTCCTGCTGGCAGACAGTGGGGGCAGGGGGCAGGGTTTTTGTTAGAGGCTGCCCACATTCCTTCTCTTGTTTCCCATGTGGCTCCCTTTGGCAACACTGCAACCATGGATCAAGTCCCTTTGGTGTTCAGACCTCTTCAACTTCCTCTTCTGCTGCCCCTCTCTGCCTCCTGCTGGACAAAGCTCTCTGCTTTTAATGACTCGTGTTAGACTGAACCCACCTGGATAATCTAGGATACTCTCCCTCTTTGAAGATCCATAACCTTAATCACATCTGCAAAGTCCCTTTTGCCATGTAACCAAATATATTCAAACTTCATATAGTCACAGGTTCCCAGGATCAGGACACACTGTCTAGGAGGGAGGGGCATTTTTCTGCCCACCCAAGAAATCTGACTTGGGTTTTCTGTCATTTGCAAAGGAAAGGATCTTGATTGATTTATCCACCTTCTGGAGAATGATTGAAATGAAGTGAAGTGAACTGAATTCGCTCAGTTGTGCCCAACTCTTTGCAACCCCATGGACAGTAGCCTGCACCAGGCTCCTCCGTCCATGGGATTTTCTAGGCAAGAGTACTGTAGTCGGTTGCCACTTCCTTCTCCAGGGAATCTTCCCGACCTAGGGATTGCACCCGGGTATCCTGCATTGTAGGCAGACGTTTTACCGTCTGAGCCACCAGTTGGACATGATTGACTAATGCAACTGAATTTCTGGCTTCAGGAATGGCTGGATCCATCAGTTCAAGTACTGTTATAGGGATCCAACTTTCTCTATTTCTCAGCCTATGTTGGTTTCATGCTCAGAATCCATAGCCCTTGGCTCCTACCCTCTGGGTTACTGCAAAGGAAAGAAAATGTGTCTCCTTCCTGCTGGTCCCTAACCTTAGCCAAGCCTATCACAAAGTCAACCTCCTTTATCTTGAAGGGCAGTCTAATTGTTTGCTCTAAAATTCCCCACCTTGGTTAGATTCAGGCTCTCTCTTTGATGAGCCTCATTTTCCCCCAAGGCCCCAAAGAGTCTCCTTTTGTTCCTTCTACAAATGCCCAACCTTCTCCTTGCAGCAGTAAAAACAGGTGGGTGTGGCTACTGCCCAGACAGGAACATAATTAAAAAAAAAATCATTGGGTTACAATTTTATGAAGGAAGCAAGGTGAGGTGCTGGAGAAGAAACAGGAGGGCCCAGGTGAGAGGAGAGTGGAGCAAAAGCCACTGGAGAAAAGTCATGGAAGGAGGCAAGGGACTCACAGCCTGTGAGAACAACCTGAGGTTGGATGCACCCAGCCAGGGTGAAGAACTGTGGCAGGTCAGGAGGGTGAGAGTGTGATCTGGGAGGCGGTTGAGGTTGGCAGAGTAGATAGGAAAATGGAGGGGGATGAATGCATTAACCTACCCCTACTTCCTGCAAAACAGAAACTGGCTTGGCTTTGGACTAGCAGTTTCCTGGAGGGTTGGGAGCCTGAGGCCTGACTGGGAGCACCCTCTGGCATCTCCCTCCCCTCCCCGGGGTACCCCTCCCCCAGCACAAACACACTTGCAGTAACATCCCCGGCACTTCCGCCCCTGCTTCCTGCCTGGCCTCTCAGAATAGCATTTGGCACCTCATTGAGGTTTCCACCTGCCACCTCTAGCCCTGCAGGCTGTCTTCCCCTACCCTTTCTCTCCGAAGAGGAGGGGAAGCCCTATTGTTCCTCGGGTGGTTGGCTTTGTGAGAAAGGGGAACAGACAGGTCCCTGAAGGGTGTGCCCATCACCCCACCCCCTCTTCCCCCAGCTAGTAGTTTCTCCTGCCTCCAGCTGTCAGCAGTCACCTTACTGCTCCTAACAGTGGTGGCATTTCTATGCAGGATAATTGCCCATCTGCAATAAAGAAGGCAGAGCGCTGAAGGATTGATGCTTTTGAACTGTGGGGCTGGGGAAGACTCTTGAGATTCCCTTGGACAACAAGGAGATCAAACCAGTCAATCCTAAAGGAAATCAACCCAGAATATTCACTGGAAGGACTAATGCTGAAGCTGAAGCTCCAATACTTTGGCTACCTGATACGAAGATCCAACTCACTGGAAAAGACTCTGATGCTGGGAAAGGTTGAAGGCAGAAGGAGAAGGGGATGACAGAGAAGGAGATGGCTGGGTGGCATCACCAATTCAATGGACATGAACTTGGGCAAACTCTCAGAGAGGTGAGAGACAGGGAGGCCTCTGTCTCTGGCATGCTGGCATGCTGCAGTCCAGGGGGTCGCAAAGAGTTATACACAACTTGGCAGCTGAACAACAACAACAGTTTTTCACTAATGTATTGACTGCGCATTAGGGGAGGGTTATGGGATGGGAAAGTCCCTCCCAGCCCATCTCCCACCTGGTTCTCTTCCCTCCAGGCGTCCAGGGCCTTCA
The DNA here is from genome assembly GCF_023091745.1 of Budorcas taxicolor. Taxonomy (NCBI): domain Eukaryota; kingdom Metazoa; phylum Chordata; class Mammalia; order Artiodactyla; family Bovidae; genus Budorcas; species Budorcas taxicolor. The sequence goes on along the minus strand of NC_068922.1, from coordinate 58,526,594 downwards.
GCTTCAGCTCACACTACATCGTGAGCTTCTATCTGTTCCCTCCAAATCAGCACGTGCCATTCGCTCTGTCAGGCTCCTTTCTCTCCAAAACATCTTGAAGATTGCCCACTGATCTCACATGGAGCTTGTTCTCACCTGATTGTCGGCTGCGTAATATTCCAAAGAGTGGGGGTGGGTGTGCTCTATTGCTCCATTCCCCTGGAATGGAGGCAAATGTCATGTCCAGCCTTCTGCTAATTCAAGCAAAGGCAGAAGAATCGCTTTGAACAGAGTTGCTGCCACAGCTGCCCTTGTCCAATCCGTGCGCACCGGCTGTGCACCAGGATTTCACCTGCAGATTCTTTCTCAGCACTTGCACAACCCTGCCCAGAGGTCACATAAGAGGAGGTAACTATCTGGGGCCATGATTTTAAAGTTCACTTCCCAAATTCAGTGGCCCAGTTGGAACTTGGCCCCTGAAACGGTGTCACTGTTATTTCTGGGATATCTCCAGAGGACTCCATGTGCCCCAAACTGAGCTTGGAGATCATCTCAGGGTCTTCTCATTTTTCTTTTCCTGCTTTGTTCTTGCCGTGCCTGCTGCCTGCCGCCCCACCCCACCCCCCAAATCCCAGGAAAAGGCTGCCTGGTGCCCCCGTCCCCAGACACTGTTGCCAGGCCCAGCGCCCTGCCTGCAGAGCTCTGGCCTGTGAGCTGACCTAGTGCCCTAAGGTGGGAGCTCTGTTACAACTCCACCAGCACCAACCCCTTCTCCCAAAGAAATAAATACATTCTTTCTCCATTTACTTATTGAACAGTTACCAAATACAAGATCCTAGTGGGGAAGACAGAAAATTCATAAGTCATCACTGGCATGAATTGTTGAATTTCAGTCTGATAAACCCTACTGGGAAATGCCAAGCCCTCTTAGGCATTCCTCTGCCACAGGGCCTTTGCACATGCTCTTCCCTTTACCTGGACCACTCGTCTTCCAGGTATCAACACACTCACCTTTTACCTTGCTGCATTCAGCCCCCACCCAGATCATGCTTCCTCTACCTTTCCTGTCCATTTTTCTTTGTAGAACTTATTACACCTCAAACCTACAATCACCTTATGTATCTCTTACTGTTAACTTATTCATCTGTCTGTTGCTTATACCCCTGGTGGACTGTCAGTGCATAAAGGCAGGCGTTCTTATTTGCCTTGTTCACTGCTCTATCCCTGTGCCTATATGAGTGCCTGATACGTTAAATGTTTAATCGTATGTGCTAAGTTGCTTCAGTCATGTCCAATTCTTTGTGACCCTATGGACTGTAGCCCACCAGGCTTCTCCGTCCATGGGATTCTCCAGGCAAGAATACTGGAGTGGGTTGCCATGCCTTCCTCCAGGGGATCTTCCCAGCTCAGGGACTGAACCCCCATCTCTTATGTCTCCTGCATTGGCAGGTGGGTTCTTTACCACTAGCGCCACCTGGGAAGCCCTAAATGTTTAATGTTTCCCATTAAATGTTTGTTGAATGAATAAATGACCTAAAGGGGGATGTGACCTACTCATTTCTTCAGGGACCAGGAAGGATGGTGTCAGGGAACATTTTCCTGCCACTGAGGACATACTCAGTTTTCACAGGGACTGAAGTTTATACAATTTGGGGGTACCAATTTTAAGAAAAAGAATATATGGTTACATGTACTGAGTAAGGACAAGAGAACAAAGACTGGCATAGCCAAAGGGAAAGGCATTCCAGGCAGAAAGAATGGTTGTGAAAAAGCCCAGGGTGGCCAAGAGCCAGGGAAGAAGGTGAGAAGGTCTGTGTGGCTGCAGCTTTGCAGGGGACCCTGGAGGGAGCTGGAGATCCAGTGGGGGCGGCCAGCTAGGAAGTGACAGGGTGTAACATGCGAGGCAGGCCCTGATTTCTGTGGGATCCCTGGAGAAAGCCCAGAGAGGATCTCTGGGTTCCGCAGGACGGGAGCCCTGCCAGCAAGGCTTTTCTGCTCACTCCACGGGCCAAGCCAGAGCTCTTCCCCCCACCCCACCCCCGCCCCTCAACTCTGCCCGCATAAGCCTCCAAGAATGCATCATCTGGTGTTGAGGAGTCCCAACTCACCCCTAACCCACCCAGAGAGGTCCCTCGAGGCTGTCTGGGGCTGGCCACTCCCCCACCCCTCAACTTCCCCCCAGGCTCCTCTGCTCCAAATAAAGGCTCAGGGGCCCTGGCCCAGAGCCACGGCCAACCATTTGCATCACAAATGAGGCTGGGTTAGGCTGTTGGCCCTGGCCAGCCTTCCTGGTGCTGCCCTCGGTGACTTAAGGACACAAGGCACCATCCAGCTGCTGCACTCGGTGCCCCCTCTCCACCCTCCCACCCCACCCGGCTGCCTAGACTGCACCCCTGGGGAAAGATGCCCAGTTCCCCATCCCCAGCAGGCCTGGGATCCTGACCCACCAGCCCACCCCACCAGCTCAGAAGGACAACGATTATGACTGATAAACTCAATTTGGATCCAGGAGGGCTCTCTGAATGTCAGGGGTGGGGGGCTCAGCATATGACATTCTACCCTGTAGCTCTCACAGCAGCCCACTCTACAGAGGAGGAAAGCGAGGCTCAGAGACTGTAAGTTAGTAGGTTAGTTACCTGCCCAAGGCCACTTAGCTGACAGCCGGCAGAGCTGGGACTTGAACCCATTCATTGTGCTTCAGAAACTGTGCTGTGAACATGGGCCACCCCTTGAGGGTCGTCTGTGTTTGTCCACCATGCAGCGAGAGCCCATAGGCACTGGATGAATAAGTTCCCATCTGAGCTTCACCCTTTCTCCCCAGCATGGGAGTGGGTGGGCTAGAGTCTTAAGTCCGTGAGATCGGGGCACTACCCAGGCCCATTTGTGGTTCTGGTATACAGCAGGTGCTTAATCGGTGTTTTGGGAGTAAATAATGGAATAAATCAACACACAGACTCTCTTTGAGCCTGGTTTGTGCCCTTCTGCTGCAGATTCCTTCCATGGAATTTGGGGGTTGTGTCCAGCTCAGGTTCCCCAGGAAGGAGTATGTGGCCTTGCCCTCAGTGGGGGTCCTAGCAAGTTCTCAGAGGTTCAGCTGTAACTTAATTCTCCGCAGGCCTCACCCTGGGCTGGCTGGGGCTCCCAGGCAGGGGGCCCAGAGCTGGGGGCCTGACCTGGGGAGGGAGTCTAAGCAAGCCTGGGCACAGGGAGGCCCCTGACTGTCTTCTCTGCCTCTTCTCGGCTCAGTCTGGAGTTCTTCCCTGCCCCAGGGCCTTTGCTTATGCTGCCCTCTGCCTGGCCATCTCCCTGCAGCTCCTCCAGGGCTCTGCATTGTCACTTCCTCAGAGAGGTCCCTGTCAAGCTGGTGCCCTCACATATCCCTCACCCTGTCTGTCTCCAGAGCTCTGCAGATGCCTCATCATTCCTTTTTGTTTTCTTGGATTTTGCCTATGTCTCCTTTAGAACTCCAGGAGATGGTGAAGGACAAGGAAGCCTGGTGTGCTGCAGTCCATGGGGTCACAAATAGTCAGACACAACTGAGCGAATGAATACCAACGACCTTTGGAATGAAAGAGAGAGAAAGCTGCACACGCTACATAGAGCAAAATAGAATGAAAAAGGATAAAACAGAGGGAGTCAGATGGAGAGAGAGACAGGGAGAGACTGGCAGAGAGAGAGAGAGAGATGCAGAAATAGAAGCAAAACTGGGAGACAAAGCAACTCAGAGGCAGAGCTGCAAACAGAAACTGAAAGAAAACAGGACCGGGGCCCTGCAGAGAAATGGAGACGGAGCAAGAGGGAGGGGACAAGAGAAAGTGCCACGCATGGTGGACAAAAAGGAAGTGGGGGCCCAGGGCCTCCTTTCAGGGTGACGGGAAGATTCTGGAATTAGATCCTTTTGATGGTTGCACAACTGTGTATATGAAAAGCTGCAGGACTGTACGCTTTACAAGGTTGCATTTTCTGGAACATGGAATTATATCTCATTTGAAAATATGAGAGGACATGAGAGAAACCCAAATTGAAGGACAGTCTACAAAACATCTGACTGATGCTCTGCAAGTCTGGCAAGATCAGGAAGGACAAGGAAAGAGTGAGGACCATCCCCGAGGCTGCAGGAGAAGGAGACGAGATGAGCAAATTCCATGTGGGGTCCGGAACAGAGAAAGGACACTGGGGGAAAATCTGAATAAAGTCTGTAGTTAGTTAATGATATTGGATCAAACTGAATTTCTCAGTTTGGATTGTTGTACTGTTATGAAAGAGAGTAATAGAGGAAGCCGGGGGAAGGGGATGTGGGAACTGTCTTTGCACCTTTTCTCTGTCTAAAATTATTTCAAAATTAAAAAGCTAGAACAGATAAACCAAGGAGACAGAAATGACCAGAGAGCAGCCCTGGGACAGAGGAGCTGCCTGTGTTCCTGGCCTCGTGGGGACCATCGGCCAAGACCCCTTCCGGAGAAAGCCCTAGACTGGGTGAGCCCGGTGTCTAGGTGTCTAGTCCTCTGCCCATGACTGACAAAGAGGCTGCTGATGCCCCGGGGGAGGGCTCTAGTTCCAGCTGAGTGAGGCACTTCCATGCCCGAGGCTGCAGACCCCAAGTCCTGCCAGCAGAGGAGGCTGACAATTCAGGGCGACATCTCCTATCATTCATCTAAGTGTCTCAGCAGTGGTTGGGGCTGCCCCGGGGGCTCCCTTGTACCCGTGACCGTGCCTGTTGATGACTCTGTCCCACGTTCTCACCTTGGTGTGCCCCCCATTACCCCAACAGGCAGCCCTCGGTGCCTGCCAGCTGACCCCCTCTCCCCATCTAGGCTCTGAGCATCCTTCAGCAAGAGGGGAAAAATACCCAAGATTCAGCTTTCCTGTGAAAATAGCCAAGTGGCAGCCCCATGCTGAGGTTGGGGTCACTTCATATTCGTTCCCACAAAGGATGGACATGCAGGCCTGCTTTCTGCTTCTGTGCTGGTCTCTGGGCTCCTGAAGGGACATCCCCCCACCTCCAGCCTGAGACCCCAGCCTTGGGCCAGGCATGTAGTAGGTTCTCAATTAACACTTGTATATCTCCCAGGCACCTTGCTCTCAGGAGCCTTAGTCAAAGGCTGGTTATTTCCTCATCGAATGCTTTTAAGGTTTTTAAAGCAGGGAAGCCTACTTTTTAAAAATGAAAATATACAGAGAATAAGCTCCTAGTACGACTCCCCAGGATTAAACAGGACACACAATGAGATGTGAAGATTTTGTCATATTTGTCACTAATCCTTTTTCGTTTGAAGAAATAAAATGTTACAGATTACAGCTCAGTTCATCTGTGACTCCCATGTTCCACCCACAGCCAACCTCAGTGGGAGTGGGGGCTGCAACCTCCTGCCTAGGCTTTTCCCTACATATTTATGCATGCGTGCTAAGTCGCTTCAGTCATGTCTGACTCCATGCAACCCCATGGACTGTGGCCCACCAGGCTCCTCTGTCCATGGGGATTCTCCAGGCAAGATACTGGATCTTCCCGACCCGGGGACTGAACCCACGTCTTCTGTCTGTTGCACTGGCCAGTGCGTTCTTCACTGCTTGCGCCATCTGGGAAGCCCCCATATTTATGGTGACAGTTAATTTGCAGCGTTGCTTTGTGTGCGCCGTTTACATAGCTTGCATGTGAAGGGTCTCATACAGCGGGCAGCACTCTGATTTTATGCGTTCCAGGTGAGGTCCTCTGATGACAGTCTTGGAGAGGGGTCCATCCTGGTCAGGAGGCTTTCCCCACCCTCACCTCACTCCCATCCCCACAGCTGCCCCAGTTCACAGGCCTGTGGCCCAGGCAGCCATACAGGGCTCAGAGGGGCCCCACGCCAGGCTTAACACTCTGCTTTCTCTGTCTTGAAGTTCTTAGCAACTTTTGTATGAGGGGCCCACATTTTCATTTTGACTGGGCCCTACCGATTGTGTCGCCATTCTGACGACATGGAACATCTGCTGAGCCCCTATCCTATATCAGGCTCTGGCCCAGGCCTGCCAGAGCACGGATCAGCTCCATGAATCCTCTAAAGACTGTGAAAGACATGGTTCCCATTGACCCATTCTGCAGATGAGGACACTGAGGCTCAGTGAGCTCCTGACTCAGAAGCCCATGCCCTGAAACAAGAGGCCCACTTCAAAAGTCAAATCTGGCCCAGCCCCTTTTCTTTTAAAACCAAGGTCTGGAGAGTTGAAGGCTTCTGCAACAGACCTGGCCTGTGCGCCGCAGAGCCACGTTCCGGCTTTCCCCACCAGAGCCGCCTGGCTTGTTGGTGCTGCCTGGGCCCCGGAGGCTGAATTCATTTCACCACACTTCCTCTCCCCACGGGGACTGTCTCAACTTGGGGTGAACCAACCCCAGGGTTAATCAGAGCGCCACTTCCTCTTCCCAGAGAAGACCTCTCACAACCTGCCTGCTATAATTAGCCCCCGGCCTACCCTCCCTGGCTGGGTGTGGCTGGGCCTGCGGCTGCTTCCCTTCTGGCCTTGCAGAGGGGTTTCCACACTGCTTCTCAAGAACCCCAGGAGCCTGCAGGGCAGGGGTTGTGTATGGGGGAGGCTCAGGCTCCAAGGCCCAGGATGGGGATTCCTCCGGCTTCTGGACAGGCTCTCCCCTTCTCCCCCCTGACCCCCTGCAGCACCCCTACCCCAGGGGATATCAGGCAATGTCTGGAGGTGTCTTTGGTTGTCATCGCTGGGCAGGGGGTGCTCCTGGAATCTCAGAAGAAGAGGCTAGGGGAGCTGCCACACAGCCCTCAGTGCCCAGGCTGGTCTCACCACAGAGAATGTTCACAGGGCTGAGTCTGGGGGACAACATAGTAGTGAGTGGCCGGGGGGACAGTGGAGGAGAAGAGGTGGCCAGAATCAGAGTGGTGTCCTGCAGAGTGGACAGGACAGGATAATGTCTCATGGTGACAAGGGCCTTGTTGAGGAGGAGCTTGAAAGGGGCCCACTGAGCAGAGACTTGAGTGATGGGGGAGATCTGGGGGGGATCTTTAGGGAGAGGGAGGCAGGTGCAAAGGTAGGTGGGAAAGGATTTTGAATGTGGGTGAGGAAGTGAGATGAAGCCCGGGAGGAAGACAGGGGTCATTTCCTGCAGAGTCTCACAGGCTGAGAAACAGGAGTTTCACTTTTCGTTTAGTTGCTAAGTCGTGTCCAACTCTTTTGTGACCCCACTAACTGCAGCCTGCCAGGCTCCTCTGTCCATAAAATTTCCCAGGCAAGAATACTGGTTGCCATTCTTCTCTCCAGGGGATCTTCCTGACCCGGGGATTGAGCCTGTCTCCTGCTTGGCGGTAGATTCTTTACCACGAGACACCTGGGAAACCCAGGAGTTTCACTGGCAGCCTCTAAAAACAAAAGTGCTGAGAGGACTGGATGGGGTGTTCAGCTTGAATTGGGTGCCCCCTGGCCAAGTGATTTTGGAAAAATTACTCTTTGGGGCTCCAGTTCCCTCTCTGTCACCCTAGGGGCAGTGCCACGATCCAGTCCTCCCAGGGGCCTCCTGAGGGGCTGGGATCAGGACTCAGGTGGGTAGGTGACTTTCCATTCTGTTCTGAGTGTTTAAGAGTGACCCACGAGAGCTATAAACTTGAGTCCCAAGTGTGGGTGACCTCCAAGACCCAGGCAAAGGTCCAACAAGCTCAGGCGTCATTGCAAAGTGGACAGGTGTCCACAGGACTGTTGGAGCGCCCTCTTCAACAGCGACCCCATGTGGTAGTAAGAGGCCATGGCAGCAGTGAAGTTTAGAGGGAACAGGCCCCACCCCTACCTGTGGGTTGAAGATGACCTAGGGATCCTTGGACCATTCAAGGTGTGGGAGGACCCAAAAAGGAGATTCCAGGCATCTTGCTAACACAGCACCTGGGAGTTTGAGTGATTAAGGAACAAAGAGAGAAAATCATTGCAGTATCATAACTCGGATGAATTTATTCTGATGTCATTAGTCTGGAAGGAAAGTTTCCCGATACTCAGGGGCTCTAGGAGAGTTAGGGGTGAGAAGCGGGTGGCCAATGGGGCAGGAATGGAGCCTGTTAGGTTTCTGGCTTGTTGCTCTGAGAATGCAATCAGTTCCTCTGGCCCCTCCTTGCTTCCTCCCAGCCAGGGTGCCTGCAACCCCATCCCAGAGAAGCATTTCCTCAGCTGGGAAAACTCAGGTGAAGTGAAGGCAGGAAATGGGGGTGGGTGGGGGCAGAAGCTCTCACCATGTTCCCATGCTATAACCCTCTCCCATCTCCCTTCCTACTCAAAAGGTGCTTTCCTTGTGGACCCATCAAAGGATGTCACAGAGGCCACTCAAGAAACATTGAAAAAGAGTAAACAAGTCATTTATCCCTGCGAGAGTGTAGACAGCGGCTACCTGGAAGAATGCACAGCCTTGTAGGCAAAGAAAGAAATGCAAACAAAAGCCTGCTACATGCTGATTCAATTAGGAAACAATTACAAGATGATAAAGCCCAGTGCTGGCAGGGGTGTGGGGAAAGTGACACATCAGCTTTGCTATAAACAGATTCAGAGTTTTAAGCTCAGTCTGTCTTCCTGAAATAAGCACTGAGAAACTGCATATACCCTCTGACCCAGCATTTTGGCTTTTGGCAAAATGTGGCCTTGTTTAAACGTGGAAAATAGAAAAAAAAAAAAGCAAAAGCCAAAACCCCCAGATGCCCTGTGCTACTTTCGGGGGAGTACTCAACTACTTGAAATGCTGACCATGTATTACCTCTTTAACATTAGAGCCGCTCTGTGAGGTGCGTGATTTCTGAGGCTTCTTTTCAGAGATGAGGACCTAGAGGGCCCTGGAGTCCGGCCCTCCCTCCATGGTCAATCAGGTGGTGAGCAGCAGAGCTGAGGTTTGAACCCAAGCTGCCCCACCGGAAAGTTGGGGGTTCCTACCCCACATTACTGCTCTGTATCATGAAGGCAGAATTGTCGGCCAAAGAGACAGCTGCTGCTGTGTGTGTGTGTGTGTGTGTGTGTGTGTGTGCGTGCGCACGTATGTGCGCTGTCACCAGGATGCTACCAGAAGACAAAGGAGTTTCTTTCTGCTTCCTCTTGATGGTAAATGTGCGCCTGCTACCCAGCAGGCATGCCCTGGCCTGTGGTTCTGGAATGTGGGTGAGCTGCCACCCTGGAGACCTGCTGTTGGTGGCCGGTGTTGGTGGGCCAGGCCCAGCCCACAGACCTGGCCGGTGCACGTGCTCTGTGTTTGTCCAAGGAATCAAGCCAACAACCTTCATACTGCCTGGATGGGAGCTGAGTGGTTGAACCGATGCCCAGAACCCTTGTATTTCCCCCGCAAGCGGAAACTCCGGTGGCTCATGGCGGGAAGGTCAGTGACAGCTCTAGGCACCTGTGGCTTCAAGGAGGACATGCCTGTTTGAAGATGCTCTTGGCACAAGGCAGAGCTTGGATTCTCTGCCTCCCGGGAGGGGACACATCCCCACGGCCTGTCTGAGACTAGTGTGAGTGCCGACACGCTGTGAACTCTCGGGGAGCAGCGGCTCCTGTTCTTGGGGCCGCCCGTCTCCGTCTCTAGAGAGCAGGCTTGGCCCGCATGAATTGTTGAAAATGTGGGGCCTAGGCTGTCATGGCTGAGGGACGCTTGGTGTGTGGTAGGCGTGGGGCACGGGGGCAAAGGCCATCCCTTTTCAACGATTTTTCTGTCCTTGGTTCAGCCTGGTGCTCGCGTATCTTGATGGCCGGCCATTCCCTGCCTGTCCCTGTTCTGAGCTAAGAGAGACTGAGCCCCAGGCTGAAAGCTGTGGACAGGCAACATGGTTTGCTTTCACCGTGCTCACTTTCAGAGTTATCCTCTATTAGTGGCAAGTTTTCATGCTGGTTTTCCATTTACTTTTGATGATAGAGATTTTCCTTTTAAAATAAACTTACTTAAAAAAAAAAAAGGTGCTGTTGTTTAGTGGCTCAGCCATATCTGACTCTCTCTGACTCCATGGACTGTAGTGGGCCAGGCTCCTCTGTCCATGGGATTTTCCAGGCAAGATTACTGGAGTGGGTTGCCATAAGCTTACTTAAGTGAAAAATTTAAAAAAAAAAGCAAAACAGGTGAGTCATTCTAAATAAAAATATGAAGCCAATGATAGATGAGGTGGAAATGGTCAGATGTAGAGGTGGCCCCTCAGCTAGGAGTCCTCGTTGGTCCCCAGTGAGATCATCCTGGATTGTGTGGGTCCTGCCCGCCCCTCCCCTTGGGTCTAGGTGACCAGTTCTTGAGTCTCTGGGAATTTTGGCCTCCTCGTCCCTTCCTCCTCTCTCTTTCTTCTTTTTCATTTTTCCCAAACTTTTTATTTTGTATTGGAGTATAGCCAATTAACAGTGCTGGGATAGTCTCAGGTGGACAGAAAAGGGACTCAGCCATACATACACATGTATCCATTCTCCCCCAAACTCCCCTCCCATCCAGGCTGCCCCATAACATTGAGAAGAGTTCTCTGTGCTATACAATAGATTCTTGTTGCTTATCCATTTTAAGTATAGTTGTGTGTTCATGTCCGTCTCAAACTCCTTAACTATCCCTCCCACCATTCTTCCCCGCCAGGAACCAAAAATTCATTCTCTAAGTCTTCCCTCCTCTTTCTTTTTACCTCCTCTCCCTCCTGCCAAGACAGGGTCAGGAAGCATCTTTAGGTCCAGTGCAGATGCCTGCTGTTGCCATGTTGGTTTGAGGGTTTCCTTATGGGGAGGGTGGCTGGGCTGTCCTGGCTGTGGGCTCTCATTTTCCCAACTCTTCCTTTCCCACTTCATTAGGCCAATGCATCAGTTCTTAGCTGGCCTGTTCATTAGAGAGGTTTTCCAGGATGAAGTGCAGCTTAGGAGAGAAAGCGTCATATTTAATAATGACAAGAATGCACGTTCACTGAGTGGTTACTGCAGACTGGGTTTTGTGCTAAGAGCTCCTATGGCATTAACTCATTCACTCCTCCCCTTAATCCTGAGGTCATCTTTGATTCCCACACCCTCTTACTCCCCATCCCTTGTACCCTGTTGACTCTTTTTTTTAAATTAATTTTTATTGGAGTATGGTTGCTTTATAATATTGTGTTAACTTCTTCTGCACAGCAAAGTGAAGCAGTATGTATATGAATACACATATTCATATTCATATATCCCCCCTTTTTTTGGATTTACTTCACATTTATGTCACCACAGAGTGCTAAGTAAGGTTCCCTGAGCTATATATTAGGTTCTCATTAGTTATCTATTTTATACATAGTATCAGTGGAGCTTCCCTGGGGGCTCAGACAGTAAAGACTCTGTCTGCAATGCAGAAGTCCCAGGTTCCATTCCTGGGTTGGGAAGATCCCCTGGAGAAGGGAATGGTAACCCACACCAGTACTCTTGCCTGGAGAATTCCATGGACAGAGGAGCCTGGTGAGCTATAGTCCACCACATCGCAACGAGTCAGACCTGACTGAGCGACTAAAACCCACACCAATAGTGTCTATATGTCAATCCCAGGCTCCCAGTTCACTCTCCCATCCCCGCCTTGGTGTCCATATATTTGTTCTCTGTGTCTGTGTCTCTATTTCTGCTTTGCAAATAAGATCATTTATACCACTTTTCTAGATTCCACATAGATACTTTAATATACCATATTTGTTTTTCGAAAGCTGTTGACTCTTGAGGGTATCTCCAGAATGTGACTGTCTCCCCACCTTGGCCTGTTCCTATGCTGGGCCAAGCACCATCACATTTTGTCTGGATTATTGCCTCCTCCTGATTGTCCACAGGCAGGAAGACAGATCCTTAAATAAAATCGTGTGATTCTGTCCTCACTCTGCTTGAACCACTCCAGCGGTTCCTCACCCCTGTGCAACCAGAGCTCTGCCTGCCTCACCTTCAGCATCTCCTCTCCGGCCTCGCTCAGCTGCAGCCACTCCAGACCCGAGCCTGCCTCAGGGCCTTTGCACTGGCTGCCCCTTCAGCCCCAGAGGCCTTTCCCCCAGGATCTGCCCAACATCTGCACTGCCTGCTCCTTCCCTTCATTCAGGTTCTGCTCAAATGCCACGGCCCTGAACAGCCCACCTAGCCCCCTCATCAAAGGGAACCCCACCTTCACTCTATTCCCATCCCCAACATAGATGTATTTATATGTCCACAATTCTGTGTCCCCACACCCAGAATATAAACTCTAGGCAGGGGGTTTTGTTTGTTTTGTTCTCTGTTGTATCATCAACATCTAGGATAGGGTCTGGCCCAGGGTAGATGCCTAATACAAATTTCCTGGTATCAATGACCAGCCCTAGGAGGTGGGGACCCTTGTTATCCCTACTTTGTAGGTGGAAAACGGGCCCAGAAAGATGCAACCACTTGCCCAGGGTCACAGGATCAACAGGAAGGGGCTCCCCAGAGCCCTTGCACTCCACCCCTTTGGTGTACTGCCCACCTGCACAGGGTGAGGGTCTGAAATAGACAGCTCAAATCCATGCTTTACTGTTACTAGCTGTGTAACCTGGGTCACCCTCTCTGGGTTTTGTTCCTTGTCTGCACAGAGTTAGCACTCTTCCTTCCAAGGGTGCTCTAAGCCTTCCAGAAGGTGATAACTGGCACAGCTCTTAACACAGGGCCTGGCATCCAGCAGACCTCTGGCTATTGTCACTCTCCCATTTTACAGGAGAGGCAACTGAGGCCCACAGAGTCTTGAGGTCACAGAGTCTCTAGGGTCAAAAGCAGGCCTTGTGTGACCCTGAGTCTTTGCCTCAGGGATAAGCCCTTCCCACTCGGCCAGGCCTGCTCCTGATCCACTCTCCTGGTGGGCAGCCCCACCCTCACTTTGCTCTGCTGGGGCTGGCTGGCTGGCTGGGAGCCGGCTGGCCGCGTTGCCCTGGTGCTGGGAGGAGGCTGAGGCAGCCGTACACAGGTTGCTATTTGCTTTCCTCCCCACGGAGCTTCCTGGCCTGGACAGAGGTGGGCATGTGGCCAGGTGTGCAGGTGGGGAGAAGTTTTGGATCACTCCTCTCTCTCTCAGCTCCTGGTGGTGCCTGGAGGCCAGGGCTGAGCCACCTGCAGGATGAGTGACCGAGTGTACAGGTCTGCCCAGATCACATGGGCTTCCCATGTGGCTGAGTGGTAGAGAATCCGCCTGCCAATGCAGGAGACGTGGGTTTGATCCCTGGGTCAGGAAGATCCCCTGGAGAAGGAAACGGCAACCCACTCCAGTTTTCTTGCCTGGAGAATCCCATGGACAGAGGAGCCTGGTGGGCTATAGTCTATGGGGTTGCAAAGAGTTGGACACGACAGCAACTGAACATGCATGCATGCCCAGGACAGAGGGGTTTCTGGGAAGCTGGACTTTCAGTGTTAAAACTGGGAAAGTTCTGGTAACGTACCCTGTGTGGTGGGGTAGCGGGCTGGATAGCAGAGGGGAACCAAACCAGGTCAGTCCCCCCACCCCCAAGCACATTGCTCTGTCCCCCTCAGGTCCCTGCTGCCCGAGGGGGTCTGTACTGGGCCTGGCTTTGACATCAGGCAGAGTTCATTGAAGAATCCCTGTCTATCCTGTAATGATTACATGAGCCTGTCATCTCAACTCTTGGCTCTTCAATTGCCTTGTTTCTAAAACGGTAATAAGATTTTGGTCTCCTCACAGGCATGCCCAGGAATCAAATGAGAAAACAGACATACAGCATTTAGCAAAGCCCAAATATATGATCCCCTTCATGGATCATAGCTTCCCTGGTGACTCAGACAGTAAAGAATCTGCCTGCAATGCAGACAACCCAGGTTCAATCCCTGGGTTGGGAAGATCCCCTGGAGAAGGAAATGGTAACCCACTCCAGTATTCTTTCCTGGAGAATTATGTGGACGGAGGAGCCTGGCAAGCTACAGTACATGGGGTCGCAAAGAGTCAGACACGACTGAGCAACTAACACTTTCATTATGGATCACTGCCTTGTCATGGCGAAGGGGCTTGCATTCTAAAATCACTGTGGACGGTGACTGCAGCCATGAAATTACAAGATGCTTGCTTCTTGGAAGGAAAGCTATGACAAACCTAGACAGTGTATTAAAAAGCAAAGATATCACTTTGCCGACAAAGGTCCATACAGTCAAAGCTATATTTTTTCCAATAGTCATGTATGGATGTGAGAGTTGGACCATAAAGAAAGCTGAGTGCCAAAGAATTGATGCTTTTGAACTGTGGTGCTGGAGAAGACTCTTGAGAGTCCTTTGAACAGCAAGGAGATCAAACCAGTCCATCCTAAAGGAAATCAACCCTGAATACTCATTGGAAGCACTGACGCTGAAGCTGAAGCTTCAATACTTTAGCCCCCTAACATGAATAGCCGACTCATTGGAAGAGACCCTGATGCTGGAAAAGACTGAAGGCAGAAGGAGAAGGCGTGCTGCAGTCCATGGGGTCGCAAAGAGTCACACGTGACTTAGTGACCGAACAACAGTGAAACATCTCATACAGCAGAGCATGTCTGATTATATTGTCAGATGTCTGCTTAACAGCCAGCTACCCATCATTCTCTGAATGCAACCCAACCCCAGGGTCCTTGATCTGCCCTGAGCCTACTGGCTGCATCTTCTGCTCTTGTCTGCTCGTTCGGCTCTGTCAGCCTGGTCTCCTGGCTGGGCTAGACCTGACCCGCCCTCTACCGGCATCAGGGCCTGTCCAAGCAGTTTCCTTTGCCTGAAGAAACCAGCCCCTGTCTTCCCCCGGGACTGACTTCTTCTCATCTTTGGGCCTTGATTTAAAAGTCATCTGCACAGAGAGACCTTCCCTTTCTACCTAATTTGAAGGGATGTTTATCTCCTTGGGAACAGAATGTTTCTTGGATGGGTCACCACTGCCGCCTCAGGCCCTACAATGATGCCTGGCCCAGAGCAGAGCTCAGGATGTGTTCGTCAAGAGGATGGATGAATGAACATTGGCCTGCGAAGGTCCCCAGCGGGTTGGAGAAAGAGCCCAACCCTGTCTTTGAGCCTTGGTTTCTTCATCTTTCAGCAGGGGTGTAGAGGCAGCCAGCTCCTTGGGTTTGCGAGGCATGGATGGGGAGACAAACATGCACCAGTCTGTCCACTAAGGCTGCACGTCGTGGGACTCAGAGATGGGCAGCCCTGCCCGCGGGGGCCCCACCTGCTCCTCCACTGCACCTTTCTCCCTGCGTCCACGGCGGCACCTCTGCACACACTACACATGGATCGGGAAAACAAGACCCAGAAGGGGTCGCTCCTGTCTGGTTCCCCTGAGCTGGGCAGCTCTGAGCCAGCCACCTCTTCCCGAACATGAACATGGTTGCCCGGCCTGGCCTCCCTCCTGCCAGGACCGGGCAGGCAGCTGATGCGTCACATGCCCTCGGCCCCCAGGGGCGGGCTCCCCACAGAGACTCCAGCACGCTGTCAGAGCTGTCAAACAATGTCCCTGCCAGGTTTCTGTAAGAATCCGAAGCATCACTGCCCGATGCCAAACACCCTCTTAAGACAATACCTCCAGGGCCCACGGGCCCATCCCGAGCGCGCCGCCTCTCCTCGGCCATATATAGGCAAAAGCTGGGGAATCCCTCTCCCATGGCTGGATGGGGATCCAAGGAAGGCGGCCCCAGCCTTGGCGTGACCACTGGGATCTCGCACCTCCAACTCTGCCAGCCTCTGGCCCAGGGGCCGGGTGAGGAGGCCAGGTGGGCGGACCCAGGCTGCCAGGCCAGCGGGCATGGGGCTGGCTCAGGGACTCCTGTGTCCCGTCAGCTCACAGCCCGAGTGGCTGGCAGCGCAGGCTCTTCTTACCAAATAAGGCCTGGGCCGCGGGGCCTGGACAGGCTCAAGCTCCGGCAGAGTGGCGGGCGGCTGCAGGCCTGCCGGGTCACCTCTTCCTCCTGCGCATGGAGCCAACTGGCCCCACAAAGCCCTGTCCCCAAGGTTCAGGAGTGCCCCCCACCACCAAGAAGCTCTGGAGACTGTTCAGCATCCCCAGGAGAGGAGCCTCTATTTAGGGCCACAGGAATGTTCTCCTTGGAACATTCAGAAAGTTCCATTTAGAATCTGAGATGCGTCAAGATGTAGAAAGGTCCCTGGAACTCCTGCTGTGGCCCCAGGGAGCCCTGAACTCGGCCAAAGGGCTGACCTGCCTGCCCCACCTCCAGTGCACACGCCCACATCTGCTCCTACACCCTCAGGGTGTCCTGCTGTGGCGTGTTATCTGTAGGTAATCAGCAGCTGTAGTCACTCCAGCAGCTCCTTCCCACTGCCTGGTCTGTGGTGTCAAAGGGTAAGGCTGGCCAAGGGGCTAGGGCAGGGGGACAGGGGCTTTAGAGAAAACTGAGGACCCCTGGGCACTGACTTGTCCCCACCTGTGCCTGTGGTGAGAAGAGGGGTGAGCACTGGCTAAACTGGGAGAACCCCCCTCCATGAACTAGGCTGAGCAGCCTTGGAGGGAGCATCCTGAAGGTGGGGGGGCAGGAGCGGGGAGGGGCAGGTCTGCTGTGAGCTGGGGTTGGGGGCTTGTCGTGTCTCAGGAGTCACTGTCCGGCATAGAGTCCCCCAGTCTGCCTGCCGTTGTTCCAGTCAGCAGCTTCACTTCTTGGAGTCTCAGTTTTGCCATCTTTAAAATGGGTATAATACAAATGCTACCACATGAGTGACTGTGGGAATTCAGCTGGACCAGGTGTGTGGAGGGCTCTGCATAGAGCTGTCTGGGGATTTAGTGGGATCCTGGGTGAGGGAGGAGATCTTGCCTTTCCTGGGGGGTAGGGGCAGACAGGGGCCTGTTCCTGATGGCCCCGCTCCCTGAGTTTTTCACTGCTTTCTCAGTGGCCTAGGGGAGCTAGAGTGGCATTTTGAGGTTTCCTGAGCCCCTCCCAGAGCAGAAAACATGTGGCTGGAGGTGACACAGATGTTCACGTGTGGATGGGTATGAGTGTGTGTGAATGTGGGGGGGCCCCAGTGGACTCCCAGGAACACAGCTGTGTGATTGTGAATGTATGCAGGCAAGTGGACACTTGGGCCCCTGGTGTGGGCATGGGGATGTGGTTTGTGATGATTTCCATTTCTGAAGCCTTTCATGAGATCTGGGAATCTCCAGGTGACGGATCTCCCCGGCTGGACCCTCAAAGCCCCTCTCCCAGGATGGGCTATGGAATTAGGGACCGAGTGCAAAATAAAAATGTGCAACTCCTTGTTTGAAAAGTATCAAGACTTTCAAGATGGCAACAGCATAGCATTAAACCAAGTGTGGGGCCTTTCTGAACCCTGGTCCCCATGTATGTGACTGCCCTGGTCCTGTCCCCTCACTCTCCCTGGCAGTATGAGCATGTTTGACCCCAGCTGGACCATGGTCTTTCTAGGCCAGCAGCAGTGGTGGTGATGGGATCAGCTGGAAGGGGCTTTAAAGTCTGTAAAAGTGATCCCCACTCCCAGGGCCCCCAGTCATGGAAACAGCCAGGAGCCCAGGTCACATGTGGAGCCCATGATAAACACACTCTCCCAACTGTTCTACTGAAGGCCAAGTGAGCTCTGTTCCCCTGAACCAGAGGCCAGCAAGTTCGTGCAGCTCCTGCTCTAGTCAGCCTGGCAGGACGCTGCGGGTGAAGCTGTCTGTGACAGGGACAGCCCTCAGGTGGCTGGGATGGGCTCTGCTGCATGGGCCCCTGGGGTAGAGAAGATGAGCCATGGAGGTGAAGGCCAGGCTGTGGGGATGGGGGTGGGAGAACCCCCTGAGACCCCCAGAGCCCCTCAGCATGAAAACCAGAGGCTGCCATCTGGGGGCTCCTGCAAGGGGCTTGGGGCTTCCCTGATGGCTGCCGCTTGACACTGGCCCTAAGGTGACACTCTGCTGGCAAAGCATGTTTCCCCCCCTTCTCTGGAAAGTTCTTTGTGATCTCCAGAAATCACCAGATGGTGCTTGAATGTGCCCACTGGGAACCTCAGGATTCCGCCCAGAACCTTCCAGGTCTCCTCCTGCTGAGCTCTGAGGTCCCTTGGGCTGGGGACTGGGTTTGGCTTGTTCACTGGGGTCTCCTGGAGCCTGGCACAACCTTCCAGTGTGAGGAGAGGAGAGAGGCTCCTTTGCAGCCCATGCCATCAGCACCAGGACCGGGTGTTGGTCAGAACCCTCCTCTGAGGTTGGGCTCACCGCCGGTATGACAGCTAGTCCTTTGACATTTTATTTTAATGGAAAGCCTGATGATTCACATTCATTGGCTTATTTTCTGATGTAGGAGGTCTTTTCTCCAAGGGCCTGAGGGGTCTGCCAACGGCTTACATCTTTCTCGCAAAAACCACACACCTGAATCATCATCTGCTTTTTGCCGTTTCTCCTTTAAAGTGAAGAGAGAAGGCATATGTTCACGGAGACAACCAACCCAGAGACCTTCCTAGCGGACTTCGATGCTCTAAAGTAAACTTGTCTCTTCAATTCATCAACAAAGATTTATTTGGCATGGACTGCATGTCTGAGCCAGCCACTAGAGGCTGAGAAGCCAGAGGAAAAAATGCGCTGAGGGAGGTTCTGCCCGAGTGCAGCAAGGTGGGTTTTCTGTTTTATAAATGCAGAAACAGGCTCAGAGAGGTTGTGTGAGTTACTTAAGACAACACAGCATGTGCATGGAAGGCCTGCAAGGAAGCTGAGTGCAGAAGTTGGCTAGAGGAGGTGGTAAATGGGGTATCATTTGGTGGTTAAAACTCATGCTTTGGTGCCAGTGGAGCTGGATTCACGTTCTGCTTCTGCAGACCTTGGACTATACCTTTCCCCTCTAAGCCTGGGTTCCCTCAAACTCTGAGGGTTGTACTCTGCTACATGCCCGCTGACCTTTGGGAGCTTGTTTCTCACCTGTAAGATAGGGACAATAACAGTACCACATCAGCCAAGCAGCAGATATTTATTGAGCACCTACTATGTGCCACACACCAATCTAGGTGTGGAGGCAATCATGAACCAAGCGGCCGCTGTGAGTTATTGTGACAGTTGATGGGGAATGTGGGCCTCATGTCTGGCCCTGGTTCCCTCTTCAAGCCAGAGGTGGGGCGCATCTGGGCAACAGGGCTGCCCTGAGGGTGGAATTTGGCCCAACATGTGCCCTGCTCCGAAATCCCATCCTCTGTCTTCAGCCTGCCAGGGGCTAGGCCAGGAGCCCCAAGCGGGGCAGGGAGAGGACTGGGGGCTGGGGGAGGGGAGAAGGACTGGGGAAGAGGGGTTGCCACCATCGTCACCATCTTCTGGGGTAGCAGCCAGCTGTCAGGCACCTGATGATGGGCTCGTCTGTCAGCTCTTCACTGCACTGTCCTGTGGACCCTCAGGACCCCCTGGTGAAGCGGGGATCCCATCTGACAGATGAAGAAACTGAGGCTCAGGGAGTGAAGTCACTTGGTTATGATCACACAGCTTGTGGGGGTGGAGGCTAGGTAATGTCTGTCCACAGCCCGATCTTTGAATTATTAGTTGATGAAAGAAGAGAGATAGGGGGAGGAGAGGAGAAAGAAAGACTTGACAAGGGTAAGACGGTGCCTCACTTTGGGGGACTTTCTGGACCATCCTCCCCCACCCCCTGGTTTCCTCTGCACCCGTGCTTCTCTGGGAAGTTCAGCTCACCCATCTCTCAGGCTATCTCTGGGCCTGGACGCATGGCAGCTGTTATTCTTCTCTGAAGATGGTGTCCCAACCTTGGGCCTGAATTTTCCTCCCTCAGCCAGGGACCTGGTATCTCTGGAAGCCTGGGGAGGCTATTTTAAACCTCACAGCTGGTTTTCATCAAGGCTGCTGATATGTGCGTGTAGAAACCTTGGGATCGTTGTGCCAACATAGAACGAACTTTGCCGATGAGCGAGGATGGTGTTGATCAGAGTGGAGGCTTGTGGGGGGCATGTGAGGCTGTGGCCTGAGCTCTGTCCCTACCTGGACACTGGGAGGAGGAAGGTCAGCCTCGGGGTCTCCGTGTGACCCTGAGCATGTGACTTCCCATCTCTGAGCCCCAGTCACCCATCGATGATGATGAGGATAAATAACCAGGACTTGTCAAGCTCTCCCAGCATGCTCTCATCCAGCAGATTGAGAAGCAAGGCTCAGAGAGGGGCTGTGGGCTGCTTGGGTCACCCAGGGGTGACCAGAAGACCGGACTGAGTCCAGCTCTGGTCTGACTGTAGGGCCCAGGCTGTCTGCTCTGTCACCCCAGGGCTCCCAGGCCCTCTTTACCCTCAAACTAGGAAATGCTCTTACAGTCCCATTTCACAGAGGAGGAAACTGAGGCTCAGTGAGTGTGGTGACGTCCCCAGGGGTCTGCCCTCTAGTCACTTGCACAAAGTTTCCTCCTGCCTAGGGGCCCTCATACCTTCTGTTCCCTCTGTCTCCCCTTTCCCCTCAAGAGCGGCTTCTTCAGGAAGCCTTCTCCCACCCTCAGGCTAGACTCCGCCCCCAGACTAGACTCCGCCCCAGACTAGACTCCGCCCTCCTTTTGGGCACTGACCGGATCGATAGCTTTTCTATTTGCTGCTGTACCCCATCCTCACAAATGGACTGGATGTAAACAACAGCCTTTATGAGCTGAGTGTGCATTGGTCATAAGTGCAGGGGGCTCCACGTGCTTGTGGTTTTGGGGTCTCCCAAGGTGGTGGTTGGCTGCACTCCTTCCTAGAGATCTGGGAAGCACCTGTTTCCTGCTCGTTTGGATTGTTGGCAGAATTCAGAGCCTTGGCCAGTGGCCCCTGCCTCCAGCAAGCTCAAGGCCAAGTCTTTCTCAGTCTGCCATCTCTCTGACTCTCTCCAATTCTCTTCCACTTTGTTTTTTTTGAGATGTCATTGCCATGTAACATTATATATATGTTATCTTCCATTCTGAAGGATCTTTGTGATTACATTGGACCTGGATCATCCTGGATAATTGCTTCATCTCAAGGTCAGCTGTTTAGATACATAAATCATGGGGATGTAACATAGCATGGGGACAATAGTTCATAATACCAGATTGCATATTTAAAAGTTGCTAAGAGGGACTTCCCCAGTGGTCCAGTGGCTCAAAGTCCACGCTCCCAATGCAGTGTGCCCAGGTTCAATCCCTGGTCATGGAGCTAGATCCCACACACTGCAACTAAGTTTACAAGCCACAGCTAAAGATCCCTGGTTCGATCCCTGAACTGGGAAGATCCCATGTGCCCTGGAGCAGCTAAGCCCCTGTGCCACAACCAAGACCCATTGAAGCCAAATAAATAAACATAAGTTCCTGAGAGTAGATTAACTTGAAGTCTTCACCAGCAGAAAAAAAGGAAAATATTTTGTAACCATGTACGGAGAAGGCAATGGCACCCCACTCCAGTACTCCTGCTTGGAAAATCCCATGGATGGAGGAGCCTGGAAGTCTGCAGTCCATGGGGTCGCTGAGGGTCTGACACGACTGAGCAACTTCACTTTCACTTTTCACTTTCATGCATTGGAGAAGGAAATGGCAATGCACTCCAGTGTTCTTGCCTGGAGAATCCCAGGGATGGGGGAGCCTGGTGGGCTGCCGTCTATGGGGTCGCACAGATTCGGACACGACTGAAGTGACTTAGCAGCAGCAGCATGGGGGTGGATGTTAGCTATTGTGGTGATCATTTCTCAATGTACACAATTATTGAATCCTTATGTCGTACACCTGAAACAAATATAATGTTGTATGTCTATTATACCTCAATAAAAATAATTAATAAAAAAGTAAAAAAGATTTTCTCAGTATAACCTGAAATATAAAATAAAATGAGTAGAAATTTAAAAATACTTTACCTTGTTCACTTAAAAGTGGGTTGTTCTAATTTGTCTAGATGTTTTCATTCATCTTCTGATTTCTCATGTATTTCTTAATCCTGTTTCCTGCCTAAGTGATTCCACAACTTTAAGACCTTCCAATCTATGCATATGAAATTGTCACATATTCCAACTGTACCTGACGTTTAAAATTAAGAAAAAAAAATCTAGTGTCATATGTTAAGCAAAAAAAGTTCAGCTGTTTAGTAACCTCAGTTCTCTCTGGAGCCTTTACTTCTCTTTGTCATATAACCTAACGTATTTATAGAGTCTGGAGACTGTGGCTTGGACATGTTTGCGAGAACATTATTTTGCCTCCTGTATTACCTGACTCATCTTTTCTATCACACATGTTTATCAAATCTGTCATTATATATTCACTTGTGAGATTCTTTGTTTTCTGTCTCCCTCTCCAGGCCATTAGAGAGTTGGAGGGAATTTGGAGTACAAATTCCCTGAACAAACAGCAGGGCCAGGGTTTGAACCATGTTGTTATATATCAACAAAGAGTGTTCAATGCTCAGTTTCTCCCCCTGTCTCCAACAGGTTGCTGTGTCCAGTTGCACAGGTTGTGAACTGCACAACTCTAAGGCTCAGCTTACATCTAAGACTCTGTGATCCTTGCAGTTGGGTAGGGTCCAGCCTTTTTTTCCATGGGCCATGGCTCTGCTCCTAAACCTGGAGCTGTGTTCTCAACCCTGTCTGCCTTTGGAGTCATCCAAAGGGCTTTTAAAATCCTGATGTCCAGGCCATGCCCCAGACCAGTTGCTTTGGAATCTCTGCAGTGGACTCTGGCATCTGCATTTTCCAGGTGACTCTGAAATCAGGCTGAGACGGCCTCCTTCTGGCAGGTCAGAGAGAGAGATACGTAACACAGAGGGAGGGATGCCCACTTAGCTAAATTTGCATAAGTGAGGGTCAGCAGCTGCCTTCCCCTCCCATGGTTCCATTTGCTTACTCTGTGTGGCTGTGGCCCAGCTCTTGTGTCTCCTGCAGCCAATTAGCAGGCCTGCACAGGGCAGATGCCCTTGTGGGCTCAGGGCTGATTTCAGATCTGCCAACATCTGGCTGTCGGTGGACATGGGCTGCTCTTGTCTATCAGCCCTGCTCCACCAAGGGTGGCGAAGTGCCTCTTGGGTGACCAGCTGGCTGCAGAGAGGGGCAGGAGGCTCAAGGGTTGGGCGGAGGGAGAGTAGTTTCCTCAAGGAGCCTGTGAGGGTGTCTTTTGCTTGGGTGTCATGTGAAAGTTACTGGATGTTAAGTTTCACTTATCAACCCTGAATATTCATTGGAAGGACTGATGCTGAAGCTGAAGCTCCAATACTTTGGCCACCTAATGCAAAGAGCTGACTCATTGGAAACTACCCTGATGCTGGGAAAGCCTGAAGGCAGGAGGAGAAGGGTTCGACAGAGGATGAGATGGTTAGACAGTATCACCGAATCAATGGACATGAATCAGCAAACTCCAAGAGATAGTGGAGGATGGGGGAGCCTGACATACTGCAGTCCATGCGGTCACAAAGAATTGGACACGACTTAGTGACTGAACAGTGACAAGTTTCACTTCACTTAGCTGCTGTCAATTTGCTGGCACGTTGAAAGTGAAAGTGTTTGTCTCTCAGTCGTGCCCGACTCTGCAACTCCATGGACTGTAGCCCACCAGCTCCTCTGTCCATGAAGTTCTCCAGGCAAGAATACTGGAGTGGGTAGCCATTCCCTTCGCCAGGGGATCTTCCCAATGTAGGGATCGAACCTGGGTCTCCCGCATTGCAGGCAGATTCTTTACCATCTGAGCCAGCAGGGGCATCCAGTCAGTTAGCATGCTGACATGCTAGTCGGGGGCACTGAGCACAGCTTTTGAGTCTGGGTGGCTCACTTCTGGGGCACGTGACGAAATGCACTGGCTGACGGGGTGAGATAGGGCATCAAGGGCTGCTGGGGTAACGCTCTGGCGACACCCTCTTTCCAGGACACTTCTGCTCTATTGGGCACCTTGGGACCCAGCTGGAAGGAGGAAGGAGAGGGCAGCCTGGGGAAGCCCGGGGTGGGTGTCAGTAAGAGATGGGATTGTGGCTGGCACATCTCACCATGTGCTAGGAGTACTCATGGCCCTCTCTTGGTCCCAGTGTGAATCTGGGGCCTCTTGGCCACGCCCTACCACTGGAGGTGTGGGCCCTGCTGGGACCCCAGCCCAGAGATGGGCTTGGCAGGTCTCTGCTTTCTCCAGGGTCACCTACAGCTTCACAGCCCTGGGCCTGGTGGCCCTCTGCCCTTGGCATGCACCTCTTTGCCCTCCCCAAAGGCTCGCATTTCTTTCGCCTGTTGGCTGGGGGCCCAGGCATTTCTGTTTCCTGCTCAGTGAAGTTGGTAGTGGGGGTGGGGAGACTCGGGATCTGCTCAGGGCAGGAAGGGGGAGGACCATGGCTTCTCTCTGGGAAACCCCCCAAGCTAAGACATCACGTGCTAAACTGACATCCTCAACTGCTCACACAGCCCCTCTAACCACAGCCCTGGGGTGTCACTATGCTAAGGGTCTGCTGTATCTCCTGCTCTGGTCTCATGGCCCAGATGGAGCCAGTCAGACACTGCAGCTGGCACCAAGAAAGTTGAGGGGGTGATTCTTGATGGAAACCACCCTTCTAAATTCATTTCCATTATAATAGTTGTTAAAGTGAATTGGGCCCCTTTTAGGGACAAATGAGTTGGGTACAGCTGGGTATAAATGAGTTCATCTAATCCTCAAAAAGTCTTGGGAGCCAGTTAAACTCTTGGGGGCAGGAGGAGAAGGGGACGACAGAGGATGAGATGGCTGGATGGCCTCACTGACTCGATGGATGTGAGTCTGAGCGAACTCCAGGAGTTGGTGATGGACAGGGAGGCCTGGCGTGCTGCGATTCATGGGGTCGCAAAGAGTCGGACATGACTGAGCGACTGAACTGAACTGAACTGGACTGAACTGAACTGAACCCATTTTTTAAAAAGATTTTTTTTTAATATGGACCATTTTCAAAGTCTTTATTAAATCTGCTACAACATTGCTTCTGTCTCATGTTTTGGTTTTTTGGCCACGAGGCATGTGGTATCCTAGCTCCCCAGCCAGGGATCAGACCTGCACCCCCTGCATTGGAAGGTGAAGTCTTAGCCACTGGAACACCAGGGAATTTCCTCTTGTACCCATTTTGTAGATAAGAAGACCAAGGCATGGAGAGCTCAGTTGACAGGGCCACAGGCTCCTGGGGGGCAGGGCCAGTGTGGGGATGCGGCCTGAGCACCCAGGCTCTGGGAAGAAGTTTGCTGACTTTGAGTGTGCGCACAACTTGGGAGGGGATTCTCGGCCCTACCAGCCACAGAGGACATAGGGAGCACTTCAGCTGCTCTAGAGGCACCGGAACTTTGGAAACTACATGCTTATCTGCTCCCCGCAAGAGCTGCAACTGGGCAGGGCTTCTGAGCAGCTAAAATTGGCTGGTTCTTCATTCAATTGCTTGTTCATTCATTCATTCACTCGTTCATTCAACCAGTGTTGATAGAAGCCTTCTCCTTTGCCAAGTTCTTATCCCAGGGCAGCAACAGCAGCCAGTAGACAGTCAGGCCATGCCCCGCCTCCCCTCCCCAACCCCCACCCCCGCCTCCCCTGGAGTTCCATATCCACAGGGGAGATGGGTAAAGAATCAGCAGGCTTGTGGTGTCCATGCTGTGGCAGGTAGAAGGGCTAGAAGGCGATTAAAGTGGGCAAGAGACTGGAGGCTGATGGGATGGGGTGGGGGTGGGGGTTCTGCCTACAGCAGGGGTCAGGAGGACCTATGAGGTGGTGACCTTTGAGACCTGAACAAAGAGGAGGTCAGCCAGGCAGAGGAGAAGTCTGTTCATCTTCAAAACTGTGTAACAAATAGCCATGAACTTAGTAGCTGAACAAGCACTCAGGGTGCCTGTGGTTCAGAAGTTGGCACATTTTAGCTGAGCTCTCTGCTCAGAGTCTGACAAGGCTGCAGCCGTGGAGTGGGCTGAGCTGGGTTCTCGTAGGGAGGCTTACCCACCGAAGACTATCTTCAGAATTTGTGCTTTTGAACTGTGGTGCTGGAGAAGAGTCTCAAGAGTCTCTTGGACTGCAAGGAGATCAAACCAGTCAATCTTAAAAAAAATCAACACTGAATATTCATTGGAAGGACTGATGCTAAAGCTGAAGCACCAGTACTTTGGCCATGGTGCTGAGAAAGAGGGAAGGAGGAGAAGGGGGTGACAGAGGATGAGATGGTTGGATGGCATCACCGACTCAATGGACATGAGTTAAAGCAAACTCCAGGAGATAGTGAAGGACAGAGAAGCCTGGCATCCTGCAGACCATGGGAATGCAGAGAGTCAGACATGGCTGAGCAACTGAGCAATAAGCTCCCTCAAGTTGTCAAAGACTCAGAACTGAGATGCCTTTGTCCTGTAGCTGTTGGCTGGGAACTACTCTCAGCTTCTACAGGCTACTTCTAGACCCTTACCATGTGACCCTCTCAGGCCTCACGGTTTCAAACTCTGATTCAGGAGGGCCTGTCTCTTTTAATACCTCACCTGATTAAACCAGGCCCGTCCCAGGTAATCTCCCCTTGGAGAAACTTCAAGTCAACTGATTGACTTGGGACTTCTTCTTGGAACTGATATTCCATCTTATTCACAGTCCTGCCCAAATTCAAGGGATATTATGCCAGGTGTCCGCACCAAAAGACAGGGTTCTGCCTCCCACAAGGATTGGAGGCTCTCTGTGCTACATGAGGGGGACAAGAGCACTCTTTGGAAGAACTCCTGGTCAAACTGCCTTAGAAAGAAAAGTCAGTGAGAGGCACAGGCTCCATTCCAAAGCCTTCCTTGGGCCAGCTTCGGGAGTCTCTCCAAGTTCTGGGCACTCTGAGAGCCAAGTGTGGAGTCTGCTCCTGTGTGTCTGTACCCTTCATAAAAGAAAAAGACAGAAAACAGCTCGGGGCTCTTTCTGTCATGAGCGACACAAACTCTGACTGAATAGACTTAAGAAAAAAGATTTTTATGGAACTGAAATGGTCTGGTGCTGGCTTCAGGCATAACTGGATCCAGGAGATCAAATCCTGTCACTAGGACTTGATTTTTCTCCATCACTGGCTCTGTCTTCCTTTCCAGTCAACTCCTGGCAGCTCGAGATTTACATCCTCCCACTCCTCTTCCAATAGAAACCCAGGTTATTTCTTTCCAACAGTTTCACAGAATTAACAGACTGGATTGATTTGGGTCATCTTCCTGCCTGTGAATCAATCGCTGAGGGCTGGAGGATGCAATAAGCTGATGGGCCAGGACTGAGTTACATGTCCACCCTTGGACCCTCGAAATGGGGTTCCCCTCAGTTCAGTTCAGTTCAGTCACTCAGTCGTGTCTGACTCTTTGTGACCCCATGAACTGCAGCACGCCAGGCCTCCCTGTCCATCACCAACTCCTGGAGTTTACCCAAACTCATGTCCATTGAGGCAGTGATGCCATCCAACCATCTCATCCTCTGTCGTCCCCTTCTCCTCCTGCCCTCAATCTTTCCCAGCATCAGGGTCTTTTCAAATGAGTCAGCTCTTCACATCAGGTGGCAAAATTATTGGAGTTTCAGCTTCAATATCAGTCCTTTCAATGAACACCCAGGACTGATCTCCTTTAGGATGGACTGGTTGGATATCCTTGCAGTCCAAAGGGCTCTCAAGAGTCTTCTCCAACACCACAGTTCAAAAGCATCAATTCTTCGGTGCTCAGCTTTCTTTATAGTCCAACTCTCACATCCATACATGACTACTGGAAAAACCATAGCCTTAACTAGACGGACCTTTGTTGACAAAGTAATGTCTCTGCTTTTTAATATTCTGTCTATGTTGGTCATAACCTTCCTTCCAAGGATCAAGCATCTTTTAATTTCAAGGCTGCAATCACCATCTGCAGTGATTTTGGACCCCAGAAAAATAGAGTCAGCCACTGTTTCCACTGTTTCCCTATCTATTTGCCATGATGTTTAGCTTTAAGCCAACTTTTTCACTACCCAAACAATAGGGAATTGACTTGAGGTCGAGAGTCCTGCAAGAAAATTCTAAGTGCTATTTCCAAAAGATATGGGAGTGGGGATGTAGTCATCTCTGCATTCGATGAGACAAAAACGAGGGTGTGTGTGTGTGTGTGTGTGTGTGTGTGTGTGTGTGTGAACATCTCCCATCATACCACCCAGGGCAAGAAGCCAACTGAGGGGAAATTCTTGTTTTAATATTTTTATTTTAAATATTTATTTATTTGGCTGTGTCGGGTCTTAGTTGAGGCATACGGGGTCTTCACTGTGATTTGCAGGCTCAGTGTTTGAGCACGCAAGGTTAGTTACCCCAAGGCACTTGGGATCTTAGTTCCCTGATCAGGGATTGAACCCATGTCTCCTGCATTGGAAGGCAGATTCTTAACCATTGGACCACCAACAAAATCCATTGTGGGGAAATTCTAAAGCCAGTGTGTGTCTCTGTGTGTGTATCTGTACGTGTGTGTGTGTATGAGTCAGTGGGCCCTCCCCAAGGTGGGGGGCTGGAGGACAGAGTTCAGGGGTGGGTGGGCAAAGGGGATATAGCCATCCCTGGAGGAGAGGAGGACTTCCTAAGATTGGAAAGAAGCGTGCATGTATGTTAAGTTGCCTCACTAGTGTCTGATTCTTTGTGACCCAATGGACTATAGCCATGAGATTCTCCAGACAAGAATACTGGAGTGGGTTGCTGTGACCTCCTCCAGGGGATCTTTCTGACCCATGCATCGAACCTGCACCTCTGATGTCTTCTGCATTGGCAGTTGAGTTCTTTACTCCTAGTGCCACCTAGGATGCCCTAGAAGACCCCGAAGGTGACTCAGATCTGGGTTAAATACTGCTTTTGCCATTGATCAGCGGTGTGACTCCAGAGATGCTGTTCCTCTCTGACCCTCAGGCTCCTCCTCTGTAGGATGGAGGTTCTGATGGTGGCAGATTAGTTGAGGCCACACAGAGCAGCACTGGGGGAGACTGCATGGCTGGGTCCTGTAGTTTCTTCTTGTCTATTGGGAGAACTTTTGGACAGTGCAGGGCATGTTTGGTGGGCGGGGGCGGGGAGCACTATCTGTCCGTAATTGCCCTGGAGCCTTGACTCCCTGAGGACAGGGCCTGGTCTCTGTCTGCGGCCACCTCTGCTGGCACTGCCTCAGGCGAGAGGTGAGCAGCGGATCCCCCACCCTGTACTCCCCTGTTCCTCCTGCCACATGGCCTCCCCCAACTCCCCATGGCCCACAGGGCCCTGGCTGCTCCGCAGTGTCCCCAGTGCCAGAGTCCTTTCGTTTTGTTTTGAGGGGCCCAACTCCTTCCCCTCTGCTGTGCACCCTCATCAGAAGCCCTCCAGAGGAACTGAGGTTCTCAGGCAGGAGCATCCCCCTGCCCCTGAATCTGTAGGCTCCCAGTGGCCAGAGGCACCGGGGATGCTCTGGGAAGGTTGGTCATCCCTGTGCCCCATGGTCCCGTCGGTGGCTGGCTCCATCCTGCAGCGTGCTCTGGGGGCGCTTGAAGGCTCTAAGCGCCCACGCACTGCCTGGACTGGAGCAGGGGTCCCTTGCGTGTGAGCTGACTTCCTTCCTAGACCCCAGGAAGTAGACAAGTGCCGTTTATGGCATCATGGCAAATGCCTCGCGGCTGCTGGCTATCATCAGCTTATCTCCTGGAGCTGCGTGGTGACACTTTGACTTTTCCCAGGGTCCCTTCCCCTTCTCCCACTTCCCCTCCTGTTAATGGTGTGGGCCACTCTGACCCCTAGATCGATTTGCACTTCGGGGAACTATTGGAGGAGAAGGAGTGTGTGGCTAGACTGCTCGGGTAAAGGTATCTGCTAACAGCGGTCTCCAGATTTCACTCTCTGAAGGCAGAGAGACCCCTGAGCCAGGCTGGCTTTGTGGGTGTGCGACTTGGGTAGTCACACAGGCCCTCTCTGAAGCACCTCATACTGACTTTAATGCTCTGCCGCCACTGTTTAGAAAGTCTCAATACTTTTTGAACAAAGGCCCCAAGTTTTCTTTTCTCACTGGGCCCTGGCATGGGATTATGGGGCTGGATGGGGCCCTGAGGTTGCCTCCCCCCAACATGGGAAGAGCTCCTGTTTTCCACAGACTTTCAAATGTCTACTTCCTCCTGAGATGTGTACCCACTGGGAACGGTTCATTCATCCCTGGTTCAGGGGCCCCATCAGAACTGCCCTGCCATGCCCCATTTTTGATCCTCCACCTTTCTGTTTGGGTTTCCCAGGTGGTGCTAGTGGTGAAGAGCCCACCTGTCAATGCAGGAGATGTAAGAGACTCAGGTTTGATCCCTGGGTGGGGAAGACCCCCTGGAGGAGGTCACGGCAACCCACTCCAACATTCTTGCCTGGGAAATCCCATGGACAGAGGAGCCTGGGGGGCTACAGTCCATAGAGTCACAAAGAGTTGGACACGACTAAAGCGACTTAGCTCACACACAGTTTTTCCTTTAATTTCTGACCTTTCTCTTGTTATACATTCACTGAGCTGGTGCCAGCCTGGCCTCCCTTGCTGCAGCATCTCGCTTAGTCCTCACGACACCCCCACGGGATGGAAACGATGGTCAGTCTATTCTACAGATGGGGAAGTCGAGGTTGGGAGTCAGGAGCGACAGGCTGAGGTGGTGCTGAATCCAGGCTGCAGAGCAGCGAACTTGGACAGAGAGCTTCCTGCCTCCGGAATCGGAGGAGACAAGACAGAGTCCTGTGTCCACAATCTTCCCCTTCACAGTATCCCTTCCCCAGGGCTTGCTCTGTGCAGGAGATGGTGTAAGACTTTGAGGTGCTTGGGGTCCGTGGCTGTATCATTAGGGTGGGGGTGAGCCACCCATGGGACCCACCAGAGTAGGCCACTTGTGGTTAGTGCTGGCGGAGTGGCCTCCCTGGGGACGTGATGGATCGGCAGAGCCAGGGTTCCCAGGACTAGGTTCTGCAGAGCTTTTTAAAGCCATTTCCTAGGCTAGAAAGAGGAAGATGCCAATTAAGTGCCTGGCTGAAGCGTGAGATCCAAGTATCCTTGAACCTAGTCACGGAGCCTCCCGAAGTTTCCATCCCAGCCCAGCACGCTGTCTGGAATCAGATGGGCCTGGAGGCTTTTCACTAGCATCCCTTATGAGGGGAGATGCTCTAAGTGGACCCCTCAGGATGATACGTGCCCACCACTGCCCCACGGGCTCCTGACAATGTGTGTTCTGGTGGTGCTGATGCTGCTGATCTGGAGAGAGAGAGAAGGAAAGAAAGTAGGAAGGGAAAGAAAGAGAGAGAGGTGGAGAGGGAGGGAGGGACAGAGGAAGGAAGGAAGGGAGGAAAGAAGCAGGGAAGGAAGAACTGTGGGAGAGAAGCCCCGGGGAGTGGGCGGTGATGCTGTGTGTTACCATCAGAGGCAAGAACCGAATTCCACTCCCATCACAAGTGGCTGTAACTCAGGCCTCAGTTTCCTCCTCTTGGAAATGGAGCTAAAGACAGTTCCTATTTGGTGGGCTGGGGTGAGGAGGCAGAGGGCCTGGTGCCCGGAAGAAGTTCTGACTATGTGAGTTTTATGTTATTTGAAATATGACCAAGTGAGGGTCTTTTCAGAGACTTCCCTCTGATTTAGGACTCGTCTGCAAAGATGAGCCTGTCATCAGGCACTGGAAGTTTCTTTTATAAAAGAACTCCCAAAGATGGAAGAAAATCCATATCGTGTAGCTGCTAGGTAGTAAATTTGGGGTAGAAGATGCTGGAGGGGAAATTTGAATTTTGTACTTTGTATACTTTGGAGTGTATAAGCTCCCTGGGGTCCCTTGTGAACTTCAAGGGGGTGCCCTTGAACTCTGAGTGTGGGACATATGAGAACATTCTGTGCTATCTTTGCAACTAAAAGTACTAAAAGTTGCAAAGATAGTACAGAGTGTTTGCCCGTGTCTCTCACTCAGTTTGAATTTGCCATAATGTCATTCTGCATGATTGGGTCCTGCACCAATCCTGGTATCATTATTCACTCGATTCCAGACTTTATTTAGAGTCCACAGGTGCCCATGCCAGCACACATCCAGGGTGCACGTGACGTTTAGTGCTTTTGTTACCTTGGTCCTCTGGCTGGTGACTTTCTCCATTATGCCTTGTTTTTGGTGATCTTGGCCGTTTAGGGGAGTACAGCTCAAGTGTTTTGTGACACACCTTCCAACCTGGGTCTGCCTAATGTTTTCCTCGAGGTTAGACCAGGCTTGGGGTTTGGGGAAAGAAGGTCACAGAGGTGAAATTCCCTTCTTGTTACATCCCACCACAGGCACATACAGTCCACGTGGTATTGTTTTTACTTTCTAGCCATCCTAGAAAATTAATGATACTACATCTTCCCACCTACAGGGCGGGGCTGTGGAGGTCTCCACACCAAAGAGATCTCTTAAGGGTCACTCTGGGAGAGGCAGCAGAGACCAGTAATGGGAGGGGTCAGTGGGGGCTTGAACCCCATCTGTCATATTTCAGGTTTACAAGCTCTTTTCTTTTACTGTGAAATGGTAGATAAATGTGTGAGTAGCCCCACAAGCCTACTCGCTGCACTGAACTAAAAACACGTGTGTATACACTTACATACACATGTACACACATGTACACACTCACAGGGACACAAATACACACCTATACACATTCACAGGTACACACACATACATACACCAGTGAGCAAACTGGGGGAGTCTGAATAAAATGGGTGGCTTGTATCCATGTCAGTGTCCTGGTTGTGACCCTACAGTATAGTTTTGCAAGATATAATCATGGAGGGAGGGGCTTCCCCCGTGACTCAGCAGTAAAGAATCTGCCTGCCAATGCAGGGGACTTGAGTTCAATCCCTAGGTGGGGAAAATCCCCTGGAGAAGGGAAATGGCAACCCACTCCAGTATTCTTGCCTGGGAAATCCCATGGACAGAGGAGCCTGGTGGGCTATAGAGTCCATGGGGTCACAAAGAATCGGACAGGATTTAGCGACTAAACAACAAAACAAACCACTGGGGGAAGGGAGGTGACATTACACAGGATCTCTTTGCGTTATTTCTTCCTCCTGCATGGAAATCTACAGTTATCTACAAATTACAGGCTTAGTTGAAAATAAATGCTCCAAAGGCTTCTGATTGCCCACAGAATTAAATCCAAGCCCTTCTGTGCTTTGGCCATGCCCACCCCAGGGCACACCTGAGTCCTTACCTGGGGTTCCCACCTCCCCCTCCCCCGGCCTGCTCTCAGGCCCTCCTACCTTGGTGTCTTCCCACCTCAGGGCCTTTGCACCTACTGTTCCTCTGCTGGGATGACTCCCCTTCCCTAGGCCCACCTCCTCCAGGTCTGTCCTCGTTGTCCTTAAAGTTTCATTTCAAGCATCACTTCCTCCAGGGAGGGTCTTCCTTCCAACAGGAGCCTTCAGCTTTGCCTGACCCACCCTGTGGCACCCCACCTCCCACTCTAAGCCCCCATGGCTTGATTATGTGGTTATTGTGTTATTGGTTCCATGCCCACCTTCCCTCTAAAGGGTGAGGTCATGCAAGCCCCAGGGCTAAGCAGGCCCCTCAAAAAATACTCGCTGGATGAATGGATGGATGAATGAATGAATGGATGGATGAAAACAGTCTTTGTTTCTCAGTTAGTCTGAAACAGGGCCAGAATTTTAATCCTGGCAGTGGAAATGCCAAACTTCCTACCAGAAGAAAACTCATGTTTTCCTCTGGCCTGCTTCTGGTGTGCCCTGCCTCGGATGACACGGCTGCTTGATTTGGGGAGGGTATGGGCTCATAGGAAGGAATTTTGAAGGACTTGTCTCCCAGAAGGGTCTATGAGGCCAGTAAGGCATTAAGAAGTATCTTTCATTGAACTTTAATTCAGCCCTGAGAGCGGATTTAATCTCTGCAAGATAAGCTTATTCCAAACCGATGCTGCCTGCCGAGGACCTGTCACAGCTCTGCACTGAGAAGCAGGCCTGGACTGCTCAGATGGCTAGGTGTGCGAGTAAAAAGGCTGCAGGCGCGGATTTTCTCTCAGAAGCCTCTCAACCAAAGTTCTGGGAGGTGTTTGCGGATGTCCTTTTGAGGCCAGGCTCAAGGTGGGTTGAAATGCGCTCTTGGGGGTCAACCAACTCCACCTGGGCATGGAAGCCATCACTCTGATCCTCTGACTTCCGATCATCCTCCCTCCAGTCATCCCAGCCTCGGATTCCCTATTCATAAAATGACCAGATGCTTGGCTTTCAGAATTGTATGTGTGTAGGGGTGTGTACATGTGTGTGACTGTGCAACCATTCCCTTCCCATATAGGACATCCCTAACAAGTAGTGGATGTGCTGTTTGCAAGCTCCCTCCCTCTTTCTCCCGTGTACCCGAGAGGGGGTGGCAGGGGAAGGAAATACCAGGCAGTGACTTTGGCCGACAGGGGTGCAGCTTCACAGCCAGCACGCTGTTCCACAGGGAGCTCATATTTTTATGTACAAAACAGTGTGTGCAAATGAGATTGTGCTTAGAAAGCCCTCCCTTGCCCACTCAGCCTGTGGGACGTGGGAATGGCGCAGTCGTGGGTTGAGGGTGGCCCCTCCCCCTGCAAAAGTTATGTCCCCCTGGAGCCTGCTAATGTGGACCTTACTGGGGAAACAGTCTTTACAGATGTAATCAAGTTAAGGATCTCAAAACGAAGCCATCCTGGATCCGGGTGGGCCCCAAGTCCAGTGACAAGTGTCCTTAGAAGAGAAGAGAAGAAAAGGGGACACACAGGGTGGAGCCATGTGGTGATGGAGGCAGAGACTGGAGTGATGTGGCCACAAGCCCAAGACACCTGGGGTCACCAGGAGAGCCCAGGAAAAGGTTGTCCCCCAGAGTCTGCAGAGGAAGAGAGGCACAGCCAACAATTTGACTTTGGACTCTGACCTCTAGAACTGGGACAGAATAAATTTCTGTTGTCTTAAGCCACCTGGTTTGTAGTCCATTGTTGCATCAGACATGGAGAAATGAATACAGACATCATAAATGGCTGTGATTATAATTCATCTTCCACCTTGCTGTTCAACCAAAGCTTACATCCCCGTTGAAGTGTGTTGATTCCCGCTGCTGCAGATGTGCAAGGATGAACATCTTATGCTTATGGTGTCCCCTCCCCCATGCCTTCCCCTGGAGGGTGTGACGCCTGCCTCTCTACCCCTCTTGCTGCATGATTTTTGGGAACCTTCTCTTACATCCTGCAATCTGACTTGGCCAATTTCCTTGATGAAATCAGACCTTGGCACAGCACTGAACCCCCAACAGCCTGACTTCCTGGAGGCTACCCCTCCCCCACAGGCCCAGGTGGATGGACAGAGAGCAGGCTCAGGTTGGAAGCGGTTTCTTCCGATTCCAATAAACCCTAAGTCCCAGGGAACTTCCTTAAGGCTGGCCTCTAGTTGTCCTAGGCAAAGAAACCAGAGGGTGTGGGAGAATGCTTAGCATCTTTTGAGTGGATTTAGATGAAAGTGAGTCCTCAAGGGAGAGGCCAGTGGGGTAGAAGTCATTTGTTCTGGAAAGGGACAGGAGCTGGCCGTGAATCCCTCTCCACCTGCGTTAGCTGTTGGCCAAAGTGCAAGTTATATCAGCTCTCTGAGCCTTACTCTGTTCACCAGCAAAAGAGGATAATAATGGTCCTGACAGCACAGATCAAGGAGATAAAGCTGACGGTCTACAGGTCACCCTGGGGCGGTGCCCCTGGGGTTGTGCAACCTCGCACCGTGTACACAGAGCAAAGGCATCCCAAGATGGCGCCTCTCAAGACTCGTCAGCTCTGTGTGACTCAGGGGGGCCTCCTGGGGCCATCTCTGGTTAAGTTTAGGGGGCAATCACCCAGACCAGGCCCCCAGCTGGAATCTGCTGCTTTCTAACCCAGAGAGCAATTTATCAGAGCCTGTCTCCCTGCCACATGGTATCTTGAAACTCAGTGCATCTGAAGCTGATATGTCTGAGATTGGATGCTATTGGCTCTGTCTCTCTAGTCAAAAAAAGTGAAAGTGTTAGTTGCTCACTTGTGTCCGACTGTGATCTCATGGACTGGAGCCCGCCAGCCTTCTCTGTCCACGGCATTCTCCAGGCAAGAATACTGGAGTGGGTTGCCATTTCCTTCTCCAGGGGATCTTCCTGACCCGGGGATCGAACCGGGTTTCCTGCACTGGCAGGTGGACTCTTTACTGTCTGAGCCACCAGGGAAGCCAAGTCTCCCTGGTGCCCAATGCCAAATCCTCTGCTTTGTATTTTCAATTTCGTTTCCTGCATCCAGGCCACCCTGGTCTGACTCTCCCTCCCTCCAGGTCTGGACCATCAGAAGCCCCTGTTCTCACTTTTGTAACCCCATCTGGTATCCGTGGCAAAGGAGATTGTGCGGGGAAGTCCTTGGCTGCTTGCTGGGGCCCTGGCATGTGGATGGTTGCTGCTGGTATGGTGATTACCTTCCATGATGAGCCATGCCAGGCTGGGACTTCCCCTTCCTCCTGGCCACAGAAAGAAGTACCTCCGCTGCTGATGTGTGGACATGCTGAACTCCGACTGTCCCTCTGCACGTGGCCATCTGGGTCCCGCCTTCCAAGAGAACCCGTTCCGCTAAGTCTTGCCCTCTGTAGGTTCCTTCACCTGAATGTCTTTCTGAATTGTCTGAGCCCTTCCTTATTCCTCCAGACCCATTTCGAGAGTCATCTGCAATGACCCAGCTCAGCCTCTCAAAGCCTTCCTTGCTTCTTTTCGGCCTCCATGCGGTGGGTTTGACTTGACTTTGCATTCTAGCTGACAGTGAGTATACTTCAGGCCTCCCAAAAGCTTCTGCATATATTATCTCATTTAATTCTTTCTACATCCCTGCCAGGTAAGAGAGTTGGGCACTGCTGGCCCCATTTCACAGGAGGGAAATGGAGGCCCCAGAGCTCAGGCTGCTGCCCAAGGCCACACAGCCAGCTAGGGGCAGAGCAGGGTGCAGACACAGGAAAGTGTCACATCTGAGCCCCTGCTGGTCCCATCTGGAGGCACAGAGCCCTTCTGGAACCCTTCCAGCAGGGCTGAGGCTAGGATGAGGCGAGTGAGGCATGGCCCTGTGCACAGAAAATGCACAGAGATAACTACAAAGCAAAATTTTAAAAAATCAAAATCAATGCTCAGGGCTTCCCTGGTGGTCTAGTAGTTAAGAATCTGGCTGCCAGTGCAGGAGACATGGGTTCGATCCCTTGTCCAAAAAGATCCCACATGCCACAGAGCAACTAAACCCATATGTTGCAGCTACTGAAGCCTGAGTGCCTAGAGCCCTATGCTCTGCAACAAGAGAGGCCACCGCAATGAGAAGCCCTTGGACCACAACTAGAAAGAAGCCCCTGCTCGCTGCAACTAGAGAAAGCCCGCAGATAGCAATGAAGACTCAGCGAAACCAATACATAAGTAATTAAAAAAAATCAATTGCCAAAAAAAGCCATGAGGTACAAAATACAGAAAAAGTTTAGCACAGACAGGGGGCAGCCCTGTGCTGGCACCATCCTGCCTCACTTGCCTCACCCTAAACCCAGCCCCGATGCCAATGAACATTATTTACACAGCCAGACAGTGGCCTACAGTGGCTATAGTTTACTCTCCTGAATTTTGCAAACTGAAGGCTTCACGTATGTACTGCTTCCCCAATGGCACCTAATTTTTATTATGTAAACCTTCCACCTTCCTGTCATATGGCAGGTCCTTTTTTCTTCCCCTCTGGACCGGGCTTCCCTGGTGATTCAGATGGTAGAGTCTGCCTGTAGTGCAGGAGACCTCGGTTCGATCCCTGGGTTGGGAAGATCCCCTGGAGAAAGGAATGGCAACCCACTTCAGTATTCTTGCCAGGAGAATTCCATGGACAGAGGAGCCTGGCAGATTACAGTCCATGGGGTCACAAAGAGTCAGACACGACTGAGCCACTAACACTGGACCATAAGCACCTCAAGGCCACAGGCTGTGTCGAGTGCGAGGGTTCATGCACTTCATACAAGGGCTGCATCTTGGGCCCATCCTAGACCTGTCCCATCAGATCAGCACCCAACAAGATCCCTGGGGTGTCCGTGGACACAGTCAGGCCTTGCGGTCAGACACATTGAGTTCAAGTCCTCATCCTGGCACTTTTAGGCTCCTCAACTTGACAGCGATCATCCCGTGCTGGGGTTTCTGCTAGGTCCTCTGCACACATAATCTCATTAATCTTCGTAACAACCCAGGGGCTCTCAGCCAGTGATCCTGTCTCCTCGAGGACACTTGGCGACATCTGGAGACGTTTCGGTCATCACAGCCAGGAGCAGCTGCTATCTGCATCTTGTGAGTAGAGACTCTGATGTTGCTGAGCCCCTGGCAGTGCAGGACATATCCCTGCACAGAATGGTCCAGGCTGAATGGTTGTGGTGCTGAGGCTGAGAAACCCTTCCAAGAGAGCCAGTGACTGTCATCATCTCTGTTTTGCAGAGAAGGAAACTGAGGCTTAAGGAGGGATGGGTTCCAAAGTCACTGCGCAGGTGGTAGGTGGGGGGCTGTGATAGCAGTGGGAGAGCTCATTCATTCAATTAACCAATTTTCTACAAAGCATCTCCTCTCCGTTCAAAGCGGGAATTGCACACGCCTGTGTGGACACACAGTCAGCATTCAGTCAGTGCTGCCACTGATCAAACCAGAGGCTCATAACATTTGCTGAGTACTCAGGAACTATATTGTGGCCATTACTCATTAGACTCCAGAGGATCCAGCTCCGACATTCCCACTTTGTATTTTCATCTGGACAGAGGGAAGGCCTTGAGGGGGACTTGCTGGGGCCTTCAACTTCCTGATTCCAAGTCTTGGTGCAGAGCTGAGCTGCCCTGGGGGTGCCCAGAGACCTGGGTTCATGGCCTGGCAGCACCCCAAAGCAACTCATCTGGGGAGCAGATGAGCTGGAAACCATGGAGACCACCTGGAGACCATGAGAGCTGGTGGAGAGAGCCGAGGTCCTGGGACTGTGGTTCTCAGTAGCACACGGGGTGGGTCCAGCAATATTCAGGACATACTTTTGCTAAAAAAAAAAAAGAAGTGATTCCTTGTTTAACTGAAATTCAAATTTAACTGGGTGTCCTGTGTTTTCTCTGCAGCCCTACTTCCTGGATGGTCCCACATCTCCCCTACCCTCCTTTATTATTTTATGTAAACTTTTATCAAGACGTAAAATATATAAACAGAAAAGGGCTCGGATGTTAACTGACCAGATGCACAAATCTTCACAAAGGGAGCACACATGGGTATCTAGTACCCAGATCCAGAAGGAGAACTTGACCCTCAAAGTTCTCCTTGTGCCTCTCTGGGCCCCCTGTTCCACCCTGGGGTTACCATTGTCCTTATTTTCAGCTCCACACATAGACAGTTCCTGCCTTTGAATGATCTGTGCATGGAAGCACACAGAGTGTTCTGGTCTGGCTTCCTTCTCGTTTCAAGATGCATCCCTGTGTCTGGTGTCTCATCTTTCCTCTGGGATCAAGAATATTCCACAGCTGTATACACAGCCCTTTTTTCCTCCATCCCATCGATGGGCATTTGAATTATTCCTAGTTTGGGGCTCTTATAAATAAAATTGCTAAGAGCATTCCTGCACAATCCTGTTTTAAGTATCACCCATCCCCAGTTAGGGAAGATCCCCTGGAGTTGGAAATGGCATCTGCTCCAGTATTCTTGCCTGGAAAAGTCCATGGACTGAGGAGCCTGGTGGGTTACAGTCCACGGGGTTGCAAAGAGTCAGACATAACTGAGCGACTGAGCATGTATGCATCCCTCCACCACACACACCCCAGCTATCATCTTAGGCATTTGAGGGATCTGTCTGGCTGTCTGCCCATTGACTGGAAGCCCCGTGGGTGCAGGCTGGCTGCTCACTCTGGTACCCAGCCCCTAGCACATTGCCTGTGCTAGGTGCACAGGCTAAGCACACAGTAGGTGCTTAGCATGTATTTGAGGGATGGAAGAACACCTGCTCCCTCTCTCTCTGGGCATCTCGGGTCCAGGCTCTCCTGGGAACAGTGTTCATCAAAAGATAAGTTCTGGGCACAGAGCTTGGATTTGTATGCAGTTTGACTGGAGACCCAGCAACCGCCATGCAAATGTTAGGGAAATGGGCGCATGAGGCTCTGGCAGAGGTAAAGATGGAAGAGTTCAGGGAGCAGGAACCAGCTTCCCGCAGCCTGCCGGCTGGGCTCCACCTGCACGGATGTCCTATTTATAACTACCCCAGGCTGCCTGACTTTCCCCAGATGTCGCCAGTGGGAACATTCCTGGGCTTCTCCAATGCCTCCAGGCACTCTGAGTCCAACAGCTCAGAGCTGGATGATAAAGGCTGATAAAAGACTCCAAGCCCAGCACCTGGGCCCCCAGCTCCTCCAACCTCTGCTATCAGAGTCCCATAAAAATAGCCTGCTTCTAGCTATTTTGGGCCCCAGAAAGCCTCAGAGAGACACAGAGTTCTGAGGAGAACCAAGAGGGAACCCAGAGCAGCTGAGAGGGGCGATGAAAAAGGAAATCCAGCCGCAGATGGCCTTTCCCAGCAAATGGGAATGTTTCTGAAAATTGCAAATTAGCATCCCTATGCCAAAGCCTTTGACTGTGTGGATAACAATAAACTGTGGAAAATTCTGAAAGAAATGGGAATATCCGACCACCTGACCTGCCTCTTAAGAAACCTGTATGCAGGTCAGGAAGCAACAATTAGAACTGGACATGGAACAACAAACTGGTTCCAAATAGGAAAAAGAGTACATCAAGGCTGTATATTGTCACCCTGCTTATTTAACTTCTATGCAGAGTACATCATGAGAAAAGCTGGACTGGAAAAAGCACAAGCCGGAATCAAGATTGCCAGGAGAAATATCAATAGCCTCAGATACGCAGATAACACCACCCTTATGGCAGTAAGTGAAGAAGAACTAAAGAGCCTCTTGATGAAAGTGAAAGAGAAGATTGAAAAAATTGGTTTAAAGCTCAACATTCAGAAAACGAAGATCATGGCATCCGGTCTCATCACTTCATGGAAAATAGATGGGGAAACAGTGTAAACAGTGGCTGACTTTATTTTTCTGGGCTCCAAAATCACTGCAGATGGTGACTGCAGCCATGAAATTAAAAGGCGCTTCCACCTTGGAAGGAAAGTTATGACCAACCTAGACAGCATATTAAAAAGCAGAGACATTACTTTGTCAACAAAGGTCCGTCTAGTCAAGGCTATGTTTTTCTAGTGGTCATGTATGGATGTGAGAGTTGGACTATAAAGAAAGCTGAGTGCTGAAGAATTAATGCTTTTGAACTGTGGTGTTGGAGAAGACTCTTGAGAGTCCCTTGGACTGCAAGGATATCCAACCAGTCCATTCTGAAGGAGATCAACCCTGGGATTTCTTTGGAAGGAACGATGCTAAAGCTGAAACTCTAGTACTTTGGCCACCTGATGCGAAGAGCTGACTCATTTGAAAAGACCCTGATGCTGGGAAAGATTGAGGGCAGGAGAAGAAGGGGACGACAGAGGATAAGATGGTTGGATGGCATCACCGACTCAATGGACACGGGTTTGGATGGAGTCCAGGAGTTGGTGATGGACAGGGAGGCCTGGCGTGCTGTGGTTCACGGGGTTGCAAAGAGTCGGACATGACTGAGTGACTGAACTGAACTGATGTAAGAGGAATATTCATGTGAAAATGCAGTTCCTGACTCCCCTTACATGCCCTTTTTTCACCTGCCCACCCTAAGGGACATTTGAATTGTGGCCCTGGGTTGACTTGGTCCTGTTGGACTTGAGGGCAGGGGTGATTTCAGGCAAATCTCTCATTTATTTTTTTCATCTCATTCAACATTTTAAAAATTAATTTAATTTCAGTGACGTATAGTTCCTTTATGGGACTTCCCACGTGGCGCTAGTCGTAATTAAGAACTCGCCTGCCAATGCAGGAGACTTAAGAGACAAATGTTCAATCCCTGGATAGGAAAAATCCGCTGGAGGAGAGCATGGCGATCCACTCCATTATTCTCGTCTGGAGGATCCCTCAGACAGTGGAGCCCAGGGGGCTGTAATCCATGGGGTCACAAAGGGTCAGACACAACTGAAGTGACTGAGCACGCAGACATAGTTGATTAATAATATTGCGCTACTTTCTGCTGGACAACGAAGTGAGCCAGTCATGAGCATACATAGTTCCCATCCCTTGTGGACCTCTCTCCCCCCCACCCCGCATCCCACCCGTTTTACATGTGAGGGCTCTGGCTGCGCAGAAGTTCACAGCCCAGGTGTGAGGTCCTTTTGGAAATCCCATCACATCCCAGCAGAAAAGTTCTCTCTTCTGTTTAACAACTCTCCCTTCAAATTAACTCACTCTCTCAAAGTCTCTCTTTTTCTGTTAAAAAAATAGTAAAAGCAAATTTAAGAACATTTTTATGAAGAGCGGGTGCTGTAACTCCTCCTCCCCCACCCCAGCTGCCTTTGATGTGGCATATTCCCTTTCCTGTGGTGCCACCAGAGTTCAACCTGCTGCTGCCAAGCGCCCTCAAAACCCCAGAATAGTTAGTCCTGTCAACACAGTTGATCGGCTGCTGTCTCTGTCCTGAGATGCACACATGAGTGGTGGCTGCTTTCCAAGGGGTTCTCAGCATTGGTATCTGAGTCCTGGGTTCTCTATCTTCTTTCTCCCAGTGTGACCCTCAGTTTCCCCATCTGTGAAATGGGCATGGAGCGCTACCTCACAGGTGGTTGCATGGACCAGGGAGACGCTGCCGTGGAGGGTTGAACACAGGGGCGGGTGAGCCCCACCCCGCTCAGGTGGCCCCCTTAGCCTGGCATCCCTCCCACTCACTGCTCAGACTGTTGGGATGTTGCCTTGATATCCTGACTGTAGTGGGATCCTGCGTCCACAACCTTCTTCCCCTTTCC
Organism: Budorcas taxicolor; assembly: GCF_023091745.1. NCBI lineage: Eukaryota > Metazoa > Chordata > Mammalia > Artiodactyla > Bovidae > Budorcas > Budorcas taxicolor. The sequence goes on along the minus strand of NC_068922.1, from coordinate 58,483,913 downwards.
ATTCCTTCTTTCCCCTACTCTTGCCTTCTTTCCTCCTTCTCTCCTTCGGTGAAGTTCTTGGAAGCGACGTAGTGCGACTGTTCGGGGCAGGCCTGGCTACAAGGTCAAGAGCCTCGTCAGGGCCAGGCTGAGTATGAGGACAAACAGCTCAGGGACAGCGAGCTCTGGAGGGAGTGTGGGGGCTGAAGATCCCTGAACCAACCTCCCAACATCTGCCAGATCCTGGCCTGGCCTCTGCTCTGGACATGGAGGCTCTTTGCATATGCAAAGGAGCCTTCAGCCTCCCCAGGCCTCGGGCGGCATCATTCTGGCCACCTGCTTTGGAAGCGGAGACTGGGGCCACTGGGGCCTTCCAAGGGGCCGAGTTAGGGACTCCCTGTCAGGGGCAGGAGAGAAGCCAGCATCCCCTCGGTGGTGGGGAGAGATGCTGTGGCTTTCCCTCCTGCTCTGCTTTGTCTCTTCTCCTGTCTCTTCTCTTTGTCTCTTTCTCCCTCTCTTCCTCCCTTCCAGCCCTCCCTACCCTTTTCCTCACCCTAATCCCTTCTGATAGAGACCTGACTGTCCAGGCTGTCCTTTCCAAAGGGTGCGTCCAGGTGGAGAAATGCCAGGATGTGACCAAAGATGTCTCCATCCTAATCCTTGTAATCAGTGACACTCTCTTACGTGGCAGGGAAGTTAAAGTTGCAGAGGGAAGTGATGTTGCCAATCAGCTGACTTTAAACCAGGGAGATTGTCCTGAACTATCCAGGTGGACCAATGTCATCAATATGCGTGTGCAAGTGTGTGTGTGTGTGCTAAGTTGCTTCAGTTGTTTCTGACTCTGTGTGACCCTATGAACTGCAGCCCATCAGGCTCCTCTGTCCATGGGATTCTCCAGGCAAGAATTCTGGAGTGGGTTGCTGTTCCCTTCTCCAGGGGATCTTCCAGACCTATGGATCGAACCTGGGTTTCCTGCATTGTCAGTCAGATTCTTCACAAAACCCTTTAAATGGAGGCAGGAGAGTCAGTGTCAGAGGGAGAAAAATAAGCCAGCCTTTCCTGGCTTTGAAGGTGGAAGAGGCCATGAGCCACGGGATTTTGGCAGGTTCCAGGTGCTGGAAAAGGCAAGTATAAATGGATTCTCTCCTAGAGCCTCGGGCATCTCACTGCCCATATTCGAATCCTGGCTCTGTCTATGAGCTGTGTGGCTTGGGTCGTGTTTCTTAACTTCACCGTGCCTTGCTTTCTGCTTTGTAAAAAGTAAATAATGATGGCATTTCTCCCAAGGGATGGTTGTGAAGATGTGAGATCATGAGTGTAAACCCCTTGGACCAGGAGTAGCCCATTGCCCATGGGCTCCTGATAATGACTTCCAGATTTTTAATTTTCCCCCAAATACCACCTTCCTCACAGACAGTGGGAGCATGTTTGTAGGTGGGAGACATGAGGAAAAATTCAGCTCCTACTGGCTACTCTGATAGGTGTCCTTGCAAAACCATGGCTTTTCTATGAGAAACTTTCTCATGAAAGATGGCTGTCCCACCATCTCAGTCAGATTTAGGAAGCCCCATGCTGTGAGCTGTACTACTTAGAAATACTGTTCATTATGAGGTTGCTCATGTCATTTGGCAAGGAATTAAATCCCCTGTCAAGTAAATGTATTGCTATTAGTTTGAAAGGATGGTCTTAGATTTCCATTTCTTTCAAAATAAAGCCCAGGGAAGACAAAAAGGACAGGTGGAAGTTACAGGTTAAGTTTTTCGTATGTGCTTGTAAAACTGCTGAACATATGCGACTGAAGACAAACATGGTAATATGAATAGTAGCTTCAACTCACTGCAAGAGGGCCACTTTCTTAATTTTTTTGAATATTATAGTTGATATACAAATTTGTAATAGTTTTAGGTGAAGCATGCCACTTTTAAATTCCTTTTTTAAAAATAAAAAATAAAAAGAACTTTACAGTACTGCTTTGGTACATAGAAAACACGATCACTTGCCAGAATCAAGAATAATTATCATCATTATTATTAGTGACATTTTGAGCATTTATTCTGTGGCGAGAACTGCCAGAATGCTTCATAAACTGTGACACATCCATCCTCGTCATGGCTGTTACTCTGTGACGCTCGTACCATTATTCCCATTTTACAGATAAAGAAACTGAGGTTAACTTCTTCTTCCAATCTGCTCATAATAGGGGTCTCCAGTGAGGACATGAAAATTACTTGAATTCTCCTTTTTAATGCACCTGAATTGCCACGTTCCCCTCTCTGCTTCCTTTATTCCACTCAGCTCCTGTTCCTCCTGAAAAGGTTAGAAACTTGGCTGAGCATCACTCCCCATACCCACCCCTAAGCCTAGGCTGGTGAATGCCTTCTCTTGTTCCCAGCACTGCAGCTCTGAAGCACCCACCACATGCACCTTCCCCACTACCAGACAGAGCTCGTCAAGGGCAGAGACAGAATCCTCCCACTGCCCCCTCCACTCCACAGCCCTGGCGCACAGTAAGTGCTCAGTAAACACTTGTTAAAGAGATGAGTGAATGAGCAAATCAAAAGCCGGAAGTGAATTCAAAGTCCAGCACAGCTGAGGTTCCCCACCCATGGGCACCTGGGTGATCAAGACAGTTCCTGACTTTGTTTTGGTAGTGACTGTCTACTTTAAGGTGGAGCTACGCTGAGCCTCATTTTCTTGTCTACACGATGGAGTGACAGTAGAATGGGGGCTGTGATAAGGATCGAGTTCATATTTTAAATTAGAACATAGACTGGCACAGAGCAAATGCTCAAAACTATTAATAATAACATTATATGTAATCACTGTATATATGATCTACTTATCTATGTATCATAATTATTTATGGCAAGCAATACTGGGTTTCTATTTACTGTAGTGTTGTGAAGTTCTATTTAGAAATAAATGAATTTGATTTTTTAAAAGTGAGTTGAGGGCTTCCCTGGTGGCTCAGTGATAAAGAATCCGCCTTCCAATGCAGGAGACACAGATTTGATCACTGGTTTGGGAAGATCCCACATGCGGTGGAGCAACTAAGCCTGTGCATCACAACTATTGAACCTGTGCTCTAGAGCCTGGGAGCCATGACTCCTGAGTCCACGTGCTGCAGCTACTGAAAGCCGTGTGCCCTAGAGCCCTTGCTCCACAACGAGAGAAGCCACCACAGTGAGAAACCTGAGCACTGCAGTGAAGAGTAGCCCCTGCTCTCTGCAACTAGAGAAAGCCCTTCATGTAAAAATGAAGACGCAGCACAGCCAAAAATAAAATAAAGAAATAAAATTATATATTTAAAAAGCAAGTTGAAAATAAGTTTCTGTGCAGTGGTACCCAGATAGGGTCCAAATCCTGAGGTGGCATCAAACAACGGGTTAACGTGACCCACAGGGTAATGGTGACTCAGTTGGAAGCAGCTTTTAGAATCTGTACCCTGGTCATTTGGGCCTCCCAGGTGGTGCTAGTGGTAAAGAACATGGCTGTTCATGCAGGAGACATAAGAGACCTGGGTTTGATCCCTGGGTCGGGAAGATCCCCTGGAGGGGGGAACAGCAACCCACTCCAGTATTCTTGCCTGGAGAATCCCACAGACAGAGGAGCCTGGTGGGCTCCAGTCCATAGGGTCGCATGCAGTTGGACACGACTGAAAAGACTTGGCATGCACATGCATCTTGGGCACTTGGACATGTGGCCGTGGGCGTGGGTGTCAGTGTAGACGCCGAGGCTCTTTGGAAAAACCTGAAGATGCTTTGCCAAGGACCCTGATGCTCTGCCACCCTGGGCTCCCCTGTCTTGTCTGCTCTGAATGCGTGGCCTCCACCCCAGACCCCGGCTGGTATTTTTAGCACACAGGCACCCTGCACTGCCTCCTACGCTCTGACCAAATTTAGAAACCACAAGAGGTCTTTGCACTCCCATGCCCTCGGTAGGAGGAATGGATGAAAAGGCCCCCATCCCCAGCCCCTGCCAGTCCAGCTGCAGCAAACCCTATGCCAGGCTCTGTCTACCGACTGCTGAGAAGCCTGAGATTTATCTCACAGTGAGAAACAGCAAGCTGCAGAACCACAGGTGTGTCTGGGTCTACTTCTGCGAAAACAAAACAACCCCCATGTGTATGTGTCTGGGACTGCTTAGCCTGGGCGGGGCGTGGGACAGGCTGCTAACTATGGGAATAGGGGAGCCAGGGAGACAGTGGGTTACAGGCTGGAGTTAGAGCCTGGGAGGTGAGTAACTCCGTCCTTATGCAAAGCTTTGTATTTATTGTTTAAAACAAGTATGGATTACTTCCGAAATTTGAAAACCTTGAACACCAAAAAGTTTAAATATATCCCAAGATTGAAAAATCTCTAACTGAATGTTTATATGGGATTTTACAGTTAGCAAAGGGCTTCTGCGGTTTTGCGTGATGGACTCTCACTCTTTCGGACAACTGGACATCCACTCTCCATCTCCTGATGCCTCTTAGATATGCCAGGAACATTATTGCTCCGGACTTTGGTCCACTGGATGCTGACTTCACCCCAAGTTCCAGGAAGAAGGCATGGCCGGGGCTGACCAATCAGAGCACTGCATGGCCTTGGTGCTTTAGGGCTAGATCTCACAGCTAGCAGGGAGATTACTGCAGACACTGTTAAGCTTGGAGAACCCAAGACTCTCTGCTTAAGAGTTGCTACGGAACCTCTCACACGAATCAATTCATTTCTGTTGGCCAAGCTTGTCTGAGGCTTGTCTGAGTGGCGATTGGGTCGGCACTCCAGTAAATCCACACAAAATGATGGCTGAGTTGGCAGGGATTTTGCATATCATTTGTGAAACATGGGCAAGATTAAAATTGAATTGTATGAACTTATCATTGAATGCTGCTGCTGCTAAGTCACTTCAGTCGTGTCCGACTCTGTGTGACCCCATAGATGGCAGCCCACCAGGCTCCCCCGTCCCTGGGATTCTCCAGGCAAGAACACTGGAGTGGGTTGCCATTTCCTTCTCCAGTGCATCAAAGTGAAAAGTGAAAGTGAAGTCGCTCAGTCGTGTCTGACTCTTAGCGACCCCATGGACGGCAGCCTACCAGGCTCCTCCGTCCATGGGATTTTCCAGGCAAGAGTACTGGAGTGTGGTGCCACTGCCTTCTCCGTTATCATTGAATAAGTTATATTAAAAACAAAGGTCATCATCCTTGGAGCAAGATTCACAATTTGGTTTCACCAGCATCTAGCACAGACAGCCCATTTTGGGGGTTGATTGACTTGAGGCGATTGGGGTCCAAGGTCACCTGGTGGCGGGGTAGGATCCTGAGCACAGACTCTGTGCCCCACCCTGGCATCAACCCTTCTTGTCCAGTCATCTCTGACCCCGGGAGGACCAAGAGGCCCAGCTGGTAGTTGAGCTCAAATGCTCTGCCTCAAGCAATGAAGAAGACTCTGCCCTTTCCAGTGGCCCTCAAGTTCAAAGCCTTTATTCTAAGTACCCATTTCTTAACAACTTGCAGCTTTGCAAAATGATTTCAGCAAGTGATGGGTACAGCATTTAATAACATGAGGTCTCTAAAGATTGAGGACAGAAGGAGAAGGGGGTGACAGAAGATGAGATGGTTGGATGGGATCATTGACTTAATGGACATGAGTTTGAGCAAACCTTAGGATATGGTGAAGTTCAGGGAAGCCTGGTGTGCTGTAGTCCATGGGGGTTGCCAAGAGTCGGACATGACTGAGCAACTGAACAACAATATGCCTTTTCAAAATACACAAAGCAAAAACTGAAAGGATAGACAAATCCGCAATTCTGGTTGACCTCAAACTCTTCTCTAAGTCACTGAAAAAACAGACAAGCTATCAGTGAGGATAGAAAAGACCTGGATGGCGGTGTCAGTGACGTGACCTAAGTGATGCATTAGAACAGGCCACTCAGTAACAGGATACACAGTTTTCTCAAGTGCCCATGGAACTGTCACCAAGACAGACCGTATTCTGGGCAACCAAACAAACCCTAACAAATTTAAGAGGAATGAGAGCATACAGTGTTCATTCTCTGACCGTAAGGTAATAAATCTAGACTTCACAAACAGAAAGGTATCTGGAAAATCCCCAAATATTTAAAAATTAAATGCACTTCTAGGTCAAAGTGGAAATCTCCAGGGGAAGTAGAAAATATTCTGAACTGACTAAAAATAAGAATATATCAAGATATGTAAAATGCAACTAAAGCAGCGCTGAGAGGGAGTTTCATAACGTCAAGTGCTTATGTTAGAAAATAAGAAACATCTCAAATGAATTATCCAAACTTCTGCCTTAAGAAGCTAGAAAAAGAATGGCAACTTAAGGCTGAATGAATGAAATTATAAAGATAAGCGCAGAAAGCAATGTAATTAATATCAGAAAAAAATGAAAGAGAAAAATTAATGAAACAGAAATCTGACAATTTGAAAAGGCCAACAAAATTGTTAAACCTCTAGCCAGACAGATAATAACAAAAAGAGAGAAGATAAACATTAGCAGTATTAGAAATGAAAGAGAAAACATCACTAAAGACTCTACAGGCATGAAAAAGATAGTAAGGGAAGATAACAAACGATGTTATGTCCTAAAATTTGACAGCTTAGGTGAAATGGACTAATTCCTGAAAGACCGGAGAAGGCAATGGCACCTCACTCCAGTGTTCTTGCCTGGAAAATCCCATGGACAGAGGAGCCTGGTGGGCTCCAGTCCATGGGGTCACTAAAAGTCGGACACGACTGAACGACTTCAGTTTCACTTTTCACTTTCATGCATTGGAGAAGGAGATGGCAACCCACTTCAGTGTTCTTGCCTGGAGAATCCCAGGGATGGGGGAGCCTGGTGGGCTGCCGTCTATGGGGTCACACAGAGTCAGACACGACTGAAGTGACTCAGCAGCCTGAAAGACCTAGAAAACCAAAACTCACTCAAGAAGGAATAGTTAACCATAGCTATTAAAGACATGGAATGCATAGTCAAAACTTTCTAACAAAGCAAGCTCAGACCAGATGTCTTCACTGGTAAATATTACCATTCAAGGAAGAAATAATCCTAATTCTACACAAATTCTTCCAGAAAATTGAAGAAGAGGGAACACGTCCCAACTCATTTCTTGAGGCTAGCATATGCTAATACCAAATAAATTAGAGGAAGAGGAAACTATAGACCAATATTGCTAGTGTACATAAATAAAAGAATCCTCAGCAAAATATCAGGTCAAATCCAGCAAAATATAAAATGTATAATACATCATGACCAAGTGAAGTTTATCCCGGAATGCAAGGGTGTTCAACAGTGGAAAATCTGCCAATGTAATCTAAAACATTGACAGATACAGACAAAGCATATAATCATCTTAATTGATATAGAAAAATCATTTGACAGGATTCAGTACTCATTCATGATTAATTCTCAGCAAACTGATATTAGGAAGAAATGTCCTCAGCTCATTAAATGGCATCTACAGAACACCTACAGCTAACGTCTTAGTTAATGGCAAAAGGCTTGATCCTCACCCCCTAAACTGGGAACTGGACACAGATGTCCACTCTCACCACTCCTATTCACTGTCATAGTGGAGGCCCTCACAAGCGCAATGAGGCAAGAAAATAAAAACCTAGATCGGAGAGGGGAAAAAAAAAATCATTCTATTTGCAGATGGCATGACTGTCTATTTAGAAAACACCAAGGAATCTACAAACAAATTGCCAGAATGAATAATAAGTGAGTTTAGTAAGGTTGCAGGATACAAGGTCAATATATAAAACTCAGCAGTATTTCTCTGTACTAGCGATGAACAGTAGGAAGTTGAAATTCTAAAAACAGCATGATTTACAATAGTATCCAAAAAAAGAGAAAAATCTCACCAAAAGCTGAGGATAAATTCCAACATCTGTGCAAGATCTGTACACTGAAGTCTATAAAACAATGATAAATGAAATTGAAAACCTAAACAAGTGGAGCGATAGACTGTGTTCATGAATCAGTGTGTGCTCGCTTAGTTGCTCAGTCGTGTCTGACTCTTTGCAACCCCGGGGACTGTAGCCTGCCAGACTCCTCTGTTCATGGGATTCAAGAAGACGCAATATTGTTAAAATGATAGGTTCTTCCCAAACAAGTCTGTAAAATCGTCCCTTCCAAAATGTAGTTTTGTCCAACAAAATGTAGGAATTTGTACATCTTTGGTACAAATCAACAAGTTGGTTTGTAAATTTGCATGGAGAGGCAGCAGACCTAGAATAACCAAAACAATTTGGGGAAAGAGGAAGAGCTTTGGAAGACTCCCGTTCTCTGATTTCGATGCTTACTATAAAGCTACAGTAATCAAGACAGTGTGGTGCTGATGAAAGCCTGGATCAGTGGAACAGAGTGGAATCCAGAAATAGATCCCACATGTGTGGCCAATTTACTTGCAACACAGCTGCAAAGGGAATTCAATGGACAAAGGATAGTTTTTTCAACAAATGGTGCTGGAACAATTGGTCATCCACGTGTGGAAAAAGAAACCTTGATCCACACCTTGTATCATAAACAAAATTTGACTCAAAATAGATCCATGACTCCCATGCGAAGCATAAAATTACAAAGCTTCGGAACTGAACCTAGGGAAAAAAATCTTTGTAACCCTGTGTTATGCAAAGATGTCTTAGCCAAGACACTAAGAGAGTGATTCGTCCCAAGAAAAGGATAAATTAGACACCATCAAATTAAAAGAAAAATCTGCTCTTTGAAAAACACTATTAAGAGAATGAAAAGAGAAGACAGAGAGAAACTACTTGCAAAGCATATGTCTGATAAACAATCTCTGTTCAGAATCTATAAACTCTCAAACTAATTGAAAAGATGGTTAAAAGATTTGACCAGATATTTCATTAGAGAAGATACGTAGATGGCAAATAAGTCTTTGGAAAGGTTTTCAGACTCACGAGTTATTAGTAAAGTACAAACCAAAACCACAGTAAGATAACACTATACCTACTAGGAGAGCTTAAAACAAAACCAGACAAACCCCGATAATACCAAGTGGTGGCCAGGATGTGGGGTGACTTGACCGCTTACTGGTGGGAATACAGGTGTGTCCACTTTGAGAACTGGTTTGGTAGTTTCTTACCAAGGCAAACAAACATCTGTCTTATGACCCAGAGATCTCACCTCAGAAGAAATGAGAATACAGATTTGCACAAAACCTGTACACAGATGTTTTATAATAGCTTTATTCATAATCTACCCAAAGTGGGAACAACTCAAATGTCCTTGACCTGGTGGATAGAAAAGCAAATTATGGAATAGCCATACAATGGAATATTACCCCATAATAAAGATAAATTAACAAATAATCTAGGAAACAGTAAGGCTAACTCTCAAAGTTGTTACCTTGAATGAAAGAAGCCAGGCTCAAAAATGTAGTGTATTTGATTAGAGACATGTGATTCCATCTATAGGATGTTCTGGAAATGGTGATTGTCAGGGCAGAAAGAAACTAGTTTTGCTGTGGGCCAGGAGCAGCGTAGCAACAAAGGAGCACTGTGGGGTTTGGGTGTGTTTACACAACCATTCTCTTGTCAAAACTCAGAATTGTGCACTTAAAAGGGGAACTTTTACTATTTGTAAGTTGTACCTCAAAAACAAAAAAATATGTAAAAAAATGTAGTGTTGGAAAATAGCACTGAGAATTCTACTATCTATATCATGTAGATAAAAAATTGTGATTAGTAAACTAATTTCCATTTGGCCAATGTTTGAAGGCTCCATATTTCCATGACTAATTTCTGATTCTTCATGAAATTTTGTTTTTTTTAAAGATGCATACTTAAGTTTATTTTTCCTTATTTATTTATTTTTGCCATACCATGAAGGGTGTGGCATCTTAGATCCCTGACGAGAGATAGAACCCATGTCCCTCCAGTGGAAGTGCAGAGTCTTAACCACTGGACCACCAAGGAGGTCCCTTCAAGAAATTGTTTAAAACCAAAATTTTAAAAGAATGTGAGCAAGTATCTATCTGTTCCTACCCATCCATCCATCCATCCTGATGTTATACATCCTGTTGCAATACAGGGTAAGGATAATTTTTAAGAAGATCCAGCTCTTCTTATTCTGAAATGGGTCTGTGTTATTATCCCGACACAGGGCAAATGCAGTCGGACCAATGCATTTTCAAATGTCCATTCTCTACATGACACGTCTACCGTCAGCCTGGTAGAAACTGCTATGCGGTTGGCAGACCCTGAATCTTATTGCTGTCTCCCTCCTCTTATGCTCTGCCACCACGAAACAGATGTCCCAGGCCACCTGAGTGTGGGACCTCAGTGCCGAACCACGGAGGAGGCCCAGCAGACTCCAGAACCCAGGTCACCTGTTGCTTCCAGAGCTCTGTCTCCTTCCATTCCCAGGAGGGCAAAAGCCGTTGCCAGGCCACCAGAGGGCTGCCGAGGTGCCCTTTGGGGGGTAGAACCATACAGAGCAAATCCTCAGATCCTGGTACTGAAAGCATCTTCAGTTTTTCTAACATCGGTGAAAGCACGGAAGCAGCGCAGCCTAGAGGGCAGATGATGCCGAGCTGGCTCAGCCACAGCACTGCCAGTGGAAAATGCCAGCTCTTGGGTGTCACTCAGAGCCGTTCACTTCATGTGCTGGGGTGTCCTGTCCGGGAGTCTGTGATTTTCGCAAGCCCCTGGACAGTCCCAGTGCCCAGAGAGATTTCTGAACTCTGTGGCTGAGGGCCTTGAAGGAGCAGGGACTCCAGCCCCACCCCCAGGACAGGATCAAGTGACAAGTGTGTTGTGTGGTGGCACTCGAGGAGGGGACCCACGCTGGCCAGTGGGGGACCAGGTGACCAGAGCAGCGAGAAGCACACACCCCCCCCAAGTGACAGGTGACGCTGTTCCGAGCGGGACCCAGGCCCTCTGCACAGACAGGCTGCCCGCTGAGCAGAAGCACCCCCAGAGAACTGGGGTGTCGCCTGCAGACACAGGCTCCAGTCCAGGCAGTACCGTCCAGCCGTCCTCACTGTGCGCCTGCAGCTCTGGCCACTCCGCCTGTTCCCGAGGACACCCCCCTCTCCACCCTTCCGGCTCTTCCAGCAGAGGCGCCGGGCTCCCCCTGCTGCTCGTGACCACGACTGCTCTTCCCAAGCCCTGAAAACAGGACTTTCATTTTGTGCTGGGGCTTCCGAGGGAATTCAATTGGGTTCACGATATTATGAACAGCTTCTGGATTACATCCTAAAATCCAGGCACACAAAGTTGAAAAAAGAGTGCCAGCAACTGTGGCCACTTCTAGGGAGACCATCACACCAGGTGACATTTTGGCCTCCAGGGCTCTTCCAGGTTAAAATCATTCCAGAGATTTCACTGCTAACTTGGGCATGTCTGCTAATAAAACTCTACTTCCGCTTCTCTGAAAGACTCCTACTTTCAAATATTAGCTTCTTTATTTAGGGAGTTGGCAACAGGCTTGATAACAACACTCCGCGGCCAGGATGGAAAAAGCCTAACTGTTCCTGTATTCCATTTAAAATCGATTTTTGATGCCTGGGGCAGCTGTATTTAAATCTTGCTACACCAGCAGCAAACTCAGGCATGCCTGTGTCATGAAAGGTTTTTATTTTTTTCCGCTTAAGGCAAATTCTTTAACTGACAAAATACTCTTATGTCATAGAAAAATCCTAGAATCCCATTTAGAATTGTTTTGTCAGTGTTCACTGATTATTCGAATGCCATCAACCGGCTACTCTCATTTTTAGGGTGAAGCGGTTCTCATGCTTTGAAATACTAGACAGGCTTCTTGCTACAAACAGATTCATGTTTAGATTTCAGATGGTCATTAAGTGAAAGGACTACCCTCAGAAAAGATTAAACACAGCTTTTCCCACCGAATTAGTGACCGAAGCTGATGGACTTAGAGCAATTCATTGTCTAATGCCCTGTTTTCTGTTATTACTTTCCTGATGTTGGTAGTTCAGGCACTGGGATGTAATTATAATAATAATCAGGATGAGTCTTTTAATCAGCGACCTCTGGACTCGTCTACAAACTGTCACCCTTCATTAGCAGGAAATGACATCACGTTCCAGCTCAACCATTTGGCTGCTACGCAGGGCAGTATTCTACCATGACAGCTATTTGCAGCCACCCTGTCTCATCTCCTGTGACTTGTTCCTAGCCACTGGGGCTCAATAAAGAGTTTTTTTTTTCCTTTACTGGATTTTTTGTCTCAGCAAGCACGGTGAACATCCCGTACAGCACTTAATCTGCAACTGCTCAGAAAAACAAGCACATGTGTCTTTTGACATCCTGAATTGCGCTTACTATAAAAGACAATGATTTATGGAAACAAGGCTTATAATCATAGCCATGCCTTGGAAATGATACAAAAGCTACCTAAGTCACACCCGGAACAAGGCTGCCTCTTAAGATCTGTTTTATCTGTTACACTCCATTAAAAATAAAGTGCAAATAAAGATGGGGAAATGTAGAAACAGTTGGTTTGATAAGCCAAAGGTCCTAAGCCTTTTCAATGAACGTGTTTAAGTTCAATGCTGTTAAGTCTTTAACTGCCCGCTAAAAGGACTGATTGCTGTAAAGGATACATTTCCAGGGACTATTCAGTGAGATTATCAAAGGTCAGCCAAAAGCATAACATTTATACAGTAAGTCCCCTACTGACGAACGAGTTCTATTCTGAGAGCATGTTCATAAGTCCAGCAAAGTTAGTTTAGATACCCAACTAACGTAATCAGCTATATAGTACTGTACTATAATAGGTTTCTAATACGTACCACACAAATAATACATTAAAAAAAAACACTTTAAATCTTACAGTACAGTACCTTGAAAAGTGCAGTAGTACCAGCTACATCACTACTGCTTTTCCCCTTTCTTCCAGACATCCCGGGCTTCTCTGATGGCTTAGATGGTAAAGAATCTGCCTGCAATGCAGGAGACCTGGGTTGGGAAGATCCCCTGGAGGAGGAAATGAACCCACTCCAGTATTCTTGCCTGGAGAATTCCGTGGACAGAGGAGGCTGGCGGGCTACAGTCCATGGGGTCTCAAAGAGTCAGACATGACTGAGAGACTAACACTAACCGGACATCCTAGACTCGAAATAGAGATACTAAACTACTGTACTCTATACAGTACTGTACAGCAATGTACACAAAACCCAATCACTTGTAAAGGGTACATGGGGTATATGACAAAGTACCCCCAGACACGTGAGCTGACTTACATGACTGGACGTGTGAATGCAGGTTCACATCTTTGAAAGTTCCCAGGTTTGTATGTAGGGGACTTACTGTCCTGGAAATAATGCCTGGGAAATAAGAAACTCCTGCCATTCTCATAAGGCTGTTGAACTTTCCAATATAAACCGCTTGTGTGCCATCAGGGTTGACCCCCTTGTGGTACCAACTCTTGCAGCTGTTGCCGTTTGTTGTTTAGTCGCTCAGTTGTGTCTGACTCTTTGAGACCTCACAAACCGTAGCCTACCAGGCCCCTCTGTCCATGGGATTCTCCAGGCAAGAATACTGGAGCGGGCTACCATTTCCTTCTCCAGGGTATCTTCCTGACCCAGGGATCGAACCCAAGTCTACTGTGTCTCCTGCATTAGCAGGCAGGTTCTTTACCACTGAGCCACCAGAGACTGACCTCAAACAACAGAAGCATCAGACAAGCCTCAGGTGCGTTTAAAAAGCAGCATTTATATAATAAAACTGTTGTCAAACAGTGCTGCAGTTTGAACATCCTTGCCTCCAAACAGAGACAGTAAATTGTGCAAGAGACGTGCATTCCAGAATAATTTCCTGCTGGATCTCACAACTATTTGAAGCAGAAGTGTGTTGAAGGCGGTCTCTCTCCAGGCATCCTGACTCTGAGCCCACGAGGTATCTTCTCTTCCAGGTCTGGGAAAGGCCCCTGTCTCAAGGAGCATTGGGCCAGAAACCCTCCTGTTACTATTAAAAGACACACAGCTTTTTATTCATCTTTCTGTGTGGTACGAAGTACGAAAGTGATCAAACGCCTCACCAAGACTTTTTTGTAACTTGTTTGTTAACCATTTCCAAGGACTGGAGTCAAGCTCCATGTTTGAAAAGGAAGAAACTATCGCCCTCTTGTGGGCACATGTGTCATTGCTCCTGCCACAGGCTTTGGGGATTTTTCCTTTTGAGAAATTTCAAAGCTGGTGGGAATCTGGGCACATAACAGAATCTAAGTCAGGCATCGGAACTTAATTCTACCGAATAGCTCACCCAGGTGGTATATGTTCAAAAATCTGCAAATAACCTACGAAAAAGACTGTTTCCAGGAAGTTTTTGATGGTGTCTACATACCAACTGGACTTACATTTTTCAAAAGGGTCTCTTCTTAAACTCTTTTATTTTATATTGGAGCATAGCCGATTAACAGTGCTGTGATAGTTTCAGGTGGATAGCAAAGGGACTCAGCCATACATATACATGTATCTATTCTCCCCAAACTCCCCTCCTATCTAGGCTGCCACATAACTCTGAGCAGAGTTCCCTGTGCTATACAGCAGGCCCTTGTTGGTTATCCATTTTAAACATAGCAGTGTGTACATGTCAATCCCAAACTCCCAACTATCCCTTCCTCCCATCCTTACCCCTGGCAACCATTATCAAACACATTTCTTATGTTTTTCTTTTTAATAAAAAAATACCTTTTAGTTAAATAGATTATACGAAATTTAGCATCTTAACCATTTTAAGTGTGGAGTTCAGTACGGTTCATTACATTCACTTTGCAACCAATTTCTAAAACCCATCTTGTCTTCCCAAACTGAAACTGTCCCCATTAGACAATAACTCCCCTGCCCCCTCCCCCTAGCCCCTGCAAACCACCGTCTTACTTTCTGTCTCTGTGAATTTGACTCCTCTAAGGCAATGGCACCCCACTCCAGTATTCTTGCCTGGAAAATACCATGGACGGAGGAGCCTGGTAGGCTGTAGTCCATGGGGTCGCTAAGAGTCGGACACGACTGAGCGACTTCACTTTCATTTTCACTTTCATGCATTGGAGAAGGAAATGGCAACCCACTCCAGTGTTCTTGCCTGGAGAACCCCAGGGATGGGGGAGCCTGGTGGGCTGCCATCTATGGGGTTGCACAGAGTTGGACACGACTGAAGTGACTTAGCAGCAGCAGCAGGAAACTCACATGAGTGAAATCAAACAGTATTTGTCCTTTTATCACCGGCTTATATCACTAAGAATAATATCTTCAAGGTTCATCCACCTTGTAGCAGGTGTCAAATTTTCCTTCCTTTTTAAGGCTGAATGATATTCCACTGTACAGATGGACCACATTTGACTTATCCATTCATCTATCCATGGACACCTGTGTTACTTCCACTTTCTGGCTACGGTGAATAGTGCTTCCATAAACACAGGTATACAAGTATCTCTTCAATCCCCTGCTTCAATTCTTTTGGGTCTATTCCCAAAACTGCTGAATCACGTGGTAATTCTATTTTTAATTTTTTGAGGGCCCACCATACTGTTTCCATAGCATCTGGCATCTGCACCATTTTACATGCTCACCAACAATGCACAAGTGTTTCAGTTTTTCCACCTTCTCATCGGGCGAAGAAAACATTTTTTAGAACCGTCACTCACACATAACAAAAGACAGCAAATTTAAGTCAATTCATTTTATTGAGTTTTGCAAAAACATGTTTAAACAACAGTCAAAGAATAAGAAAGTATTACAGAAGTTCAAATAGGTCCAACTGTAGCATACAGCAGAGCATGGGATTTAAGCCTTACTGTGTGATTTCAATTAATTCACTGTCATAAAATGAATACACTATCTTTCCTGCTAGGAAACTGCTTCCATATGTTCACCTTACATGGGCCTTCTGAACTTGGTGTATTTTAACAGCAGATCAGCATTTTAAGAATTTGAATTTAGTTAGTTAGATGGGAGAAATTCTTTTACAATGTGTATGTACATCAAATTGTTTATCAAATCATAAGAAGGTACACTTTAAAAACCTTACAATTTTATTTGTCAACTACATCTCAATAAAGCTAAAAAAAAGAATTTAGGGCCTATCAATGATTTTAAAATATGGGAGGGGAAGAGTTCACAGCAAAAGCAGTTGCTGTGCTAAGAAGAAAAATATGACTCAGTATAAAGACTGTTCTTGTTTAGTTGCTGTCATGTTTGACTCTTTTGCAACCCCAGGGACTGCAGCCCAACGGGCCCCTCTGTCTACGGGATTCTCCAGGCAAGAATACTGGAGTGGGCTGCCATTTCCTTCTCCAGGGGATCTTTCCCACCCAGGGTTAAAACCTGCGTCTCCTGCATTGACAGGCGGGTTCTGTACCCTGAGCCACATGGGAAACCCTCACTATAAAGATAGGCACTAGTTCATTTTAAGTAAAAGAGGCATTTCATGTGCTACTCAAATGTGGGAAAATTCAATTGGCAAAAGAGAAATACTCATTCTAGGGAGCTCTAAAAAAGTACACATTCTTTACAGGTACACATTCACCTTATTGGATTTTTACGTTTTTTCTCTGCCAATTATTTAAAAAATATAGACAAAGGTGTTTTAGCAAAACAAAAGGGTGACCAATTGATCTAGTAATTAATAAGCAATAATGGAATGTAATGGGGGGAGGGGTTTCATACATGCCAAAGAATGACATGAAGAATACAAAATCTAAAATCAAGTCTTGCTTATCAACTAAAGTAAAAAATTTACTTATCATTTTCCAGTTTAAAGTTTCTTATTTCTATTCAGTTTTTAAAATAACATTAAGATATTTCATGTTGAATTTAAAACTAACTAAAAGCATTATATTTTATTATATTACTTTAAATCTAGCATTAAATTTTATGGAAAATTTATTTATATTTAAAAAATGGACATAAAAGTAGTCTTTAATGTTAAAACTCATAATATCGGAAATATCATGGGTGTGTACAATGTAACCTGTAGTTTCCTATGTTTGACACTGTTTGTTGAAGCACTAAATAGTCTATACTATGACGGAAATGACTATTTATTGCTTGTTCATCATGGGGCACATTGTCTGCATCAAACAAATGAATTCATAGGTTTGAGGTTTTATCCTCCAATTCAGGATTTGGGCCCTTTATCAAATACCTGCAATGTTTTGCAACATCCAGTTGAAAATACGCAAACAATTCTAGGCACTACCACAAGCTCTAGAAAAAATTATGATAATTTCCTATGATGAATTCAATTGTTTCAAACACAGTGCTAAAACCTTGTAACTCTATGTAAGAATTCTGCGGCTGTGAGACTGAACCCTGCCTCCTCTCACTTATCCATCAAGGCCAGGATCATGTCGCAGGTCAGGTCCTCCTCCAGGTCCTCACTTTCGGTCTTAGCTTCTAAGAAGTCAATGGGCACCATCTCTCCTGGGTACAGCTCTCCATTCACGAGGGATACCTCCTCGGCTGTAGCTTCTTGGGGAAAAAGGCACAGGGTTGGTATATTTAAAATAAAGCCAAGAAATTAAAATCGATAGATGGTGTAACTGTATCTTGGAAGTGACTGCTGAATTTTTAGCACAGCAGTAAGCGTTTTAGAAAGCAATCCTTCCGTTTATAGAACAGGACAAATGTGGTGCTGGAGAAGACTCCTGAGAGTCCTCTGAACAGCAAGGAAATCAAACCAGTCAATCCTAAAGGAAATCAACTGGGAATACTCATTGGAAGGAGTATACTTTGGCCACCTGATGTGAAGTGCTGGAAAAGACCCTGATGCTGGGAAAGATTCATGGCAAGTGAAGGGGAAGGCAGAGGGCGAGATGGTTGGATGGCATCACCGACTCAATGGACATGAATCTGAGCAAGCTCCGGGAGATACAGGAGGACAGGGAAGTCTGATGTGCTGCAGTCCATGGGGTCACAGAGAGTCGAACATGACTGAGTGACTAAACAATGACAACAACGTGGTCATTTGCTGTAGCAGCCCCAGGAGATGGACACAGTGGCCAGCAGCTCCACCAGGCTCAGGGACAGTCCACCAGAGTGGCCAGGGACGTCACCGCCTGGCTCACAGGTCCAGCCAGGACCCCATGACAGGGGTGTGGATCCACCAGGCCCCCAGGCTCATTCCTCTCCGATTCCATCATCACCCCCACTTTACCAGCCCACCCACTGTGGCGGCAGCAGCAACACTGCTAGGACCAGGCGCCTGCCCGGGTCGGGCACTGAGGGTTCCCTTTCACAGTAACTCCCAGCACCCAGGGAAACAGACAACCAGAAACCACTGTGGAATAAAACCCGATTGGTTTGAAAGGAGGTACCGTCTTCCTTGGCTGGCTCTCTTGGGCTGGCGGGCTTCCTCTTCACTGCTCTTTCTTTTTCCACGGTGGTCGGCTTTTCCTGCCCAGGGTTACATTTTTCCGAGTGTCTCTGCATGTTGCTCTGTAGAGGGGACAGGGAAACGACACAGCAGGGGGCATGTCATCGTTGCCAGGACCGGCCTGGAAAACCCACGGCTAAAGAGACAGGACGCAGGGAAGAGCGCGTGCCTCACACAGTTTGTACAAACAAGACAACTTTTTAAAGGAGACTGCTTTCTGTTGTATTTAGGTCTAGCCAAAATCCAGCTAGTCTTTAAATATTTTAAAAATCATACGAGTCAGTGAGAAGACAACATTTATTTTTCTGGACTGTTTTTACTCTATGAAGCAAGGCTTGAAAAATTCAATAGACTGGATCCCAGATTTTATGAAAATCAGTGATAGACCATGTACATTTCATTGTGCTGTCAGCTTCCCCCTGGAAGGTATTAAGATTGTACAACGTCTGGAGTTAAAAAGACAGCTCAAAACTTTTATATCAGACCTATTAACCATATATTTTTGTCAGCATACACTCCGGATGATTTAAAATAAATAAGAACACTTACACTATCTGACAAGTTCATAAACTAAAGTAAGATATTGGCAGCATGTCATTAAATACTTCCATTATATAAAACACGCCTCCTAATTTCCATTTTGACTTTGGTGGGGTGCCAAGGACCGTCCTGGTGTGTGGGGAGGAGGAGGGAAGATTCACATGTCAGGGGAGGGGAAATATTATTTAAATTTCTCCCATTTTATGCTTAGCCATAGGGGTTGGAACACTGCTTCAACAGCAGACTTGAGTAGCTGGGACAGAAACTGGTCTGTGAAGCTGAAAATATTTACTTTCTGGCCCTTTACAGAAAAAAAGTGTACCAATCCTTGGTTAATAAAATGATAACAGATGTAAAACCAAGCCTTTTGGAGTCAAAGATTCTTCTGTGAATATGATAAAAGCAATGGCTTCACCCCCAGCAAAGTTTATAAATCTCCATCTACGACTTCCCAACAACGTCACGAAGTTTGTGGCTAAGGACCCCTGATACCAGTTTTGCATGAACAAACAAAACAAAAACATCCAGCCTTTAAAAAGTAAGTGGGGTAAGATTTTAAGTAAACATATCGATATCTGGGGCTTCCCAGATGGCGCTAGGGGTAAGGAACTCGCCTGCAGATGCATGAGACATAAGGCATGAGGGCTCTTTCCCTGAGTCAGGAAGGTCCCCTGGAGAAGGGAACGGCAACCCACTCCAGTATTCTTGCCTGGAGAGTTCCATGGACAGAGGAGCCTGGCGGGCTACAATCCACAGGCTCGCAAAGAGTCAGACATGACTGAGTGACTTAGCACACGTCAACATTTAGGGCCCAGAGAGCAAAGTGAAATAATACAACGAACATTCATGTCAGGGAAACGATTCTCAAGAGAGGAGGCCCCTGGTGCTCTGAAGCCAGAGTGGGGGTCCTTCCTGGGGAGGAAGGGGGGTGACATTCTGGCACCCACCCCAGTATTCCTACCTCGAGGAATACACAGGGTCCACTGTGCGTTAAAGACAGGAAGTCTGAGAATCACTTACTTTTGATTGGAGCATGACTGCTTTACAGTGTAGTTAGTTTCTGCTGTGCACGCCCGCGTGCTCAGTCACGTCTGTCTCTTTGCAACTCTGTGGACTGCAGCCTGCCGGGCTCTACTGTCCATGGGATTCTCCAGGCAGGAATACTGGAGCAGGTTGCCAGGCCCTCCTCCAGGGGATCTTCCCTACCGAGGGATTAAACCCGCGTCTCCTGCATTTTCCACATCACAGGTGGGTTCTTTACCGCTGAGCCACCGGGTAAGCCTGAATCAGCTACAGGTGTACAAATATCCTCTCTCTTTTGGACCTCCCTCCCTCCCGCCCCCCACCCCACCCTTCTAGGTCATCACGGGGCCCTGAGCTGAGCTCCCTGCACTATATAGCAGCTTCCTACTGTTAACCAGTTTACTCATGGTAGTGTATATATGTCAATTCCACGCTCTCCATCTGTCCCACCCTCCCCTTCCCCTGCTGTGTCCACTGTTCTCTGCTACTTTTTAAAAATTAAATTGGAGTATCCAGATATGCTTTCATTTATTTAAACACAGTTGTTGGGTTTTTTTTTTTGAGTAGTTTTACATTCTCAGCAAAATTGAGAGGGAGGTAGAGATTTTCTGCCCTGAAAATCCTCTGTTCTGTGCCTATTCGTTCCTCCATCAAGCCCAACCCTTGGAGGCCATTGATCTTTTTACTGTCCTCATAGTTTTGCCTTTTCCAGAGAGTTATGTAGTTGGAATCAGACAATCTGTAGTCTTTTCAGACTGCTTCTTTCACCTAATGAGCATGTACAGTTCCTCCGTGTCTTTTCATGGCTTGATGGCTCATTCCTTTTTAGCACTGAATATCCCACTGTCTGGATGCACTGCAATTTATGTGTCCATCCACCTACCCGAGAAAGCCTTGGTTGCTTCCGAGTTGGGCTATTATGAGTAAAGCTGCTATAAACACCTGTGAGCAGGTTTGTATGTAAATATAAGCCTTCAGCTCCTTGGGGGTAAATACCAAAGAACAAGGTTGCTGGACTGTAACGTACGAGTAGATTTAGTTTTGCAGGAAACTTCCAAGCTGTCTTCCAAGGTGGCTGCACTGTTTTACACACTTTCACCAGCAACGCATGACAGTTCCTGTTGCTCCACATCCTTGCCAGCATCTGGTGTTGTCAGTGTTCTGGACTTTGGCTGCTCCAATAGGTGTGTCGTGGCATCTCATTTTTTTTTTAAGTGTTAAACAAAATGGCTTTTATTCCAACAAGCTATTATACATGTTTTGGTAAAACAGCAATTGTTTGAATTTGCATTTCCTTGATGACATATGATGGGGAATAATTTCGTAGGCTCATTTGCCATCTGTATAGCCTTCTAAGAAGATCATGGCATCCGGTCCCATGACTTCACAGCAAATAGATGGGGGGAAAAGTGGAAGCAGTGACAGATTTTATTTTCTTGGGCTCCATAATCACTGAGAACCATGACTGCAGCTATGAAGTTAAAAGATGCTTGCTCCTTGGAAGAAAAACTGTGACAAACTTAGCGTATTAAAAAGCAGAGACATCACTTTGCTGACAAAGGTCTGTCTAGTTAAAGCTATGGTTTTTCCAGTAGACATGTACAGATGTGAGAGGTGGACCATAAAGAAGGGGAAGTGCTGAAGAATTGATGCTTTCAAATTGTAGTGCTGGATAAGACTCTAGAGAGTCCCTTGGATTGCAAGGAGATCAAACCAGTCAGTTCAGTTCAGTTCAGTTGCTCAGTTGTGTCCGACTCTTTGTGACCTCACGGACTGCAGCATGCCAGGCCTCCCTGTCCATCACCAACTCTAGGAGTTTACTCAAATGTATGTCCATTGAGTCGGTGATACCATCCAACCATCTCATCCTCTGTCATTCCCTTTTCCTTCTACCTTCAATCTTTCCCAGCATCAGAGTCTTTTCAAATGAGTCAGTTCTTTGCATCAGTTGGCCAAAGTACTGGAGTTTTAGCTTCGGCATCAGTCCTTCCAATGAACATTCAGGACTGATTTCCTTTAGGATGGACTGGTTGGACCTCCTTGCAGTCCAAGGGATTCTCAAGAGTCTTCTCCAACACCACAGTTCAAAAGCATTAATTCTTCAGCGCTCAGCTTTCTTTATAGTTCAACTCTCATATCCATACATGACTACTGGAAAAGCCATAGCTTTCACTAGATGGACTTTGTCAATCCTAAAAGAAAGAAATCAACCCTGAATATTCATTGGAAGGACTGATGCTGAAGCTCCAGTACTTTGGCTATCTGGTGCGAAGAACTGACTCGTTGGAATAGACCCTGATGCTGGGAAAAATTGAAAGCAAAAGAAGAGGGCAACAGAGGATGCGATGGTTGGATGACATCACTGACTCAATGGACATGAATTTAAGCAAACTCTGGGAGATAGTGTAAGACAGAGGAGCCTGGGGTGTCACAGACTGTGGGATTGCAAAGAGTCAGCCTCGACTTAACGACTGAACAAGAATGACAAATATCTTCTTTGGTGAGGTGCCTGTTAAAATCCTTGGTCCATTTTTTAATTGGGTCATTTTCTTATGGTTGGGTTTTAAGAGTTCTTTGTATTCTGGATAAATCTTTTATCAGATGTGACATTTGCAAATATTTTCTCCTAGTTTGTAGCTTATGTGCTCATTCTTTTGATATAGTCTTTCACAGAAGTTTTTAACTTCATTGAAGCCCATTGTATCAGTTATTTCTCTCATGGATCATATCTTTGGTGTTTTTTCTGTAAAGACATCACCATACCAAGGTCATCTGGAACTTTCCCCGCTATGTTATACTCTAGGACTTTTACAGCTTTTTTTTTTTTTTTTAACCTTTAAGTCGGAAGTCTGTGATCCATTTTGAGCTAATTTTTAGAAGAGTGTAGGGCCTGGATCTTGTTTTTATTTTTTGCATGTGGGTGTCCCATTGCTCCAGCATCATTTGTTGAAAAGATTATCTTTTCTCCAATGTCTTGCTTTTGCTCCTTTTTCAAAGATCAGCTGATTGTGTTTTTGGAGGTCTATTTCTGGGGTCTCTATTCTGTTCCATTGATCTGTTGGGTCTGTTCTTGCACCAATATCACACTATCTGAAGTTTTATTTTTTAATAGTTTTTTATATTAAAAAAAGTTTATTTATTTATATGGCTGCATCGGGTCTTAGCTGCAGCAGCTCAGGATCCCTTGTTGCATCCTGGGAACTCTAGAGCACGTGGCTCAGCAGTTGTGACACCAGGGCTGAGTTGCCCTGCGGCATGTGGGATCTTGGTTCACTGACCAGGGATTGAACCTGTGTCCTTAGCACTGGAAGGCAGATTCTTAATCCCTGGACTACCCAGGAAGTCCTTAAGGCTTTATATGAAGTCTTGAAGTCAGGGAGCATCAGTCTCCCAAGTTCATCTTTCTCCTTCAATATTGTGGGCCTCCTGCTCTCTCTGTAAACCTTGGAATCAGTTTGTCAGTAACCACAAAGTAACTTGACAAGACGTTGATGGGAATTGCACTGAGTCTACAGGTGACACCTTGATGATACTGAATTTTCTTATCCATAAACCTGGAATATCTCTCTACGTATTTGGTTCTTTGACTTCATTCGTCAGAGCATTCTTCATTTCTGTTGCAGTGTTATTGATCTCCAGCATTTCTTTCCAGCTCTTTCTTAGGATTTCCAGCTCAGCTTACATGGTGTGCTGCCTGTTTTTTTCTGTTAGAGCTCTTAGCATATGAATCATAGTTGTTTTAAACTCCTGGTCTGATGATTCCAAGGCCCCTGGCCCTCCTGATGCTCACTCTCTCTCTTCAAATTTTTATTTATTTATGTTTGCTCTTTGGCATGCCTTGGAATTTTTTCTTGTTAGCTGGACATGATGTACTATATAAAGGTAACTGCTGTAAATAGGCCTGGGCTTCAAAATCACTGTGAACAGTGACTGCAGCCATGAAATTAAAGGCCGCTTGCTCCTTGGAAGAAAAGCTATGACAAACCTAGACAGCAAATTAAAAAACAGAGACATTACTCTGTGGACAAAGGTTCATATAGTCAAAGCTATGGTTTTTCCAGGAGTCATGTATAGATGTGAGAGTTGGACCATAAATGAGGCTGAGCACTGAAGAATCGATTCTTTTGAACTGCGGTGTCTGAGAAGAGTCTTGAGAGTCCCTTGGACTACAAGGAGATCAAACCAGTCTATCCTAAAGGAAATCAGCTCTGAATATTCATTGGAAGGACTGTTGCTGAAGTTGAAGCTCAAGCTCCAATACTTTGGCTGCCTGATACGAAGAGTCAACTCACTGGTAAAAGACCCTGATGCTGGGAAAGACTGAGGGCATGAGGAGAAGGGGGTGACAGAGGATGAGATGGTTGGATGGCATTACTGATTCAAAGGACATGTACTTGGGCAAACTCTGGGAGATGGTGAGGGACAGGGAAGCCTGGCGTGCTGCAGTCCACGGGGTCCCTAAGAGTTGGACACAACTTGGCGACTGAACAACAACAAAAAATATTCTGTCAAACGGATGGACAGCATTTTATCTGTTAGCTGATGGACATTTGGGTAGTCTCCACTTCTTAATGAATAATGCTGCTGTGAATGGCTATGTAGTCATAAGTTTTCACTTCTTTGGGGTACATGACTAGGTGTGGAATTTCCAGGTTACACGGTAACTTTATGTTTAACTTTTTGAGGACCTGCCAGGCTATCTTTCAAGGTGACTTCATCATTTAAAAATTTCACCAGTAGTGTATGAGGGGTCCAATCTCTGCACATCTTTATTATCTTCTTTGATCACAGTTATCCTGATGGCTGTCCCATGGGGTAACTCACCATCCTTCTGCTTTGCATTTCCTTAGTGAGGAATCTTTTCACAAGCCTGTAGTTTATCTGTATATCTTCTTTAGAGAAATGTCTACTTAGATCCTTTGCCTGTTTTTAATAGAATACTTATCTTTCTATTACTGAGCTGTAAAAGTTCTTTATATATTCTAGACTCAAGTCCCAGTGTGCTTGCTTGAATAGGAGGAAAAGTTTCCAAACTTCCGATTTTATGTTCTGAAGGAGTCTATGAGGCTAACTTATTCTTTTCTCTGTTTCCCTGTGGCTTCTGTACAATTTTAACTCAGCATGAATGACACTGTTTCTGGAGCACTGCCACTGCTTCTGTTTGAAATTCTGAAGTTTTAGCATTAACACTCTAAAACTGTCACATGACACTACCCAAACACACAACGACCCTACCATCGTCTCTTAAGAGGAAAGACAGTTTCCTCCATAAAACAGTCAAATTCAGATCATTTTAAACTTTTATAAAGTTAGAGTGAAGCTTATATCATATCTAGGAATCTGGCTAATCATCTCTGGTGCTTTTAAAATGTCCATAAATGGACACGTTTTTCTTTCAAAAGGGACTCATCCCCCATCCCTGGAATAGGGCCTGAATTATGTGATGCATTTGCAATGAATTAGGGTCGTGTCACTTTGAAGACTAGGGGACAAAAGGCACCATGGCTTCCTCCTTGCTATCTCTCACTCGCTCTGGTTGTGAGGATACTTGAGCAGCCCAGCAGAGAGATCTATGTGATCAGGAACTGTGGCCTCCAGCCAATAGCCGCGTTGAGGGCGCCAGCTTGGAAGTGGTCCCTCCAGCCCTCGTCAAGCCTTCAAATGACTGCAGCCCTGACAACATGCTGATTGGGACCCATGAGAGATCCAGAGTCAGAACCACCCCAACTTCCTGACCCACAGAAAATGAGACAGGACAGATGCGGGTTGTGTTAAGCCAGTACGTTGGGGGTAACTCATTATGCCATAGATAACTAACACAACATCTAAAAAATGATAAATAGAAGAGTAAGTGTATTTCTCGGCATAGCACCAATGGCACGAGTCTAAGAATATCTACAAAACGTATGAGAAACAGCATTCTCTCTATGAAGTAGCCTAAACAGAATCCACAAGGACAATTCTTTAAAATGTTACCTGAGAAGCAGGGGTTCTTTAGTCTGAGGACTCCCTAAAGCCATTTGCAAGATTCTGTCTGCAGGATTGCCTTTTTCCACAGAAGAGAGACCACACATTTATATAAGATTTCCAAGACTTTCGCGACTCCAAAAAACTAATAACCACTTTCCTAAGGCATGACAGATGCTATCTTAAATCCTAGCAAATTTCTATAATCGGGTTTAAACTGCCTGGGTGTGACACTGTGCCTGGGGGATCCCGGGATCTTTTCAAGGAGGATTTATTGTGACTTGAGTGAGCTTACCCAGCGGGAAAAACCTTTGCCACACTTGGGGCATTCGTAAACAGTCGGGACGAAATTGGTATCGTGGTATTTCTTGAAGTGCACATTTAGAAGCTGCTGCTGTCGGAAACATTTATTGCAGGCGAGACAGACAAATGGCTTCTCTCCGGTATGGGTACGTATGTGAACTGTCATATGGCGTTCCTGGAAGGCAAGGAAAACAAACAGGCTTAGCTACTGACGATTTTTTAGTATCAGGCATTATTTATTGTGTGCGTTTAGTCACTCAGTCGTGTCTGACTCTTTGTGACCTCATGGACTGCAGCCTGCAGAATACTGGAATGGGTTGCCATTTCCTCCTCCAGGGCATCTTCCTGACCTAGGGATTGAACCTGCATCTCTTGCACTGCAGGCGGATTCTTTCCCGCTGAGCCACTGGGGAAGCCCCATTATTAACTGCATACCTTTCCCCCCTCCTCCAAAGACGTGTGCATTTTTAAGAAAAAACAAAGCCAATGCATTCCCGACACAGCCCTACCGTGGAAGCAGCACAGTATGGCCTCTAGGAAGCGAGGTCTTACCCAGTCCTTGCCCCCAGGTTACCAAGTTCTCACGATTAATCCCAGCCGGTCCTTCCCTCCCAGGGGGATGAGGCAGACCACACTTGGAAGAGTGAAATCAATTTCCTCTCCAGAAGAGCTCATGTAGCTGCAGCCTCATTTCTATAACTATTTGCCATGATCCGAGTTTACAAAGAGCAGACAGATCCTGCAAACTTGAAAACCTATCGTTAGAGTTTCCATTCAGCGGCTATTTGGGGGTCGAAGGAACTCAAGCATCTAGATGTTTTCCTGGCTATTATCCGATGGTGTTACAGCTAATCTCCATTATCAATTTAAAAGCACAGTGGTGAAAATCACTGTTCTCAGTAAAGAAATCACCAGAAATTTTAACTAAGATTTACATGAGTAACTCATTTGGGGAATCAAGACAAAAATATAGATTCTACATGCTGTGGGACAACTGAGTTGACGTGCTGCAACTACTGAGCCTGGGCACCTAGGGCCCCGTGTGCCGCAACGAGAGCCCACTGCGATGAGAGCCCACCGCAAGGAGAAACCCAGGCACTGCAGCTAGAGAGCAGCGCCCCATTTCCGCAACTTGAGAAAGGCCACACGCATCAGCAAAGACCCGGCACAAGCGAAAATAAGTAAATTAATCAAAAAACAAGACACACAACAGTCCTGCTTGGTGTGGCTGCTCTGACTCACGTTTGGGCAGCCCCACTGCCTTTGCACCATCAATGCCAACGTCACATAGCGAAAGGGCAGAGAGTGTGTTGGCAGCATAACTACTTAATGACAGTGACTTTGACCTTATGCTTCTGATTGGCTTCAAGGACCTCATGGGGTCTGTGAGCCACACTTTTGAACCCACACTGTGAAAACAACTCTTGGCTCATACACAGCTGTCTTTTGACTATTCTGAATAGTCTCTTTTATGGAAGGCACGATTTTCCAGAATATGTTCAAAGTGAAAGGGAATCCCACTCCAGCCCTTCCTTCTTCCATCTCCCCCCGGCCCCCAGCACCTGCCTGGAGTCCCTGATACACAGTACCTGCTTGCAAGCGTAGTTGCAGTATTCACACTTGAATCTCTTCTCATTTTTGTGAGTCTTCTGGTGCTGGATAAGGGTGTAGCGATCGTGGAACACAGCAGGGCAGTAACGGCATTTCATCTCTGCAGTTTCGTACGTGTGCAGGTTGCGCAAATGGACACCTAAAAGCATCATGGGGCATCATATACAAGAAGTTATTTTCTGTGAGGTCAATTTTCCCCTACTCTTCAAGTAGAGTTTCTCAGCCTTGGAACTACAGGCAGACCTCAGAGATACTGCAGGTTCCCTTTCAGACCATTATGAGAAACCAAATAAAACAAATATTAATACATGGATGTTTTTGCTTCCCAGTGCCTATAAATCTTATGTTTATGCTAGACAATTGTCTGTTAAGTGCGCACTAGCGTTGTGTCTAAAAAACTAGATGCATGCTTTAATTTAAAACTACTTTACTGCTTTAAAAAAATGCGAACTGGCATCTGAGCCTTCAGCAAGTCATAATCTTTTTGCTGGTGCAGGATTTGAAATATTGTGAGATTTATACCAAAATGTGATACAGAGACAAGAAGTGAACAAGTGTAGTCGGAAAAAAATGGTGCAAATAGACTTGCTTAATGCAGGGTTGCCACAAATGTTCAATGTGTAAGAAACACAGCATCTGAGGAACACAATAAAGCAAAGTGCAATAGAATGGGGTCTGCTGGTAGTAACACTTGAAGCTGGCTGATGTCTTCCTGGGCGGGGTGGGGGCGTCCTGGGTGCTGCAGGATGTATGTTTAACAGCCTTGCTGGCCTCCACCCTCTAGCACCAGTCGCAGCCCTTCCTCCCCAGGGTGATAACCAAAGTGCCTTCAGATACTGCCAAATGCCCACCTCCCCAGCCATAAAGTCATTCTCAGCTGAAAACTGCTGCTTTAAATGCACAGTGTACTGACATCTCATGCTAATATTCTTTCTCATGGAGTTAAGCACCTAAGGTAGGACATATCGGACCCAACATGTTCATTAAACAAAGCACTTGGAGAACCTTACTATGTGGGTGGATTTTTTGGATAATGTTAAGATGGTTTTACGTGAATGTCTGTGCACATGCTGATTGTGTCTGACTCTTTGCAACCTTACGGACTGTAGCCCACCAGGCTCCTCTGTCCACGGGGTTTCCCAGGCAAGAATACTGGAATGGGTTGCTATTTCCTTCTCCAAGGGATCTTCCCGATTCTAGGATAGAACCCGTGTCTCG
Organism: Budorcas taxicolor; assembly: GCF_023091745.1. NCBI lineage: Eukaryota > Metazoa > Chordata > Mammalia > Artiodactyla > Bovidae > Budorcas > Budorcas taxicolor. The sequence goes on along the minus strand of NC_068922.1, from coordinate 58,454,911 downwards.
CATCTCCTGCATCGGCAGGCGGATTCTTTACCACTCTGTTGCCTACTGCTGCTGCTAAGTCGCTTCAGTCGTGTCCGACTCTGTGAGACCCCATAGACGGCCTCCTACCAGGCTTCCCGGTCCCTGGGATTCTCCGGGCAAGAACACTGGAGTGGGTTACCATTTCCTTCTCCAATGCATGAAAGTGAGAAGTGAAAGTGAAGCCGCTCAGTCGTGTCCGACTCTTAGTGACCCCATGGACTGCAAGACACCAGGCTCCTCCATCCATGGGATTTTCCAGGCAAGAGTACTGGAGTGGGGTGCCATTGCCTTCTCCCTAGGATGGTTTTATGTAACAAAGATATAACCTCTGCAATTTTTGCATAATTTTAAAATATATATATTTATTTGGCTGCACCAGGTCTTAGTTGGGGCATGCAGGATCTAGTTCTCTGATCAAGGATCAAACCTAGGCCCCCTGCCTTGGGATCTCTGAGTCTTAACCACTGGACCACCAGGGAAGTCCCTAGCCTCTGTATTCTGACTTAAAAGCCCAGATGTTCTGTTAGATGTCAATCTTCTGATTTTTCCTAGGTTGTAATTGACAGACACACTCTAAGATAATTTCTTGTCAACTGAGTCTAGTGCGAGTTGGCTTTGTGATCCTTTGTGTCAGAGGCTACACTAAAATTAACAGCTGCTGGGTGGAGGTACACACGTCAGGTGTGCCGACTCAGTCATTTAAAGAGCTTGGTATCTCCTATAGAGACAAGAAGGAAGGCTGAGCTTGTTTATAGAACATCTCATGACATGTATGGAGAATGTCACTGACTCAGATGGGCCATAGCCTGTATTTCTTGGTGGTGGTGTCAAAAATGTCCCTTCTTGGCAACTGGTTCATGGTTCACGCCCTACAAGGTCCCACTGGGCTGTGTTTTGCAACTGACAAAGATTTTGAAGAAAAACAAAAGCTAAGGCTTCACTAAACACCTTTACCCTTTTAGAAATGTTTTCAAAATAGTGACTCTCATCTCTAGAATCTCTCTGGGCAAACTGGGGACTCTATCTCTGCTGGCATATTCTGAGCATCACAGGGTTATGTTTTAGGAAGAGGACAGAGGCAGTGGAAACTGAGGGACCAGGAACCCTGGAACAAAGGAGAGAGGCTGGCTCACTCACTCTACCTGTCCCCCACCCCTGACACCAACTACAACCAGTTTCCCCTGAAGCTAGCATATGACCCCAGCTCTCAACCCGGCACTCAGACGTGCTCAAGGTGCGTCCTCTGTTACGATGGTTTACCTGGTCACAATGTGGATTTCATGTCACAGGAAGAGAACTGTTTCACTGAAGCAAGTTCCTCATGGAAAGAACCATGTCTCGCTTCTTACTTTTGTCCCTTTAGTTCCCAGAACTTTTCAGGGTCACAGCATGGTGTTAAGAAAAGCTTGCTGAGTGTCACTGGACAGGACACTGATAAAAGATTCAGAACCTGCAACGAGGCCATGTCCTGGCATCCTGGTCACAGGACTCTGGGGTAAGCTCGCTTTCTGTATCTGATCCCCTTCGTCATTTGTGAAAAAACAGACCGAATACAGAGCCAAGTAACACCTGGAGGAAGCCCATTACAAGTTCAAATGCCCGTGAGAGCGCATCTGTGTACCTAGACAGGACCTGGACCAAACTCTGAAACTACAATTATGCAATATAGCCACAAGATGGCACCATAGGACCTCTAAAAAAACAAAACAAAACCAACAATCAAGGAAAAAAAAAACAAAAAAACCCCAACTCAACCCCGGAGCAGTTTTTGAATTCTACTGCCTCCCTGGCATCAGGCCCAGGGCTCCTCAGGTTTCCCAGAGCTGCACACAGTGCAGCCAAAAGAAGTCAGTAGCACTGACATGTAAACGCTATCATGTGTAAAACAGATAGCTGGTGGGAAGCTGCTGTGCAGCTCAGCTCAGTGCTCTGGGGTAACCTAGTGGGATTGACCTGGAAGGGTGGGATGGGGCGGGGCGGGAGAGAGGCTCAAGAAGGAGGGGATATATGAATACATATAGCTAAGTCACATTGTACTGTAAAGCAGCTATGAAAAGTGGAAGTCTTCATGGCTCTGTCATATTTAAGTCTTGCAACCCCATGGACTGTAGCCTGCCAGGCTCCTCTGTCCATGGGATTCTCCATGCACGAATACTGGAGTGGGTTTCCATTTCCTTCTCCAGAGGATCTTCCTGATCCCAGGATTGAACCCAGGGCTCCTGCATTGCAAGCAGATTCTTTACCGTCTGAGCCACCAGGGAAGCTCAAAGCAACTACACGCCAATGAAAAAAACAATAAAGGAAGTTCCGGACGCCAGACACTCACGCAGGTCGCTCTTCCTGGCGATGATGGTGGCGCAGTGTGGGCACTGGTACTTGGGGACATTCTCGCTGTGCTTCTGCAGGACGTGCATCTTCATGGTCCCACTCTGGGTGAAGCGGGCATGGCAGATGTGGCATTCGTAGGGCTTCTCCCCTGGGACACGGAAGACAACAGTGACCATCTGCTGAGGTGCTCCACCCCGAAAACCCTGGTGCTCCGCAAAGGACACCTGGGGCTGAAAGCCTTTCTTTCCCCCAATATTCCCTTTTCAGCTCCTTCATCCTACGTCTGATTCTCCAAAGAGCACGAGATTCCTAAATCAAGCCGGACAACATCATGTCCAGCTGTGGACAGTGGGCCAGAGGGAGCGACTCTCCTAACATCTGGTGGCTGCTCATGGTTCAAGGCCCACGCATGCCCATGTGCTCAGTGGCCCAGTCATGTCCAACTCTTTGCGACCCTGTGGACTATAGCCCGCCAGGCTCCTCTGTCCATGGGATTCTCCAGGCAAGACACTGGAGTGGGTTGCCATGCTCTCCTCCAGGGGATCTTCCTGAACCAGGGATGGAACCCGCGCCTCTTGTGTCTCCTGCGTTGGCAAGCGGGTTCTTTACCACTAGCGCCCCCTGGGAAGCCCTCAGAGAAAGCAACGCGTTGCCTATTTGGCCTTAGCAGGAGAGACTCCCACCTGAATGTGTTCTCATGTGCCGCTTCAGCTTGTAGGTGTCTTTGCTGGCATAGCTGCAGAGGGAGCACTGAAACGGGCGCTCACCCGTGTGCGAGCGGATGTGGCGCTTCAACTTGCTCGCCTGGTAAACAAATGAAAGATATTTATTGCAATGGAAACGTCAAACCTGCGGACTCTTGAATAAAGCAGCATTATAAAAGATATGTAAATGAGTCCAACGTTAACATCAGAGCCCATTTCACACCCCGGAAAACACGCTAAGCCTTTCATTTTCCTTTCTGGGTTGGATGGTGTCCTTCATCTGAGTTGTGTGCGCTGAGACCTCGGGTGACAATGAGAGGGAGGATGAAGAGACTCTCACCTTCAGCTTCGCTTTGCAAAAGAAGATGGAAATCCAGACGCTCAGAGCAAACACGATTTTATTTTCATTTCTAAGGCAACATCCTCTCAAAAGTGGCGAAGTTTAGATTATGCTGCAGAAGCACGCAGGCCACAAAACTATTATTTGTGTAAATAGAGAAACTTGAAACATGAGCTCTTGAATGGACCTGCGTCTGTTGGAGGCACTTTCCAGCTCCAAGTCCTGTGGACCCTAAACGGCCCAGGGATGGAGGAAAGCCTCCTTAGTAATTAAGAAGAGGTTCCAGGGACTTCCCTGGTGGTCCAGCGGCTAGGACTCTACGCTCTCAAAGCAGGAGGCCCAGGTTCGATCCCTAGTCGGGGAACTGGATCCCACATGCCACAAACCGCAGCAAAGAGTGAAATAACTATCTTTTAACAAAATAGGTTCCACGTGGCAGTAGTTTCTCCATGAGAAGTAACTTAAAAAAATTATTTTATTCTTGAATGCCTTGGGTCTTGTGCACAGGCTTTTCTCTCGTTGCAGAGAGTGAGGGCTCCTCTCTGGTTGTGGTGCACGGGTTCTCATCGCAGTGGCCTCTCTTGCTGGGGAGCACGGGCTCTAGGTGCTCAGCCTTCAGTAGTTGTGGCGCATGGGCTTTAGCTGCTCCGTGGCATGCGGGATCTTCCCAGATCAGGGATTGATCGAACCCGTGTCCCCTGCATTGGCAGGCAGATTCTCATCCTCTGTACCACCGGAGAAGCAACTTTTAAGTAGAAGGAAAGTAACATTTAAGTAGGAAAAAAATACACTACATTCTAATTTGATTAGAATGTATGTACCCTACTCGGTTAAAAGGTAGACACGCCTCTCATTTGATCTTTTTTTTTTTTTTTGCCTATTTTATTACCTTCAAGAACTGTTCTTACACTGTAATCACTTATTTTGGGCCTTTATCTACCTTTAGTAGAACAGAAGGTAATCGCCTAGAATACAGATGTCAGAAATCCCTGAGGAGTCTCTTTGTAATCTTAGGAGGGCTGCACTGGGCTGGGTTCCCTAATGTGTGGCAACTACACACAAGCCTGAAGAACATTCTAGAACAGGGGAAGACTTGGAAAACAAGAGCCAAACCAAAACAATTCGGCTTTTAGATTTTCATTTTTATTTATTTACTTTTCGTTGGACTGGGTCTTCGTTGCTGTGGACAGGCTTTCTCTAGCTGCAGTGAGTGGGGGCTACTCTTCGTTGCAGTGTGTCGGCCTCTCATTGCGGTGGCTTTTCTTGTAGCAGAGCACAGGTGCACTAGGCGCACGGGCTTTGGGAGTTGCGGCACGTGGGCTCAGTAGTTGTGGCCCACGGGCTTGGTAGCTCTGTGGCTTGTGGGATCTTCCCAGACCAGCGATCGAACCCCCGCACTGGCAGGCTGATTCTTTATCCACTGCGCTACCTGGGAAGTCCCAGCTTAGATTTTTAGAAGGAAAACAGATATCTTTGAGTGTACCAGAAAGCAAAACAAAAAGAACTTTTAAAATCATAGCACAAAAGGTTTGATAAGTTGCACGGTGTAAATGATCAAAGAAAAGTGCTAGTCACATAGGCGTGTCCAACTCTGTGATCCCATAGACTGTAGCCTGCCAGGCTCCGCTCTCCATGGAATTCTCCAGGCAAGAATACTGGAGTGGGTAGCCATTCCCTTTTCCAGGGGATCTTCCTGATGCAGGGATCGAACCCAGGTCTCCTGTACTGCAGGCAGATTCTTTACTGTCTGAGGCACCAGAGAAGCCCATCAAAGAAGGCTGTGTGTAAACCTTCTCTGGATGGCTGTGACAGCGAGGATGGGGAGAGAGGGGAGTTCAGAAGCTGCTATACCTGTACCCCAGCCTTACTCACTCCTGCTGGCACTTGGGTATAGGCATGATGTCAGGGAGGGGGCTTGGGTTACTCCTTCTTAGAGCAGACCAGCATGCTAGACTTTGAAAGTGCAAAAAAACAAAACAACAACAACAACATAAATACAACCCAACAACAAGATGATGGCAGCAGCAGAGGGTTGGGGTTGAGGCCAACTCCAGAGACGGGTCTCAGCGAACCTGGGAGTGTGTGCTGAGAACTGGCAGAACAGCAACCAGAAGTCTACACCACAATTTACGACCTTCAGATGGCTTCATTCTGTGAAACCCCGCATTTGTGTTTTTGAAATGGAGCAGGAGCCTATACTTCTCTGGTGGCTCAGACAGTAAAGATTCTGCCTGCAATGCAGGAGACCCAGGTTTGATTCCTGGCCTGGAAAGACTCCCCGGAGAAGGGAAAGGCAACCCACTTCAATATTCTTGCCTGGAGAATTCCATGGACAGAGGACCCCAGGGGGTTACAGTAGTCTATGGGAGTCCCAAGGAGCCAGACACCTGAGTGACTTTCACTTTCAGGATCCTATGGTCCTTGCCGCGCCCCCGCGTGCCCCCCACCCCCAAATGATGTTCTCTGCCTGCCTTTGGTGTGGAAAACTTTAGTCAAAAAGTAAGTTCAACCAGAGAGCGAGAAATGCTGAAACAAACGAAAAACCAAGTGAGAAGAGACTAAATAATAATGATGTTTTCATTGAGCACAGGGAAGGACCTTTAGTTCTTTTTCAAGGGCTACAGATAATATTCTGGGCCATATCCTGTGGACTGTCTTACAGATACTAAAACACCAGGTGGAAAAGTTAACTACATGAAGACCAGATGGCACCCAGGACATGAGCTGCCACAATTCTGAGAAATGGCCTCAAAGAAATGGGAACAAAGGGATCCTGGAACTGAAGATTAACTGTACCTAAAACAACCAAGATGATGCTGGTCCAACCAGTGACGACCAATTTGAAGATGAGTGTTACAGATGACTGCTGTTTCTGCATGTAGCTCCCCACTGCCCAACTCTGTCTATAAAGGCTCTCACCCTCTGCTTGTCGGGGTGGGGGGAGTCGGCCTTTGGACAGATTTCTGCCACCCTCTCCCTCAAGTTGCTGCTGGTGGTGGTTTAGTCCCTAAGTCGTGTCTGACTCTTGTGATCCCATGGACTGTAGCCCGCCAAGCTCCTCTGTCCATGGGATTCTCCAGGCAAGAATACTGGAGTGGGTTGCCATTTCCTTCTCCAGGGGATCTTCCCAACCCAGGAATCAAACCTGGGTCTCCTGCATTGCAGGCAGATTCTTTACTGACTGAGCTATGCTGGCACCTGAAATAAAGCAAACTTTCCTTTCCACCAACCTGGCCTGCTTATTGGCTTTTGAGTGGCAAGCAGCTGGACTGCACCCCCCCCCGCCCCCGCCCCACACTTTTGGTTACATTTTCATTATACAGTTACAACCTTTAACTCAGATGAAAAACAATTTTTAAAAATAGTAAGAGCAAAAAAGAAAATTATTTTTGGAATCAAATTCGGACGCTGTCTGTGAAATTTCCTAGTTGATGAAACACAGTTGCATCACTATTGCATTTAAACTTTCGCTGTCCCATTTGGCTTAGTTGAGTTCGAGTGTCTTTTCCTTGCTCAATGGGCTCAGGACCCAGCATGTGCTGTACTGGACGGCAGAGTCCTTAAAACTTGCAGAAAAGTGACATTCAAAAGTAACTGTGATCCACTGGTTAAGAATCTGCCTTGCAATGCAGGGGACACTGGTTTGATCCCTGGTCTGGGAGGATCTCACATGCCACCGAGAAGCTGGGTCTGTGAGCCACAACTCCTGAGCCTGTGCTCTAGAGCCTGGGAGCCGCAATTACTGAAGCCCACACCCCCAGAGACTATTGCTTCCAAACTACAGAGTAGCCCCCACTTGCTGAAACTAGAGAAAACCTGCAGGCAGCAACGAAGCCCCAGACAAAAATAAATAAATAAATAATTTAAAAAGTAACTGTACTCTTCTGCTGTCATTTCCCTGAGAATGAGCTCAGTTTTCTGGGATGTATAAATAAACCAATCTAGTAGAAACGATATGATAAAACTGAAGATTCAAAAAGGTGGTCTCTGTCCTTAAGAACAGAAATGGCCATGTTTAAATCTTTAAGCAAGTTGCTTTGCACGGAACCGAGTACCACTGAGGAAAGCTCAAAGATTTTGGCAAAAATTCAAACCGGATCTGTGTTCTGTGTTAGAGCAGATACATTTTGATTTTGTGGAATGAGTGCTACATGGAATGCTGGGTAGAATGTTTAAACAAATATGAGAATTATTTCTTAAGGACCATAGATTACTTGTAATCTGTACACCATAATATATTATTTTCACTGCTGCTGCTGCTAAGTCGCTTCAGTTGTGTCCGACTCTGTGCCACCCCACAGACGGCAGCCCACCTGGCTCCTCTGTCCCTGGGATTCTCCAGGCAAGAATACTGGAGTGGGTTGCCATTTCCTTCGCCAAAGCAGGAAAGTGAAAAGTGAAGTCGTTCAGTCGTGTCCGACTCCTAGCGACCCCATGGACGGCAGCCCACCAAGCTCCTCCGTCCATGGGATTTTCCAGGCAAGAGTACTGGAGTGGGTTACCATTGCCTTCTCCAATTACTTTCACTAGTTGGTGTCAAAGAAAAAAAAAAAAGAAATCATGTTTAAAAAAAAATTAAATTTAGAAACGAGAACGAGATATTGGAAGAGATTCTATTACCAGTTTGATTTACAGAAACTTCTTAATAAGACACTACGTACAAAGAGTGAACTTACTTCTACACTAGCGTACTTGCACACGGAGCATTTAAAGGGTTTCTCGTGAGTGTGTTTATAACGTCTATGCCGGACGAGTTCTCCACTGGTGACAAATGCCATGTCACAATCAGCACACTTGTGGGGCCTGGTTCCTGTAAAATCACACAGTTTATTCTTTCAAACAAGATTTAACAACAATTTATCTAGGCAATTATAACATATAATACTCAGTCTCAAAATGATTTAAAAATTCAGAAGAGGCTCTTTAAACCAAATGCTCCAGAGAGATATGAGAAAAATCTTTGGACCATCCAATGTTTTTAACCAAAGTGGAAGAAAAAAAGACAAAACTAAAGTCTAAAAAAAGACACCATTTTTATTTAGAAACAGGTAGATCTGCCTTCTTACGCAAGTCTCAACATGCATCCTGCAAGGGAAACGCCCCCCCTCAGCTGTTTACCTGTATGGGTGTTGACATGATTCCGAAGGAGGGTGACTGTACGGAAAGCTTTCAGGCAAAGGTGACACACGTGGGGCTTTTCAGTGCTGTGAATTTTCACATGACGATTGAGACTCGAAACTCTAGAAGAGGTGAACTTGCAGAAGTTGCAGTGGAAGGTTCGTTTTACTTCTGCAGGAGGGAGAGACATTTATGTGTTTGTAAACATTTTCCTTTAGGTGCTCAAATTCCACTTAAATACATCAAAGTAACTTGGCACATCCTTTTTTCTTTTTTTAACCTAACGTGGTGACCCAACAAAAGACACTCCATGAAAATGGTAACCAAAAGAAAGCTGGGTGGCTATACTCATAGATGAAATAGACTCTGACAAAAACTGTTACAAGAGACAGATAAGAACGTAATGTAGGGCTTCCCGGGTGACTCGGGGGGAAAGAATTCACCTGCCAATGTAGGAGACATGGGGTTCAATCCCTGATGCAGGGAAGATTCCACCTGCCCTAGATCCTGTGCTCTACAACCAAAGAAGCCACCACGATGAGACGCCTGCACATCGAAACTCGAGAGTATCCCTGCCCTGCTGCAACTGGAGAAAAGCCCTCGCAGCCAAAATTAAATAAGTAAGCATTTTTTAAAAAAGAACATAATACAATAGTAAAAGAATCAAATCATCACGAAGATATAACAATTATAAACACATGTGCACCCAATAACAGGTCCCCAAAATACTTGAAGCAAAAATGGAAAGAATTGAAAGCAGGAAGAGAGCCTTCAATAGCAGCTGGAGACTTCAACAACCCACTTTCAGCAATGAAGAGCACACCGAGGCAAAATATCATCAAGGAAACAGGAGACTCAACATAAACCTATTTGACAGAATAGACTTCTATGAACACTCCACTCAACAAGAGCAAAATATATATTCCTCACAGATGTATATGGAACCTTCTCTAGGAAAGACAATAGGGTAAACCAGAAAACAAGTGTCAATTAATTTTAAAAGACAGAACTAATCTGCCCTTTGACCATCACAGACTGAAGTCAGTAATCAATAAAAGAAAGATATTTGGAAAATTCACAAACATATATAAGCTAAACAATACACTCCTAAAGGACCAATGGGTCAAAGAAGAAGTTGCAAATACTTTGAGATGATGCTAACCACAAGTAAGAAGGGACAGTGGTGGCAGTGTGGTTTTCTAAACTGAACCACTTTTTAGCCCTGACCAACTGTTGCTAGAAGGAGGAAACAGCCAAAGGTAGCCAGATACAGCTTTTTATAAAAGAGCTAAAAGTTGAAATTTCAAGGGTGAAATCTCTTGATTTAGATAAGAGAGAAACTAAACTTTTAAAAAACCTGAACAAATAAATTTTTAGGGCCAGGTTTATCCTCTTTCCTAGCTTCACCTAAACATCCCCTCCCCTTAGAAGATGTCTTGGCTGCCCTCTGGGTATCCCTCTGTCCATCTCCCAGCACTGACACACTCGCTTGGGTCTCCGTCAGACCTCCCAACCCCCAGGGGTGCAAAGTAGGGAGCAGATGGGGCCCAAGCTTCTATCTGTTGCTTTGTTTAGTCGCCAAGTCATTTCCGACTCTTTGCAACCCCATGGACCGTACCTGCCAGGCTCCTATGTTCAGGGGATTTCCCAGGCAAGAATACTGGAGTGGGTTGCCATTTCCTTCTCCAGGGCATCTTCCCAACCCAGGGATCAAACTCGCGTCTCCTGCACAAGCAGGTAAATTCTTTAACACTGAGCCACCTTGGAAATTCAAGCTTCTATTTAAGTGCACCTAAGTAGAAAGGGAGTCTCTGTACCATGCTTTTAAAACATTTGATCACAAAACGCAAAACTCTTTTGCATTTGATTCACAATATAGAGTTCAAAGTTTCCTGCCATTCTGAAAACGACTAAAGCAACCACTACAAACTCAAATTGCCCTCTCCCCCACTAAAGAGAATCAGTTGCCCTGTTGTTTGCAGAGCTTCTTGCACCAACTGAACTGGCCTACCCTTTGCCTTTTTTTGATTTTTCGTAGTGCTGGGTTTTTCAAGGTGTGCTTGACCCGGTTGAGGTTTCTCTTTTTGTTCTTCCATATTTAAGTTTGAAAATGTCAGAATAATTTCATCTCTTCCTTCATCTCCTGGCCTTGCTTCCACAAGGAAAAACTGCTCTTCTGCTTTTTCACTGAATCCACCTTCAGCCAGCAGCTGTTCCTCTTCCTGACCTTTCTGGAGCTAATGCACAAAAACAAGTATTCAAACAAGTACAATACTGTTAATTACAGCCTGGTTTAACTCTCCACCTTGATGAAACCATAAAATCCACAGAGGAAAACATAAAAAAGTACAGAAAATTGTCCGTTGCAACCAAAATGCTTAAACTGTAATTATTAAGCATCAAGGGTTTGAATGGAACATTAATACAGTTTTAAAACTCAAAGGATCTTATCATATTCTAATTAGTGTAACTTCTTAAACTCTAAATAAACTGCACAAGTTCCTTCATGATTTTTCTGGGACATATCTTTATTGTAACAATTTAATCTTTTTTTTTTGGATGTGGACCATTTTTAAAGTCTTTATTAGATTTGTTATTGCTTCTGTTTTATGTTTTGGTTTCTTGGCCGTAAGCCATATGGGATCTTAGCTTCCAGGGATCAAACCTGCAACCCCTGCACTGAAATGAGAAGTCTTAACCACTGACCATCTGAGAAGTCCCTGTGTTTAAAATACAAAATTTAAACTGCTTGTCCATATATAATATTGCACAAGTTAGTTGCTCAGTCCTTTCCAACTCTTTGCGACTCCATGGACTATAGCCCGCCAGGCTCCTCTGTCCATGGGATTCTCCAGGCAAGAATACTGGAGTGGGTAGCCATGCCTTTTGAGGGATCTTCCCAACCCAGGGAAGGAGAACTCTAAAAAACAGTTTTCTGGCTCCCCCTTCCTTTTCTTAAAACCAGGTGTACCTTTACGGATCCAGTGCTTTCTTCCAGGTTCATTGCAGACTTGCAGTCTTCACCGGCCCTGGTCACATTCTCCTCCAGAAGCTGAAATTGCATCACCTCCATCTCCTGCAGCGAGTAGACCTCCTCCTGGACATTGAGGACACACTGGTGCAGGCTCTGCTGGGCTGCCTCCTCGAGCCACACCAGCGACTGCACCCCACCACCGGCCTGGCTCACCGTCACCTGCATCTCGTCCTCCTGCTGGGGACCCAGCCAGCGCAGGTCCTGCAGTTCAGCCTCTTCCGAGGGGAAGTGCACAGTCCGCAGGGTCAGGATGTGCCTCTCGCTCTCCTCCGGGGCAGCCAGCACCAGCTCTGGCACCTCCTCCAGGATCGTGGTCTGGAGGGGCCCCTGAGCACTCTCCACCTCCAAACCCGCAGAGCCCGACTGTTCCTTTACTCCGCACACCCCATCATTGTCAGTTTCCTCTTCCTCCTCCTCCTCCAGGGCCCTGTCTGGTATCAACTCTGGTTCTTTGATTTGGGTGAACTGCTCAGGGGGGACAGAGAGCTCAGCCCCTGCCATTATGACTCCGCCTCTGTCAGAGAAAGAAGCAAGCCTGTCTGGGTGGGCATAGTGGGGGGTTCAGCCTAGTAGGCTTTGGGGCTGATCAAGGCCTGATAAGGTTCCAGCCCCCAAAGACTTGGGGGCTCACATGGGTCAGGACTAAGTTAACTCAGCCTAGGCTGAGAAGGGGCTGAGGCTAAGCAGGATTTAGGCTAAAGTAGGTGTTTGTCTAGAAAATTCTAGAACCAAAAGATTTGAGCCTGGGCAAGCTTTCAGCAAATGCACATTCCAGGCCTGGAAGGCTTGAGACTGGCCAGGCTTTCAGCAAATGCACATTCCAGGTCCAGAAGGGTGGCCTGAACCAGCTTTCCACCAGGGCACAATTACAGACTGAGCTCCCTTTGAGCCATGGAGGCTTCAGGCCTAGGGCCTCTACCCACGCAGCCCTGGCCTTCAGGCCTCAGGCTCACCACATGCCCCCTCCAGGCCTGGGGCGTCGTTCCCTCCCTGGACCACCTCTCCCCGCTTGGCCCCTCCATGACTGGGCCCCTCCCCCACCTCTCTGGTGCAGCTCCCGGGAACCTTTCCCGCCATCCCGCCAACTCCCACTCCCGCGTCCACGCGGAGCAGCTCCTCCTCCAGAGGAGGCTGGAGTCTGGCCCCCCTGGGGAGGATCCTCACCCAAGAAGCGTGGCCTGGACGCGCAGCCCGCTAAGTCCATTGGAATCCGCCTCGTGCCGCATGCTTGCAGGCCACTGCCTGCTGCTGCCAGCCGACTGGGTGCGAGGGTCAAAGACGGCAGTGCGCAGGCGCAGAGTGGGAAAAGGGGGGGGGGGGCCGCATGCAAGGGGCGTGGCCTGGGGAGAGGATGATGGAGGAGGCAGAAAGTGAGGGAGAGGAGGTGAGAGCTGCCGGGGGAGCTGCAGGTAATGCTGAGAAGATGGCCAGTGGGGATGGATAAAGGGAGAGTGGAGGGGGACCTGCAAAGGGAACTTAGACGGGGCAGCTGAGGGGGTGGCGTGCAGGGGGACCTGCAGGGGGCGCTGAGACCACGTGGGGGATGGATGGGGCGGGGAGGAGGACCTGCAGGGGGCGCTTTGCGACCACGTGGGGAGATGGATGGGGGCGTGGAGGAGGACCTGCAGGGGGCGCTGAGACCACGTTGGGGGATGGATGGGGGAATGGGGGGCACCGACAGGGGGCGCTGAGAGACCACCAGGGGAGATGGATGGGGGAGTGGGGGGGATCTGCAGGGGCTGCTGAGAGACCACCAGGGGAGATGGATGGGGGAGTGGGGGGGAACCTGCAGGGGGCGCTGAGACCATGTTGGGGAATGGATGGGGAGTGGAGGGGGACCTGCAGGGGGCGCTGAGACCACGTGGGGAGGTGGATGGGGGAGTGGAGGGCACTGAGAGACCATGAGGGGAGATGGATGGGGGCGTGGGGGGCACCTGCAGGGGGCGCTGAGACCACGTGGGGAGATGGATGGGGGAGTAGAGGATGACCTGCAGGGGTCGCTGAGCGACAACCGAGGGAGATGGACAGGGGAGTGGGTGGGACCTGCAGGGGACGCTGAGACCACATGGGGAGATGGATGGGGGAGTGGAGGGCGACCTGCAGGGGCCGCTGAGACCATGTGGGGGGATGGATGGGTAGTGGGGGGCACCTGCAGGGGCCACTGAGAGACCATGAGGGGAGATGGATGGGGGAGTGTAGAGGGTCCTGCAGGGGGCACTGAGAGACCACGAGGGGAGATGGATGGGGGCGTGGGGGGCACCTGCAGGGGGCGCTGAGACCACGGGGGAGATGGATGGGGGAGTGGAGGGCGCTGAGAGACCATGAGGGGAGATGGATGGGGGAGTTTGGGGGACCTGCAGGGGGCACTTAGAGACCAGGTGGGGAGATGGATGGGGGAGGTGGGGTGGGAACCTGCAGGGGGCGCTTAGAGACCAGGTGGGGAGATGGATGGGGGAGGTGGGGTGGGAACCTGCAGGGGGCGCTTAGAGACCAGGTGGGGAGATGGATGGGGGAGGTGGGGTGGAAACTGCAGGGGGCGCTTAGAGACCAGGTGGGGAGATGGATGGGGGAGGTGGGGTGGGAACCTGCAGGGGGCGCTTAGAGACCAGGTGGGGAGATGGATGGGGGAGTTGGGGGGGGTGGAAACTGCAGGGGGCACTTAGAGACCAGGTGGGGAGATGGATGGGGGAGTTGGGGGGGGGTGGAAACTGCAGGGGGCGCTTAGAGATCAGGTGGGGAGATGGATGGGGGAGTGGGGGGGGAACCTGCAGGGGGCGCTGAGAGACCACGTGGGGAGATGGATGGGGGAGGTGGGGGACCTGCAGGGGGCGCTGGGACCAGGGAGATGATGGATGAATGGGGCAATGGGAGAAAGTAAAGAATGAAGTGAAGTGAGTTTTGACAGATGGAGTGGGTTGAAGAAAGAGAAGGGAACTCAGGAGGATCTTGAGGCCCGGGCTGGGATCGCCAGTGGTTTATGGAGGAGAGCAAGGGCAGGAGCAGAGGGGGCAAATATGGTGGGTGTGATGGAGAACGGGAGGGAGCTCAGGACATAATGGTGGGGAGGCGAGAAATGGAAGTCAATGGAGTAGATTACTGAGGAAGAGGGGCAGAAAGGGTGAGCTGTGGGGGAGATGGGAGGAGCCATCTCCCTTCTTAAACTCAGAAGGAGCCATGATGCACCAGCTTTGTGTCCCTGAGTTGTTCGCTTAAAGGGGTTACTTTCTGTTGGAATTTCACCTCAGTAAGTTCTTTTTAATGGAGATGACTGATTTTTTATTTCTCCAGAAGGATTTGGTCTCCACTAGATACAAATAAATACAAGTTTGGAGCCAACGGATGATTAAAATAATTTTCAGTTCACTCATTCTTTTTTTTTTTTAAGGTATGGTTTACACTGTTCCAGGAAAATTTCATTCCGTGTTGTTTTTACTTTTCAAAATCTTAAAATTTAGTGCAATTGTCTTAGTTTCTGATTGTGAGTAAATATATGGGGATGGGGCTTCCCAGGTGGCTCTAATGGTAAAGAACTTGCCTGCCAATGCAGAAGAGATAAGAAACGTGGGTCAGATCCCTGAGTCCGGAGGAGGGCCTGGCAACCCACTCCAGTATTCTTCCCTGGAAAATCCCATGGACAGAGGAGCCTAGTGGGCTACAGTCCATGGGATCACAAAAGAGTCGGACATGACCGTGTGACTTAGCATGCTCCCACACTAGAAAACAAACAAAATGTATACTGGAAAACAAAAACTAAGGAAAGGAGACAGCAGTCTTGAGGATGGGTTTGGGGGTGTGCCTCCAGAACCTCAGGGGAGCAATGGCCTTTGAGCACAACTTCCAACAAACCAGTGATGGGTTTTCCTCCTGTACACAGCCAGAGAACTATGTCCATCAACGTGCCTTTTATGTGTCTCCCCATTCATTCTCCAAGCCTCTTCTCATTTTATTTCACATTATTGTGTATAGTACATACTCATTTGGGGGGGTTGTTTTTTGATAGTACAAAGGATAAAACTAAAGTTGCTTTTGAAAGAAACTCATTTGAAACTAACACAACATTGTAAATCAACTATACGCCAATAAAATTTAAAAAAAATCCCTCACATACGAGCTGTAATAAGTTTGTTAGTTAAAACCTTGGATGGTTAGTTTTAACACTGTGTCTGGGTTTCTATGAAAATTTATATGCTTTATGAGGAGAAGATAAATATTTGAAGGTTACTGGGAAAAGAGTGTGTTTCAATAACTTCTTTTAAATCATTGAAATGAGTTTTTCTGCTTGAACAATCACGACCTCTTTAGTGTCTTCTTGGGTAATTTTGTGTTACTGCTCTAATGCTCATCCAGCTACAATGTTTTGCCAGTATTTATATCACAAATTTGTGTTTAGAAATTTCAACTACTGATTAAAAGCACATTTTTTAAAGGAAAGGAGAGATGTAGAAAGGGGAAACAGAAATAGACTTGGAGGGAAAAGTAGGGGCTTTAAGGGGTGGAGGGCAAGCAGGGGAGAGCCTGCTTGAAGAGGAGAGAAGGGTGACGTGGATGAACTACTCAAAGGAGATAAAGCAAAGGAGATAGACCTGTGGTTTTCCAAACTAGTTCTCACATAGGAAGTTCCAGCAAAGATTGTAAAGCGTTTCCTTTACTCTTTTCAGATATCTCTGGGACTCACTGGAAGACCTCCCGCTGAAGGACATGTCACTTTGGAGCCTCCGAAGGGCCTTTGTTCAGAAGGCAGAGGTAAGAGGGACACCCCAGAAGGTTGTCTTCCTTCCAGGATGTCCAGGCAGCTCCACTGACCAGGGCAGGGGGAGGAGCCCTCATGTGTGGCTCATGATGAAGTGAACCTGTCCCTTGCCATGCAGGGGTGGTGAGGCTGTTCCCCAGGCAGCACCGGGGCTGGATTCCAAAGATGGGCAGTTTCTGGAGCCCACCTGTTGGCCAACCTCAATCCTAAGGCAGTGGACATGGCTGGCAGCCTCTGGAAGGATCCGGAATGTGGAAGCTTGATTTTGGTAGGCCTTGGTTCTTCAAGGAGGCAGGTGAC
The DNA here is from genome assembly GCF_023091745.1 of Budorcas taxicolor. Lineage (NCBI taxonomy): Eukaryota > Metazoa > Chordata > Mammalia > Artiodactyla > Bovidae > Budorcas > Budorcas taxicolor. The sequence continues at coordinate 58,438,316 of NC_068922.1, read as the reverse complement.
TGTCATGTCCATTCCGGGTTCTCTGTGGAATCTGAACTGACCCTTCCCTTCTTGCTTCCTGAGCCTCCCTGCCATCTTGGATGATATAATACGAGGGGAGGTGGGATGTGTGTTGGGGGGTGGACGTCCTCAGAAGGAGATGCTGAACTTCTGCTAATAGGCTCTTGGAGCACAGGAGACTTGCAAAATGAGATGTGACCCTGTTCCATTCAGAGTGTGGGGGGCAGTTTCCACCAGTTAAACTCTTGATCCTTGTCTATCAGGAGTTAGAGACAGAGAAGGAGGCAGGCCAGTTGCATTTAGTTGAAAATGAAAAGGGCAGTTAACTCCTGGGTCCACAATTGTCAAGTCTAAATGCCTCAGATTCGATTTAGTTGCCTCCTTGGTGGGTTTCCCAGGTAGCTCAGATGGTAAAGAATCTGCCTGCAATACAGGAGACCCAGGTTTGATCCCTGGGTCAGGAAGATTCCCTGGGTCGAGAAGATTCCCTGGAGAAGGGAGTGGCTACCCCTTCCAGTATTCTTGCCTGGAGAATTCCATGGATGGAGGAGCCTGATGGCTACAATTCATGGGTTTGCAAAGAATCGGACATGACTGAGCACTTTCACTTACCCCCGTACCTCTTCCCAGATGTTTTCTTCTGCAGTTCCTTATCCTGCTCCATCCAGACCCATCTCCTAATTATTGCAAGTGGCCACACAGGGTGTAAGCTGAGCTGTGTGTCTGTTCTAACATCCAGAGCTTTGCATCTGGCTGGGCTTTGCCATCATCAGTGTCCTCGATGGCACTGATGGATGTAATATAGCCCTGCCAAGACCCGGGAGGTCCTGCCTGCTCTTCCTAAGGCAAGTGCTGTTTCATCTCCTAAACATGCCTGGGGTTGGGATAAGCCAGTCTCCGGTCCTTCCAGTACCCACGTTTAGTTGTCGGTCATTTGGCTCCTCCAGAAGACAAAGATGCTCACCATGCCTCTTGCACAGGATGTCAGGGGACTTCTGTGTGGTTGACAGCTGCTTGGTGGATGGGTTCCTGGGAGATACCCAGAGGCCTGTAGCCTCTGGCCTTTTAGCAGCCAGGGCAGTATTGTTCCTCAGCCCGCCCACAGTATCAGCTTTTGATCAGCCAGTGTGGCTCAGGGTAAAAAAGGGTCCTGCCAAGTGTATGGTGCTTACATAGAACAAGGGCAGGAAGCTACGTTAGTGCTTGGTGCAAGTGTCCGAACACCTACTTAGCTCTCTTTGCTACAGGCTTTACCTCTAGAGTCTGTTTTTGACCCAGGAGGCATGGATGCATGGGACAGACATGATATATATTATTAATATTATCTGGAAATGTAATAGATTTACACAGAGATACATGTGGTCAATGTGAAAATATTTTGAAACAACAAAAAATACTAAATGAGTGTCTTGCAGGACAGCACTAAATGAGGCAGGCCAGCAAGGGCTGTCATCGTCTTTTGAAATTATTCTGTCTGCTCACTGCTTCCAATGTGATGTCATGAAGCTTACCTCTTAATGAGTCCCTGCCCCTCTAACTTGAGTGCAAAATCTTTACAAGCCATGTGGTAAATTAAACATTGAAGTATTTGAGCTTCCCAAGTGAAAAAGGAGTTTGATGATGCAATGCTGACTAAAGGTTGGAACTGCCAGAAAATCTGCGACAAGGGGTCTTTGTCAGTAGTTGCGTATCCAATGTACCTGGGACAGAGGGGACCCTCCACAGCTCTTTGTGGAATCGCTGGATGTTGGCGCCTGTAACGCTTCACCACTCATTTTTCTAGCTTCTCTAGCATCCATGAAGGGTGAGTGTGATTTTTATATCCTGAGTCTCACATAAATAAATGTCAGGGTGATTTTCTACTGTCACCCTGCAGGGATAATCGCCTGAACAATGGAAAGACATCGCTGAAGCCCTTCATTTTAAGAAGCCTTCCTAGAACATTTTACTGTTTTCAACAACTGTTCGCTCATGCAGTAGGTGTTGATAATGAACTCATATAGCTCCATTGTGGGGAGATGGGGGCGCTAAGAGGATCTTTCAAAAGCAGATCTGATCCCAGAATTTCCAGACTCAACATCCATGGGCCATTTTCCTGAATGGATGGTGGGCCTGCTCTAAGGTAAAGAGAATTTAACACATAATAGGTTAGGAGGTAGCCCTGGTGCTAAGATCCTCAACTGCGGGTGTTACTATAATCAATTCAATTCTAAGGAAAAGGAGAGTGAAAGTTAACTTTACTTTGTTAAATATTAGAATTGGAGAGCAGATACCAAGGTTTTCTTCTGCATAGCTGGTTGTTTCTGTATTTATTTACTTCTGTTGCACCAAAGCCTGACTAGCAACTGGCAGTAAATTATTTTTTAATCCACTTTTACAGGGGCTAGATTGGCCCCTCTGCACGTCATAAAGATAACTCGTCCCGAAAAAGTACCTAAACAGCCTCGCTCTTTTGCCTGAGATGTGATTGATTGCTGTCATTCTGGCTTCAACCAATGGGTTGCCAAGGAGTGTCCATTTTCAAACATGCCAGTTAACCTGTTTGGCAAACACTGTTGTTGTTATACGGGTCTTTATACTTTGACCTTTGGTATGAACGCAGAGCAAATGTACTTTTATATAACGAGCCATTCAGCATTGTTGGTGGACTTGGCCTCGGAGGAAGAGTTTGGGGACAGAGAAGGTGTGGGAGAGAATTCTTAAAATTGTGTGGGATGTTTGTGAGAAGGGAAGAGGCAGGGTACAAGCATGGGAATGAAGTGAAAGTTGTTCAGTCGTATCTAACTCTTTGCGATCCCATGGACTATATAGTCCATGGAATTCTCCAGGCCAGAATACTGGAGTGGGTATCTGTTCCATTCTCGAGGGGATGTTCCCAACCCAGGGATCAAACCCAGGTCTCCCACATTGCAGGTGGATTCTTTACCAGCTGCACCACCAGGGACGCCCCATTTTACTGTTAAGCAAAAGTCCAGGAAGTGTTCTGGAATTGCCCAGAACTTTATCATTATGACCTCTACTTTGTCCTGCTTCTACATGAAAAAACATTGGGGAAATAAGTAGACAAATAAATAATTAATGCTTGATTACATTGTCTGATTAAATGGAGTGTGATAACAAGCATATTTGGGGGTAAAAATCTGGAAAGTGCAGCCCATGATTGGTAGTTAACTTGTGGGCTGGTCTGCTGAAGAGGTGAAGAGGTCAATGGAAAGGATTCTTTTTTTCTGTACATAATTTTAAAAAATAGTACATGAAACTAATGCAAAAGAAAAGGTGGTTTACTTTTTTGTTGTTGGAAAAAAATTCTGTAGGCTCAAAAGTCTGAAATAAATGCTGAGGGTTTATGGACTGTTCCATTTGTCTCTACGTCCCAGGCAAGTCTCACTGCTATTCAACATCCAGAGGAAGCATAAAGTAGCAGTAGAAGTGGTACCCTGCTTCCCTGCTGTGTGGCCTTCAACTGTTTACTCACCCTCTCTGAGCTTCTGTTTTTTCATCTCTAACTTGAGCCTAAAAATAGTGCCTTCTTAACTTTATTATTATAAGGAATAAATGAAATAATCCATGTCAAGTGCTGAAAAATAACACAGTGCTGGGGATATAGTAAATACAAAATGAATGTCAGGTGTTAATATTTTTCACTGATTTGTGCAACGATTATTATTTATAATAAAATGAGTTGATGTCGTTGGAATTCTGCAAGTCTTTTAAGCTTCACTTTTTAGATTTCTTTTGCTAGTTCTAAAATTAAATCTGCCTTAAAACAAAATGACATCCCTGAATCTTTTGGCACAGAACAGATAAAGGGGTATTGTTTTACATTTTTATATTTCTCCAGTAGGTTCAGGGTTAAAAAAAAGGTCTAAATTCAGCATCATGGTTGTTGTTGTTTAGTTGCTAAGTCGTGTTCGACTCTTTGTGACCCCATGAAATGCAGAACACTAGACTTCCCTGTCCTTCACTATCTCGCTGATATTCTCCCTGATAATCCTACTCTAAAACCTAAGATGAGTGAGGTCCAGCATTGCCCGGTCCTGAGGAGAGCTTGGGATGTCCTGGTCTTCGCAGGAGCTACTCCATTCTTGCTCTTGTCAAGGCCAATGGTAACCACACCGATGGGTCCCTGCTCAGTTCCCAGTGCTCTGACCACCCCTCTGACCCTCCCCTGCTTCCACCCAGCCCAGGTGACTAGAATCTCACCTCTGCTCGAAACACAACCCTGCCCCACACAGAGCCCCCCAGACACCATGAGAGTTGGTGTCTCTCATTCACCCCCAGGTGTCAAGTGACCACCTCTCTTCCACCTGCTTCTGCCACACAGCCCCTTATTGTCCCTCACACCCTAAGCAGGGTGTCCCTCGAGGACTTTGGAGTTTGAAAGATGGCAGAATGTGCCACCCCAAAGACCTCACTTTGGCATAAGGATTATTTTGAGCTAAAGGCATTTGGAAAAGATCAGATGCAAGCAGGACCCCCTAACCCCCTTCCCTTTTCTTTCTTCCTGAAAGCAGGAGATGAAACCCCCACATGTTGCTTTCCTGGTACTAGGAGGAGAGAAACAGTCTTGTCGCAGAGATGGGGCATGGAGGCAGAAAGAAATCTGAACAAGCAGACCTGTTCAAATACTTCCTATCTTCCTTTAGTCTCCCCATGTTTTATTACTTTTCCATAGTTGGCTGTCTTTGCTCAATTTGGTGGATAAACACCCAGACCTGGTCCCTTCACTGGGTCTTTGTTCCCTTCGGGGTACCCAAGTCCATGCAACAATCTGCGTTACTCCTGTTAACCTGCCTTGGGTGAGTGCTCAGTTGCTAAGTTGTGTCTGACTCTTTGCGACCCCATGGACTGTAGCCCACCAGGATCCTCTATCTATGGGATTCTCTAGGCAAGAGTACTGGAGTGGGTTGCCATTTCCTTCTCCAGAGGACCTTCCCAATCCAGGGATTGAATCTGCATCTTCTGCATTGGCAGATGGTTTCTTCACCACTGAACCACCTGGGAAACCTATTAATCTGTCTTAGATCATTTAATTCTCAGGTGAAGCTGGAGATCCTTTGAGGACAAAGGAAAAGTTTTGCCTCCTGTAAAATTTGATCTCGGTTCTTCTGATCCTTCTCTGAACTCCCTGTTTAAAACGGAACTCCCCATCTGTTGTCAGCCTCATGTTCCCCAGCATTCCAGAGTGGCTGGCATCTCCTCTAAAACCTGAAGGCTCATGGTGTGTCCACAACAAATATCACTGAAATGCACGCTCCCCGAGGGCCAAGGTCCCTCCTGTGTGTGTGTGCTTTTTAATCTGCTGTTTGTCTCTTCCCGGCACTGGGTCAGGCCTGCCACGTGCAAGGCGCTCAACAAATGTCTGTTGAATGAATGGACCTGAATGAATAGTTGTGCAATCATTTTATGCAATAAATTTACCTGGTTTCAAGAGTCAAGAGTTCAGAATAAATGTGTAGTGGGTTCCATTTACCTTTCAAGGTTAGCTGTCTATAACCTTGTAATGTAACACATGTCTAATACTTCTTTAACTTCTCAATCTGAAGGGTTTAGAAAGGCTACCTGCCATAAAACAGCAACAAGAAACAGAATCCCCAGATGGAAGCTGAGAGTCTTTTCATGGTTTCTGTCTTCTCCCCAAAGTCTTTCTGGGTTTTCATCAAGACGTGTTTCAAAATATATATTCTACAGAATTAAAGTTCAGAATCATGACTCTGGAAAGGGGAAGGGATCATTTGCCTTTGGAACAAGGGATGCATTGTGGGTGACAGGGACTCAGAGTCTCTGTGTGTAGGGCTTGCCTCCTGAGATGCAGAGCCAATGGGCTTCTCTTTAGTTTAGGGGTCCTCAGGGTTGCATTTCAGCCAAATATTTGTGAATGGATAGGTGGAAGGAAGGAAGGGAGGAAAGAAGGAAGGAAGGAAGAGGCTTGGAAAGCAAACTGGAAGCCCAGATGAGCCAGTGGGAGGCTGGCAGTTCAACCAGGTCTCCCAGAGGCTGCTTGGGGCAGGCCAGGAGCTCCTCTGGCAGCCACCCAAGGGGAGACCCATTGTCTAAAGCAGCTGACTCATATCTCTGGAGAGCAGGACTGTCCTAACGTGGAGTGGATACTCACCTTGATAAGTTGCCTGAGGGTAGCAGAGGTTCCCGGCCAACACCCTAGGTGAGATAAGGAAACTGCTCACATTAGACTTGGGGAATTCACCTCTATTGCGTTTGCCTTTCCTTTTCTGATGTTGAAGGAGGAGGGCATGCAGGGAAAAGAGTAGAGAGAAAGGGGGAGGGACGAAAGACAATAGTGTGGACACCTGAGCAGCATGGGGATTGGGGCACTGACCCTCCACAGAGTCGAAAGCCCTCATATAACTTGCAGTTCACCCCACCCATCAGGGGTCCCCTACATTCACATCCAGGAATCCAACCACCACAAACCCAGCTATATTTACTACTGAGAACACCCATTGTTAGGGGACCTATCTCCAGCCAGGGTTGTCCAGGGGGTCAACTGTGCTGTGAAATGGCTGAGGTATCGCCTAGAAGGTGTTAGACGCTCAAGTGTGTCTGACTCGTTGTGACCCCATGGACTTTAGCCCATCAGGCTCCTCTATCCATGGAATTCTCTAGGCAAGAATACTGGAGTGGGTAGCTATTTTCTTCTCCAGGGGATCTTTCCAACCCTGGGATCGAACCCGGGTCTTCTGCATTGCAGGCAGGTTCTTTTCCATCTGAGCCACCAGGGAAGGCTGAGGTTATCTCCTAAGCTGAGGTTATCTTATTAAGCTGCAGGTTGTGTGTCTCCCTCCAGCTGTCAGTGAGCTCTGCTGCACACACAGAATTCTCAGTTTGGGGGTGATGTGTGTGCATATGGGATGTTTATGTATGTGTAGGAAGGGCTGGCTTCCACATCTTCAAGTGTGCAGTGCAGGGCAGTGTGGGTTGGTGGAATGGTCCACACATAAATTTAACCCAGAACTGGGGTTTGGACACAGAGACCACCATGAGAGTGTTGGTTTTGTTTTTAACCTTTCTGCTTTGAAAATCATTCTAGATTGACAGGTTGGTTGGTTTAGTCACTAAGTCATATCCGACTCTTGTGACCCCATGGACTATAGCCTACCAGTCTCCTCTGTCCATGGGATTCTCCAGGCAAGAATACTGGAGTGGGTTGCCATTTCCTGCTCCAGAGGATCTTCCCAACCCAGAAATCAAACCCAGGTCTCCTGCATTGCAGGCAGATTCTTTACCGACTGACCTATGAGGGACTGACTGGAAGTTGCCAAAAAAAAGTGTATGGCAATGTGGGGAAGGGGAGAGGCACGTACCCTTTGCCAAGTCTTCTGTGGTGGTTACATCTTATGTACCTGCAGAGCAATATCAAAACCAGGAAACAGACATGGGTACAGTCCACAGAGTTTACCTAAATTCTTGGTTTTACCTGCACTCCTCTGTGTGGGTGTGTAGTTCTTTCACACACGTAGATTTGTGCAGGCACCACCGCCATCAAGATACCAAGTACCATCACCCCCGGGATCCCTCGAACAACCCCCTCCATGGCCATACCCCCTCCTCTCCCATCCCGTCCCGGTAACCATAAGGATTTAAGCCCCTTGCAAATTGACAGAAATCTTGGGAAGGATATTGTATTTTTTCCATACGACTTGCATGAGGGTGTGGCTGTGTGTGTGCAACAGAACTCACACAATCCCATGTCACGCCTGTCTTATCTTGACATTGAGGGCCATGTTGGTCTTTGCGACACAGCCCTGGAACTACGCTGATGAGACAGAATGACTCTGACTTCAGTGCTAAATAGCTCACACTCCAAAGTCCTCTCACACACAAAGTCCACATGTAGACAGCTTCTGACGAGGGGGTGGGGATAGCGTCTGGGAGCAAAGCCTTGTGAGCTGGGTCCCAGAGTGCCAGGGTGTCTGTGGAGATGAGACGAGAGCCTTGTGGAGGCGGAAGCACTGGGGACTATTTTACCAGAGTCATTTCCTCCACACTCTTGGAAACCTACACCATGCCCTGTGACAGCAATTGTTTCCATGTAGCACCCAGAGTGCTGACATTGTGGATAAAGGATCGTTGTTGTTGTTGTTGCTGTTCGGTTGCTCAGTCATGTCTGACTCTTTGCAACCCCATGGACTACAGCATGCCAGGCTTTCCTGTCCTTCACTGTCTCTCAGAGTTTGCTCAAACTCATGTCCATTGAGTTGATGATGCCATCCAACCATCTCATCCTCTGTTGCCCTCTTCTTCTGCCCTCAATCTTTCCCAGCATCAGGATCTTTTCCAATAAGTCGGCGCTTTGTATCTGGTGGCCAAAGTATTGGAGCTTTAGCTTCAGTCCTTCTGATAAATATTCAGGGTTGGTTTCCTTTAGGATTGACTGGTTCGATCTCCTTGTTGTCCAAGGATAAAGGATATGTTTTAAAATCTAGGACAAAGCAGCAAAGCCATGGCCTCTAGGGTCCAGCCCATGGGTGACTCTGGCTGCCAGAAGCAGGGGGTGTCCTCTCCTGAGGGGTCCGGAACTCCCAGCACCACTCAGCCACAGCTACAGAGAGGCAATGCCTCGAGCCTTATTTTTCTAGACAAGTCAGGGCCTGAGCGTATAAGTAAATTCCTCTGAGTTTCAAACTGTGGCAACTAATTGAATGAAGTTTTAAGTCCTCTTGTCAATCAAACAAAAGGATGCAGGAGCCAGATTGGCCCCAAGCCAAGTGGGATATTTCCCATCACTTCCCATTACTTAGTCACAGAAGGAGGGGACTGAATGGTTGGCACCATGGATCATTCCAAGAGTACTTGTAAGTGGTTTATGAACTTATGAAGTCATTGTTTTTGTCGAACGACAGCTCTGGAGTCATGATAATTAAACTTTGTATGGTGCTGACACATCGACACATCGATGCTGGTGCAGGTGTCCCCCATTTCCTCCTGGTGGAATGGGGACAAGGATGGCTTGTCTGAGGTCAAAGGCCTGGGAGTCCAGCCGTGTGCGCGCACACACACACACACACACACACACACACACACAATTGCATCCTGCAGGTTTTCTCACTTGCCTGTCTCTTCACTAGCCCAACTCTGAAGCATTCCCTCAGGACTCCTTCACGTCTGCCTTCTTCTGTGTCTGCCCGGGCCATACAGCCCAGTCTAAGCCCCTAACCCTCGTTCCCTGCTCTCAGAGCTCCTGGGAGGTGGTGAAGTGCAGGGCCGGCTCCTACAGGAGCACAGATGGTCCCAGGTCAGAAGTTGAACTCTCTTTGGGTTCCAGAGAAAGCCACTGGTGGGCTTTGCCTCAGGGAGTGATGCTACCCAAGTTATTTTACGAAGTCCTCTCTTTTCCTTATCTCTGCTCTCACGTCTCTTTGTACCCTTGGGTGCTTAGATTCATGCTTTCGGCCACGCACTGGTAACCACGATCTTTGCTGATGGGAATGCCTGCCGTATCTCCACTGACTGCAGGAGAGAGATGACACAGGTGTCATTCTGTCGAGGGCAATGGGTGAGATGACTGGGTGGCAAGGAGGCAAGCTGCTGCTGTCATCTTAACTTCTTAAGGAACGGGAATCATTTTCCTACAGCCATGAAGATCATAAACATGACCCAGGTCATCTCTCTCTCTCTCCCATGAAAGACACATCCATTATTACAGACAAAACATTTTTCTCATCAGGTTACCATCCATAGAGATGCTCCTTGGGACCCATTTAGTCTTTATAGTTTTAAATGGCCTGGGCTGGAGCATGAGGAAATTAGTCTTCAGTTTGTTGACCTTGAAAGCTTGATCTAGAAGGAGGTGGCGATGTCTACCCTGTCCAGCACGTGCCAGAGGCCTCTGGGCTTTCCCACCGCCTCCCTCTCTACCCCACTGTTTCTTGGCTACAGACTCCCTGGCCTCAGCTTTCCTCATAAATGCCACATTCAGGCCCATTTTGCCAGGGGAGGGGGGGTGGTGGGGGGAGGTCTTCTCCCTCTGATGTAAACATGACAACTCCTGCTCAACAAAAGTGTGCTTTCCCTGGTATAGCCATAGTCTAGAATACTCCCCTCCCCAACACATGATTTCTATCACCACCCCATGTGTTAGTCTCTCTTTCATCTGTATTCTTGTTCATATGTTTGCCTGACCATTGTTTGTTTCCCCTTAGAATGTGGCTCCAGGAAGGAAGGGCTCCCTTGATCCCCTTTGTCCCTCAGAGGTGTGAAGAGCACCTGACATTCGTCTGCTGAGTGAACTTGAAGAGTCCAAATGTCGATGTCCTTAAAAAAAAAACCTATAAATCTATCAGTTACTTTAAAAAAATTGAATTATAGTTGATATAATACACTTTTAGGTCTTGAGTTCCTGCGGCGGACAGAGCAAGGCACTGCCAATGGTCTTTAAAAAAAATATTTTAATTAATCAGTTTATTTGGCTGTGCCAAGTCTTAGTTATGGCATACAGGAGCTTTAATTACAGCATGTGGGATCTAGTTCTCTGACCAGAGATTGAACAGGGGTCCCTTGCTTTGGGACTTCAGAGCCTTAGCCACTGAACCACCAGGCATGTCCCAACTGCTGATGGTCTTGACCTTCCTTGACAACCGCAGACATAAGCATTTGTGACTCCTGAAACTCAGTCTTCTCATCAACCTGTGCAAGCATTTAGCTCTTGCAAACAGGCTCTCCAAGTCAAGGAACATTCCAGAGAAAGAAGGCTCTAGGCTCTGGAGTGGATGTGTACCGACACCCTTCATCTTGCTGTTTGCTTTAGCACTATATGTTCACTTTCTTCCTGAGACTTTCATCTGGCTTCTTTCCAGTAGCCTGTCAGGAAGTTATAGACGAAGGACCCTTCAACGGTTAGCCCAGACTTTAGTTGTGTTTTGAAAGATGAATTTAGAGGTAATTTCCCAATTACCAGTGGTCATCACATAAACTGAGACAAAAGACCGCTGAGTCTTTGCCTTGGCACAAACGGGCCTTCACTCCGGCAGGAACCGGTTGTGGTGTCTTAGTGATGAATGCAGGGAATCAGCAGCTTAAAAACCAATTAGCTTTCTGCTTCTTTTACTAATGAGGGGACAGTGCCGGGCAGAGTTTGGCTGCTTGAGAGTGGAGTTCAAATAGGGCCAGCCGTGGAAGTTAACCTAGCAGAACTGATGAAAGAAACACATTTCAAGGACGTCTGTGTTCTTAGCAGTATCAGAATGCTCATCTTTATCTGATGGAATGCTTCTGAGCCCACATCATCAGTGCGAATGTTCAGGATGTAATAGCTATTGACGCTTATTCTAGATAATAATGCCTAAAGATATCGCTGGGGCATTTTTCATGGGAGCTTGACTCTACAAATGGAAGTTTTTCTGCACTGTTGCTATCTGCAAAAATGTCAAACTTATACACACTAATATTCATAAGGTGGCATTGGTATTTGTTTCTATAGTTGTTTGTGTGATATTTCCAGTGGACATGGGTTTGAACAAGCTCTGGGGGTTGGTGATAGACAGGGAAGCCTGGCATGCTGCAGTCCATGGGATCGCAAAGAGTTGGACACGACTGAGTGACTGAACTGAACTGAACAGGCGGAGGGATTCTCTGTGTGGGGCTGTTTGTGCCATTACCCAGGGCTGAGTTGCATCTCTGGTTTCTACCCCCAGATGCTAGTTGTTGTTTGTGTTATAATGAGTGCAGGTTGTGTCACGGGTTGATGTCACAGGGTGATCGATGGTACAGGGTGAGGGGGTGATCACCTTGAGGCTGTTGCTTGGGCTCAGGGTCTGATTTGCTGCCATGAAGGTCTAGGAACTTAATTCTGTCAGGCAGGCACTGATGTATCAGTTGGTGCCAATTTCTTAATTTATAGCAAAACACTCCCTTTCTAGAAAGATAGGCCCCAACTCTACCATCTAGGGTTTCTCATTTCTTGCAGCTACTGTGATTAGAACTGTGGCTTGTGGAAAGACAGGCCAGGAAGAGTCCCAGCTCCACTGGTTATCTCCAGCAAGCTGCAACTTTTCTGAGACTCATTTTCTGCCTTTGTAAGACAGCCATCCAGCCTCCCACTCATAGGATGACTGGGAAGATTAAAGTAAAATACTTATGTAAACTGCTGGGTCCAAAAAAGAAGCATTGGATGGTTTTAATGAGACAGCTTAATACAGTGGTTTAAGAGTATAGACTTCAGGGTCAACGAGCGGCTCTCTGTCCAGCAGTTGTCCCCCGAAACAAACTGCTTCATTTTTCTGAGATTCAGTCTTTTCATCTGCTAAATGGGATCATAATAGCATTTGCTGAACAGAATATGATTACTGCGTAGATTTTCTTGCATAGATCTTCTTATATTGAAGGACACACAGAGCAGTGACCGTGCTGCCTGGAAATAGCATGGGCTCTGGTGAACAGAATCTGCCCCTGTCATGAGGAATCAGTTGTTTGGCTGGTGGAAACCATAGTAGCTATGGTGATACCACCAGCAACCAAGCAGAACAAGCAAGAGGTGAAGGTTTCCTGGTGAGCATGGAACTGAGTGAAGAGGTGGACTGTAGCAGGCAGAGCTTCTCCACCCATCATTTATTGGTATTTCCAGTGGACATGGGTTTGAACAAGCTCTGGGGGTTGGTGATAGACAGGGAAGCCTGGCATGCTGCAGTCCATGGGATCGCAAAGAGTTGGACACGACTGAGTGACTGAACTGAACTGAACAGGCTCTGTGTGGGGCTGTTTGTGCCATTACCCAGGGCTGAGTTGCATCTCTGGTTTCTACCCCCAGATGCTAGTATCACCACCCCATTGTGACAACCAAAGATGCCTCTTGTGTTCAGTCACTAAGTTGTGTCCGACTCTTTGTGACCCGGTGGACTGTAGCACGCCAGGCTTCCCTGTCCTTCACCGTCTCCCAGAATTTGCTCAAGCTCATGTCCACTGAGTCGATGATGCCATCTAACCATCTCATCCTCTGTCACCCTCTTCTCCTCCTGCCCTCAATGTTTCCCAGCATCAGGGTCTTTTCCAGCACTTCACATCAGGAGGTCAAAGTGTTGGAGCCTCAGCTTCAGCTTCAGTCCTTCCAATGAATACTCAGGGTTGTGGACACTGACACATATCCCCAGGGTGAGGACAGGATCACCCTACTGGAGGAGCTCTAGTCTAAGGGGCAGCCTCACCCAGAAGTCCACTGTGCTCTGTAACACACTTCAGTGTCCACACCTGTGCAGACTCCTCCCTGACTGAAAGTGTGCTTTGATCTTCCCTTTTCCAGACTACTCTCTGCTATCGTTTGTCTGATGACAGATAGCGAATGGCTACAGTGAACCAGGTACCTGGGGGGTAGTTTATCTGGGAGTGAGGCTCAGCCTCTCCCTTGGGGACGCTCCCTCCAGACCTTCCACCTCATGCCCTCCGTCCACACTCTCCTGCTCATGGGGTCTCTGTCTTGACCCCAGCTTTTGGAATCTCCCTCCAGCCTGGACCAGGACACCCCTTGCCCCGTCGGAGTCAAAACTTCTCTGCAGAGAATCGCTTCTCTGGAGAGCTCATCTTTTCCCCTGTGTGGCTGCCCATGACATCTTCTAGCATTGTGATCCTGGGGGATGTGAATGGTCCTCACTGGACCACAGGTTCCTGTACAAAATGAGAACAATGATGTGTCCCCCAGGTGGTGCTTGCATGCAGGTGGACCGAGATTCCAGGCCCTTTTACCTGTTCTCTCTAAGGATAACCTTGTTCTCAATTGTACCTCCTCTGACCGCTTGATATTTACCACAGTGATTTTTAAGGACAGGGTTAAGTTATCATGTCTAAACATCAGTTTTTTGTTCTATATTCCCAATGCCTATATTTGTCTGCATTGCTATCCAGTTTCAAAATGCTCCTTACCAGCAGAACTCAGTACTCTGTAGATCTCTATATCATGGTCAGAATAACTTTGTTGTTGAGTCGCTAGGTCGTGTCTGACTCTTTGCAACCCCAAGGACTGTAGCCCACCAGGCTCCTCTGTCCATGGGATTTCCCAGGCAAGAATACTAAGTGGGTTGCCGTTTCCTCCTCCAGGGGATCTTCCCGGACCAGGGATTGAACTTGTATCTCCCGTATTGGCAGGTGGATTCTTTACCACTGAACCACCAGGGAAGCCCCATCTAGAAGAGCTTGCCCCATTGTAATTTGGACTAATGTCAGAGAAGGCTTGGCTGAATTAGTAAAAGGGAAAATAGTTTTCCAATTTAAGAAATAAGGTATTTTATCACATTCAAAACCAGCAAGAACTGGGCTAGTTAACTACGGGTGAAGAAGATGGGGAAGTTCATTTTGTAAGATCTGGATTGCTTGTGCATTTTTTTGTCCCTGTGCAGTGCCCACCAGCACAGAAGTGTATCCATAATCTCTGCTCAGCTTAATGTGTTAGGGAACAGCTTGAACTCTTAAGTAGCTTCAACAGTCACCAGAAATCCTGTTGACACGGTTAATTTGCTTAGCAAAGGCTTTCTCAAAAGATCTTAAAAGGTAAACTTTAACTCAGCCTCTGCCAGGATTGCCGTTAGAGGTGCAGAACTGATGAGCTTTACTCAGCTCATTTCCACCTCTGCTGTACTTACCAGGGCAACAGTTCCATATTTCTGAGATACATAATGTTCATGTCATGACACCGTTTTTATAGCTGCTTCACATAATTTAATTTGGGGCACCCAATTTAATTGTGTGTGTCCTGCTTTAACTATGGATTTTTCAAAGGTAACTGAATATTTTTAACAGGAAATTTTAAGTCCTGCTCACCCACACCAGCTTCTTGTTCTTTGTCTTAGAACTTGAATCATTGCCATGAGGTATCCTGGAAAGCTTGCTTGTCTGGACATGGGTCAGATTCGGGCTGGTCTCTAACAAACTGTGTTAATTTCTTTGATATTCAGTTTCAGTGTTTTGGAATTATCTTCCATTTTCCTCCTTTCTCAGAATCATAAAGGTCAGATTTGAGAAGAGAAGGGCTCTTGAGGCAGAAAACAGAAAGTTTTATATAAAATCCTGTCCACAGGATCTCTCAGATCTGCAAAATGAAAATGGATGGGTTGGCATAACAGAATTCTGTAAAGATCTTTAAGAGAGAGAGTGTAGAAAAGGAGCCATGGAAGAAAGCAGAAATGTCACAAGGGGTGTTTCATAAAACACATGAAATGGCTCTCTAAGCCATTTAGAGATAATGTGAAGTTTAAGGCTGGAGAGGCGGTGCCGGCTATGGAGGGGTGGGGCTGGCCCAGGAATATTTGGTCTTTAGTATATGCCCTGATGCAGGGCAAGATTAGGAGAAAGATGGGCCACCACAGTTACCAAGTAAATTCATACAAGGCCAGCAACATCATCCATTTGTTGTTGTTCAGTCGCTAAGTAACGTCCCATTCTTTGTGACCTCATGGACTGTAGCACACCAGGCTCCTCTGTCTTCCACTGTGTCCCCGAGTTTGCTCAAATTCTTATCTATTGAGTCGGTGATGCTATCTAACCATTTTATCCTCTGCCGCCCCCTTTTCCTTTTGCCTTCAATCTTTCCAAGCATCAGGGTCTTTTCCAATGAGTTGGCTCTTTGCATCAGGCGGCCAAAGTATTGGAGCTTCAGTTTCAGCATCAGTCTTTATAGCCCCAAAATGGAACCACCCAAGTGTCCATCAACAAAGGTATGGGTAAACAAAACGTGATATAAACACACAATGGAATAGTATTCAGCCATGAAAAGGTATGAAGTATTGACATATACTACAACACGGATAAACCTTGAAAATATTATGCTAAGTGAAGGAAGCTCCAAAAGGCCACATTTTGTATGATTCCATTTATAGAAAATTTAATTTCATTTACAGGCAAATCTATAGAGATGGAAAGGAGATTGGTGGTTGCTAATAGGTTAGGAGATAGTGATGAGAAGTAGCTGGGAATGAGTGACTTGTTTCCCTTTGAGGTTATGAAATGTTTTAAAAGTGAGTGGGGTGATGGTTGCTTACTTCTGTGAATATATTAAAAACCACTGAATTGTACACTGTACTTTTAAAGGATGAATTATTTTAGGCTGTCTGAATTATATGTTATGGGGGAGAGAGAGAATTAGGAGATTATGGTCATAAAAACTTGAAATAGGATTTTTATAATTGTTATTTCTGTTAACAGAAGTTATGCTTCCAGTTGCTGAGTTGCTGGAAAGAGTTTGGGGTTTGAAGTTCAGAGACCTGCCTTGAAGCTTCAAGCAAATCTCTTAAACTCCCAGGGCCTCAATTTCCTCATCTAAACCTTAGGGAGTTAGATAAAATGACCCATGTGTTCCTTTCCAACTGTAAATGTTCTGTGATTTCCAAGATTCTCCTCCTGTCTTCTTTCTTCCTAAGCATCACCCCCAGAAAATTCCACCTGATGCCTCCCTGCTATCACTGACATGAAGAGGGCTTATTGTGTTAAATAACTTTGAATGTTTTATATACTGGGTTTCCTTCGCACAGGATATCCTTAAAGCTGGACATTCTTAATTCTTCTTAAACTGTCCCATACAATTCTAAAATTATTTAGAAACATCATGCATGGGTCATCAGAATTGTGACCATTGACCTATGTTTATGTAACCTTCTGGTTACACAATCAAGCCAGGTGAGGTTAGAAAAAGGAGTGTCTGGACTTTTGTCCAGTATCTGCCCGTGGGATCAATTTATCACCTTATTTTCTTTCTTGATTCCTGTTTATGTCTCCTGATCTTATTCAAAGTGACTTGAAAACATTAAGTACAGCTCTTGATACTATTAAACTGATGGCTCTAAGTGAAAAAAACAAGACTGTCAACTTAGAGCTGTAGATAAGGCCAGTTTCTGGGGAGATGAGGACTGCAAGCTTTACCTGAAACAGACACCTAAAAGTTAAAGGTGGAGGGGGCAGGTGGGGAGGAAAGAAAGTAAAGAAAAGGAGTTATGTTACAGTCGGTAAAGGTTAGAAATGAATCACAAGATCAGGGTAGGAAACCAAGTAATAAAATAAGTGCATAATAGTGGGTTGCCAGGCAGACAGTGGGCTAATACTGAAGTGACAATTGAATACAGAAGTGGGGGCTGAGCGAGGGAAGAGTGGGCGAGATGGAAAAACAAAGGAAGACATCATCAAAGCCAACACAGAGGGGAAGAGCAGTCTGTCACATTGTCTTTGGAGAAATTAAGAAGCCAGACAAATTATAAGTGTATCTTCCCTGGGAAACATGATCAGACAGTCTCAGGTTGGCACTCCTGGAGTGGTGCTGTGGGGTCCTATGGGTTGATGTCTCCGACTCCTCTGGGGACAGTCAGGACTTGACAGGGTTTGCAGGTGTCAGCGAAGTGCAGGAGTGAGAGCGGGGTGATGCTTGGGGGTTTTGCAGGACCTCCTGGATTTTTCTGTTCAGAAAGAGAATAGCAGACAGAGATAAAGACATATAATGTTACTGGGGAGGGGAGAGCTGTGTATTCAGCTGTGGGCTGCTAGGCCTTATCCCTCTGATTTTTCCCAAGGCCCCGTGCAATGGGGCTATTCTCACTGTGGTATTCCAGACAAGGATTCTGGAACAGCTTGCATGACCACACACAGCAAGGATGCCCTGCTTCTAACCTCCCTGACACCTGTCTCCCTTCCTGGGTCTCCTTCTGGAGCCACTGCATGCGTGGTTGAACATGCCTCTCCCAGCCAGGGCTGGAGGGAGGGGTTTTCAGGGACCACCTGGACTTGGATGTCATGGATTTCACTTGTCCTGACACCATAAAGGAAATGGACAGGGCCACTCTGAACACTTGATCTTGTTTGCATTCGGTTGTCTTTTTCTTCTCTCCATTGGCAATGGCTTCAGAATAATGCCTTGCACAGAGTGTGTCTCAGTATGTCTCAGGAACAAGCTGCACAGAAACCCTCCATCCCTCTTCCCCAACAAACGCCAGCCATGCCCAAGCAGCCTGCAGAGCTGGCCACAGCCTGGGGTTCAGGTGGGCCTCAGGTGATGCATGGGGCAGCTTAGCTCAGCGTCCAGGTGAAAGGAAGGGTCTTAGCGAGATGGGATTCCTCACTCCATCTCTCTCTAGCCCACAGAGTCAGGCAACCACACACAGCCACATTGGCCTCTGCAGTCTAAGAAGGGTTTCAGTCTCCTTCTAGAAGTTTCTCTCCAGTTTTCAAATGTCATGACCAAAGGAAGGAAGAAAGTCTGACTTTGAAATTGATTCCTCGACATGGCAAGGCAAAGAAAGTTTCTAGCAGACGGCTCAGGCCTTGCTGTTTTGTGAAGATAACAGGAAGCGTAATTTGTTTTCAGAGTGTAATTTTATTGTATCTTAATGCAAAAGAAGGTGAGATAAATTCCCTATTATTTTATAATAACCCTATCATTTTTAGAATACCATACTGTTTTAATAACCATTTCACGGCAAGTGATGAATATGTAATTGCATTTCTTATATATTAGCATACTATAAGTTAGCACCAAAAGCTTTCCTTTTTTCCCCTTTAATTTTTATATTTTCACCATTGAAAATCTTTTAAACATTTTCAAATGGCTCGTTCAGGCTTATATTGTAGACTTTGCGCTACAAACCTTTTGTCATCATCTCTCTTTTCAGATGGCAAATTACCCTAAAAGGTTTAATGAATAAATAAATTAATAATGACCAGAGAAAGGTCCCAGTAAAGCAGTATGTGTTTGGGGCATTTTGGCTGACATTTAGCAGATAGAGACGGTATTATGATCTTATGATGAAAGATGAACTTAAGCCCCCACCACCACCCACGCTGACTCTCCTTCCTGACTCCTAAGAGTTTTCATGGCGTGGTTATGTAAATGCACAGAGCATGAGGGAAATTATTGTTTAAAAAACAAATGAATCACCAATTTAAAGGCGTTTCTGCATCTCGCTCTTATGTCTACGGTGACTCATGACGGTACTGCTTTTTCAGAGATGGAGTTTGGAACAAGTTTGCATGCCTGTACTGATCTCTTTGCTAACTTACCATCGATCGTCTAATTTAGTGCTGTTGTTACTTATTCCCAGCAAGACACTCGCTTGGGTTTTTTGGTACTTTGTTTACTCAAAGAAGAATTCTTGTACAAAGTCAGGAAACTAGAGAGGTAAAATACTTAATACAGATAAAACCTGGAGCCTTCTTGATGTGCTCGGAAGTCCACACAAGACATAACAGTGGCAAGGAATCTTGGGCCTGGGCAGACACCCCAGAACTGTCCTCCTGTTATGTTAAGGGGAACATTTACTTCAGGCTGATTTTCCCATAGCCCAGTGTTAAGACTCAAAGCTCCCATCATTTTTTTGGTGGCAGGGTCGGTGGGGGAGCACCATGCAGCATCCTGGATCTTAGTTTTCCAACAAGGGATCAAACCCATGCCCCCTGCAGTAGAAATGTGGAGTCTTAACGTCTAGGCTGCAAGGGAAGTCCCGAGCTCGCATCCTTAAACCCAATATTGTGAGGAACTCAGGAGTAGATGACTCAGAGCTGGGCTCCTCTTAACCAAACTCATGAGACATGTTTAGGACAAGAACCCCAACATGCTGACCTGCAGTGAGACCAGAGCTGTGCTGGCACTGAGCTCCGAGCATCTACATCCTGCATGGCTTTCAGAAGCCAAATTATACTCTCAGGATGCTCAGGAGTAGAGAACTCAAGCAAAGGAGTTGGTTAGCATAAGCTGAATTTACTTATGCAGACAATAGCAGCCACTGAGGATTTACCATGGGGAGATCTGGGACGTAATCATGACCGAGACTGACAAGGTGTTTGTCCAGCATGGAGCTCATCAGGATTGAGTCAGGGATTCTGAAATTTAACCCGTAACACTTGGAGACACTAAAGTCAAGTAGCAGTAAAAGAAGTAGAGGAGAGACACATGAGAAGACAGGGTGCTGGGGGGTCCTGGGAAGGGCTGAGCCCCGCGTGGCAGGAGGAATGCTCCAGGCAGAGACAAGAGCAGGTGCAGAGGCCCTGAGGTAGGAACAAAGGTGGCTCAAGGATGTGACCAAGTTTAACTCACAAAAAGGAAGCTGGTTTTGCAGTTCTGAAGTGCTCCTTATAGCTCTCAGGGGCTGATCACAGTCTGATATGGAGGGTGAGGTAGGCAGATTTTAAAAAACCAATGGACTGAAAATTTCTGGATTCTTCTTGCTGCTCCATGCACCATCCCACACCCATCTCATCCTTCACATCAGTTAGCATGGTGTCTGGCCTCATGAATTGCATGAACATGGGCTTCCCTGGTGGCTCGATGGTAAAGAATCTGCCAGCAATACAGGAGGGTGGGGTTCAATCCCCGGGTCAGTAAGATCCCCTGGAGAAGAGAATAGCAACCCACTCCAGTACCCTTGACTGCAAAATCCATGGACAGAGGAGCTTGGTGGGCTACAGTCCATGGGGTCGCAAAGTGTCAGACATGACTGAGTGAT
Organism: Budorcas taxicolor; assembly: GCF_023091745.1. Classification (NCBI taxonomy): domain Eukaryota; kingdom Metazoa; phylum Chordata; class Mammalia; order Artiodactyla; family Bovidae; genus Budorcas; species Budorcas taxicolor. The sequence continues at coordinate 58,417,893 of NC_068922.1, read as the reverse complement.
TAACACACTTTATGTGTCAGTAAATGTCCCAGGCACTTGTAGAAAGGGAAGGAGCAGCATGGGCAAAATCTTATTTAACAAAAGCAAATCCCTCTTCAGAGAAGGCAATGGCACCCCACTCCAGTGCTCTTGCCTGGAAATTGCTATGGATGGAGGAGCCTGGAAGGCTGCAGTCCATGGGGTCGCTAAGTCGGACACAACTGAGAGACTTCACTTTCACTTTTCGCTTTCATGCATTGGAGAAGGAAATGGCAACCCAGTCCAGTGTTCTGGCCTGGAGGATCCCAGGGATGGGGGAGCCTGGTGGGCTGCCTTCTCTGGGGTCACACAGAATCGGACACGACTGAAGTGACTTAGCAACAAAAATCCCTTTCTGTTAAAATGTGAATGCCTGCAACTGGAGATAGTAAGGTCATCTCACAAAGATTACCCATTCAGGCCTCTATTTGCATGGAAAGTTAGATTTCGTCTCTGACTTAGACTTAAAAAAAAGAACAACATGTGTCATATGAAACTTTTTTGACATGACAATACCTGGAATAATTAGATACATAAAGAACAATGAAATGCCAAGCGTTTCTAAGTATATTTTGAGCAGTTATTATCCACCATCAGTGCCTTTCAAATGTCACTTGTGGAGTGTTCCTCTGTTTGTCTCGAAGAAAACTTTTTCGCTGTTCTTCTTTAAAGTAGTTGAGAGTCTGTGTTGAACTAAGGCAAGTCACTCCAAAATTAAAGTGCTCAAAACCTTTATTTTGAAAAGCCCAAGTGGTGCCCATCAAATCAGTGAGAAGAACATTCTTTTTTCAGAATTTAGCATGTGCTTCTGGAAATGTCAGATGTGCTCTCATTTAAATAATGTGACATCTCACAAGGAGACGTCTGATGAGCATCGCATTCAATTGTTATAAGTACGACAAAAAAAAGTCCAAGAAGTTCCCCCCACCCCAAAATCTATCATTAATAATTCACATGAGTTACTTTATATGTGGACGCCTACTGAATGTGATTTAATTTCTCTCTCTTTCTTTCTCTCTGCAAATGGAGGCTCTGAAGACTCATTTTAACAGAAGAAACACCTGAAATTTTCACCTGAAAGGAAAAAACAAAGCGTTACATTTGCTCAGCTAAGTTTTGCTTGTTCAAAATGTATACAAAAATGTTCTAAAGCACAAAAGTGCTTGACATGCATCTTTAAATACAGGTATTTTGCAAACATGACGTGCCCTCCAGCATGTGAAATTTTCATTTACCACCACAGGCCAGCTCACGAAGAATCCAAGCTTGCTTGTTCGCAGCTCATTGCATTTTTCACAGGTGCACACAGCATTCAAAATGCTCATGAATCTTGAAACTTGAACCCGGAAGTTGTAATTTGCTGAATAGAAATAAACACGAGTCCCCGAAGGACTGGTCCATGGCTACCGTCTTGTTCCTGAAATGCCAGAGGCCCAGGAAGACAAATGTTGGCATGAATACAGGATGGGTTGATGGAACAGGTCAGTGGGAAGGGTACCAAAGAGCTGTTCCTGTGCCTGGGATTCAGCCTTTTCCTCTTTCTCTTCCTTTGCTCTTCATGCCTGCTCAGTCACTTTAGTCATATCCAATTCTGTGTGACCTCATGGACTATAGCCCACCAGGCTCTTCTGTTCATGAGTTTCTCCAGGCAAGAATACTGACGTGGGTTGCCATGCCCTGCTCCAGGGGATTCTTCCCAACCCAGGGATCAAAACTGCGTCTCTTATGTTTTCTTTGCTCTCCACCCTTGGTCAAAACATGGAGGCCTGACTTTAGCCCAGGGAGCAAAAGGCTGACCTTGGTGTCAGGTGGATTCTTGGACAGGTGGCTCACCCTTACCTGTGGACCAGCCGTGGCACCCAGTGTCAGGACCAATGGCTTCCCCAGTGCTGAATGAGATCAGGGATGGAAAGCCATTAAGAAAGGTTGCAAGCACAGCCCCCCAGTCCAGGACACGGCTCTGTGAAGGAGAGACTGTCCTCTGTTGGAGAAAGTCAAGTCAGGAGAACCTGAGTCACCGTGGGCACTTGGGATGCAGCCCAGGATGCAGAATCCAGCAGGGAGGGAAGCGTGGCGGGCTGCCATGCTCCCTCTCCCCGGGCTTAAATTAATTTCTTCAAACGTTCTCGTTAGTTAACAATGATTGATAGAGTGGAGATATTATTAATAAAAACTAGGTACTCAGCCTGGGAATGGACTTTGGTTCGTGCCTCGGCACTTAGCAAAGGTCAAGTGTGAAAAGGGTATTTTCAGCGGCTTGCAATTGGAATGCGTCTGGCCAGATGGAAAATGACTCCAGCCATTTATCAAAGCTGTCAAGACACGTCTCCCACCAGAATTGTTTACCAATATTCACAATGAGCTCTGCAGGCTGCTAATAGGAGCCCGGTCGGCCGGAACTCTGGATTTTGGGAACGACTTGGGATATTTAGTGCACCTATTTGATTCAGTGTGGGTACTCCTGTGATTGCTGATGGTCTTAATTATGAAAAGGCACTGTGGGACTTCTGGAAAAGTAAACAACACTGCTCAGAAAAACGCCTTCCCCGGCAGCTTCGAATAAGCCCGGGCAGACCGTGCTCCAGGGAGCTGATGCAATGAAGGGAACGGAGTGAAAAATGAGCCGCTCACTCCACACATGATAACATAAGTCTGATTCCAGGAAATGAGAGGGTAGAAGAGTAGACAGGAAAGCATATGGAAAAAGTGAAATAAAAACCTGAGGTGCTGCTGCTGTTGCTCCACGGTTAGGGATTTAGTAGGGGTGGGTGCATGGATTGGATGTGTTTATCGCCTGCACCCTGTGCTTGTCACTATGGCTGTGGGAAGTTCCACTCCTCCTTGTATAGAACTTGTCTTCCAGCTTGGTTTGTTTAGCAATCATTTGCTGTACACCTACTATGTGCCGGGCTTGGTTTAAGGGGCGGAATTTGCTGAAAGGAGTGAGAACACAGACTCCTAGAAATCGGGGCTCTTGCCTTTGCCTTGCTGTCCCTGCGAAAAAAACCATACGGTGTGGAATCTAGAAAAATGGTACAGATGAACCTATTTGCAGGCAGAAATAGAGATGCAGATGTAGAAAGCCAACTTGTAGACATAGTGGGGGAGAAAGGGAGGGTGGGTCGGATTGGGAGAGTAGCACTGATGTATTTACATTACCAGCTGTAAAATAGATAGGTAATGGGAAGCTGCTGTAAAGCTCAGGGAGCTCAGCTAGGTGCTCTGTGATGACCTAGAGGGGTGGGATGGGAATGGTGGGAGGGAATATATGTATCCAGATAGCTGATTCACATTGTTGTAGAGTAGAAACTAACACAACATTGTAAAGCAATTATACTCCAATTAAAAAAAAAACAACATAAGGGTGTTTATCTGGGCTACAGGTATGGTCTGGCTACCCTCTGATGTAATTACTATAATTATCCTTACCTAAGGGGTGAGGAGACCGAAGAAGCATAAAAGGACTATGACCTAACTAGGCCACATGGTCTAGGTAGGATTGGAAGTGTTGGGCTCTGGCGTCCATGCTGTTGGCTACTATGCCTCCCTGAAGGACACAGGGGGTCCCATCTGCAGGTTGAAATGCCCAGCCAGTCTCTGTTTCTCATGACCGGAATGCTCAAAGAGGATCCACTGCTCAGTGACGTTGTATTAAAACTGGTGTCTGGGCGCCTAGACTTCCCACTGTGTTCCAGCCCCATAGCAGTTGGCCCTGCCATGTGGAGAGGGAGCCCAGAGGGGCTTGTGGGCTGAGGTCAGCCCCTGAGACAGATGACTGTGCCCTAGACCCTGTGGTCCTGGCCAGGCCCACCCTCAACAAGGCAGAGAAGGATTGAGAAAGAGGCCTCTTGCGTCACAGCTTCCCTGAGCCAATACAGGGAAAGTAAACTGACCTAACCTCGGCTTTTGGCAGAACTGCAGAATGGAAATTTTTTTTAAGTTTTTTTTTTTGATGTGGACCATTTTTAAAGTCTTTACTGAACTTGTTACAACACTGCTTCTGTTTTATGTTTGGGATTTTTGGCTGTGAAGCATGTGGGATTCTAGCTCCCTGACCAGAGATCAAATCCACACCCCCTACATTGGAAGCTGAAGTCTTAACCACTGGATCGACCGCCAGGGAAGTCCCTGGAATTCTGCCTGATTGAAAATTAAAGAATGACAGACACTAACACATATAAGGGGCAGAGGTCTCCCCAGCTCCTGCTTCCGGTTTTCCCATCTGAAATACTGACTCACTGATGAGATGAATCTCCTCTATCTGTGTTGGCCTGATTCTAGGTACCTCCAGCAGATTTCTCACCCTTTGACAATTTTACTTTTTCCTGAAATACCTAAAACACCAAAATGAAAGTTTCTTTCCACCTTTACCATTTATTTTACTTGGTTGCATCTTCAAAGCAACACGGACTAGTTTAGTGAATGGGGCTTATGGGCTGGCGTCTTTCCCCACCAGATTCTGTGGTCATTGTTTAAACAGGGTTTTCTGTGTGTATGTAGTTGGACTCTGATGCAGTACCAGGATGTAAGAATAGCATCCTGACGGACTTCCATTTCCTCCATATTTCAACTTGGAAATACTTCAAGGTATTATGGCTAAGTTAGATGCTTCCGTCCCTGATGAAACGTGCTGGCTGGACCCCGACCCTGCGCCACGTGTCCCTGAGTCTCGATGCTGTGAATTCCTGCCCCCAGTCCTTGGCTTCCACAGTGGCTCAGTGGTAAAGACCCCGCCTGCAATGCAAGAGATGTATGGGATGCAGGTTCAATCCCTGGGTTGAGAAAATCCCCTGGAGGAGGGCACAGCAACCCACACCAGCATTCTTGCCTGGAGAATCCCATAGACAGAGTATCCTGGCGTGCTACGTTCCATGGGGTCATGAACGAGTTGGACACGAGTGAAGTGATTTAGCATGCAAGCACCCTCGGGAGAGGATCTGAGAGTGTTTGATATACTGAGTTTGGAGAATTATCCTTAGCATACATCAGAAAAGACATTTTAGTTCTGAGCCGTAACATCGCGGGCGTGTGGAAGAATTTGCATAGTTACTGTGGAACGCTGGGGAAGAGGAGTGTTCAGTTCCCGAGCAATTATCACTGTTTCAGAGACAGTTAACTGCGCTGCAAAGTGGATCCATTTTCTCGCTGCAGAACAAGTGCGTTGGATTGTTTTTGTGATAACGATGCAATGAGTTCTCTTTGCTCTGTACTTCACCTGGTGGTGCTGTCTTTTCTCTCCTAGTGTGCTTGGAGCAGTATTCTGTGAAAATGGACACTCTGTGAAAATGGACTTAACTTCCTCTGTAGCACTTGAAATCCCAAGGGCACTGAGAGTCAGAAAGGCCATCTCATTCTAGAGATAAGGAAACTGAGACCGTAGGTGACTGATCCAGGGACATTCAGCACAGGGGGCACATGCATTTCCAAAGACCACGTGGAGCTGTTTTGCCCAGCTAGCACCCTCCACACTGAAAATCAGAGTAGAAAGTTGGAATATAGAAATAGCAGAAGATTGGGGATTGGAGCCGAAATCTGGCTACACTCGGAATACAGCATGAAACTGACGAAGAGAACAAAGGCAAAGTTGTAAAAACAAAAAAATTAGGGCAAACCCGAGTTTTAAATTTTCTTTTTTTTTTTTTTACCATTTTCCACCCGATGTAGCTGTGCACCTAAGTTAGCCGGCATGTGACTCTGACTTCCCATTTTAATATGCACATGCAGCGTGGACACTAAGTCCTCCTCAGCCTCCAACAAGAAGGGAGACTTAGCAGACACAGAGTCACTGATTTTCCAAAGTAAGTGAGAGGAGAAGATGATGAAAACCAAAGCCACTGTGGACCTCAGACTACAGGGCAGTGAACACGTGCAGTGTCTCATTCACCTCCTCCCCACACAGGTGAATAGAGTGAGGCACGGATGCTGGTCTCAGGTTTCTGGGGAAGCTGGGCCCAGGATTGACCTGGGTCTCCTGAGTTGGGGTTCTGTGCAGGTTGGAATCTTGTCTAACGGAAGATGTTTTTGGCTGTGAACCATAAGCCACCTAATTCAAACAGCCATCTAGCAAAGGTGGCCCAGAGGAGTTGTGGACTTTTTCTGCTGATCCTGACTTGGAAGGTGACTCTCCTGTCCCCTCCTGGTGCATCAGCCTCCATAGCTGTTAAGCGTCAGCATCCCACAGAAGTGACCCTGTGCTCTGAAGTCGCTCACTGGATGGATGTGGGGTGGGATGTTGAATTCCAACAGGTGCATCAATCTTGCACACCCAAATTGTCTTTACAGCTCTCCAAACACCTGACAGAGAAATCTTCAAAGGAAATAAACAAGACTTTATAGAGTCACTATTTCCATAGGTCACTAATGACTGAAAGGGGAGATAGCCAACCCCCTAGATAGATTCTAACATTTGGTTATTAGCATTCATTTAACGCATATTATGTGCATGTCTTTGCTGCAAAAATTTTGCTTTATTAACATACGGAGGCAAAATGGGTTCCCTCTAGATCCATCTTTATTTCTTCATTGTGGAAAGAATATGCGCATAGACAAAATCATGATCCGCGCGGGAGAAGATTCACTAATATCACAGTCATCTTTGCTGGGTGAGTGTACATTCAGCCCAAGACCGGGGTCTTCAAATGTTACGAGGCTGTTGAGAGATGCAGAAAGGATTAGGAAGAGGGATGATGGGCAGGTGGGGAGTGTTGGGGACCTGCCAACATCCTAGAATGACTCGTTCCCCCCCAATATACCTGCCGTCCAACCTGGGCCATTACCTCTACGTCTTCCAAATAAAAGACAGGACTGTGCTGTGCTGTGCTTAGTCACTCAGTCATGTCTGACTCTCTGAACCCATGGACTGTATAACCTGCCAACCTGGGATTCTCCAGGCAAGAGTACTGGAGTAGCTTGCCATGCCCTCCTCCAGTGGATCTTCCCAACCCAGGGATTGGACTCAGGTCTCCCGCATTGCAGCTGGATTCTTTACCATCTGAGCCACCAGAGAAGCCCAAAAGACAGGACTACATAATCTTTTTTGTTTTTCAGTTGAGGTAAAATTCACATGCCATAAAATCAGCCATTTTAAAGTGTACAAATCAGCCACAGTTAGTGTGTTGAGAAAGTGATGCAACCACCACCTCTATCTGATTCCAACACATGTTCATCACCCCCAAGGGAGACCCCCGACTCATTAAGCTGGATGAGCATCATCTTTTAAGGACCTCAATTGTATGACTCTATGGCTTTAAAATAGGAACTCAACTCATTTAGCTCTGTAAAACAAAAGAGAATAAAACAAGACCCTCCGAGCTGTAGAGATTTTAAGATTCCCCATAAAAGTAGAACATCTAAATATTTGCCTCTAACAAACATGGCCAGAGTGGCTGATGGGAATTTCCCAGGGCAGATGATGCCACGCAGATCATTACAGGACTGGCCAGTGTTTTTCTGCTGTTGGAAACTTCCACGGCTGGGCCAGTCGGTGCCCACGGAGCAGCATCCGTGACAGTGGACACCCACAGTGGATTTGCGCAGAACCTTTGACACCAGGACAAGACACAGGATTTACACTGTTAGTTTCTTGTCATCTCCTAGAAAACCACTGTCCCTTTGATCTTTACCAGAAAAGGGGCAGGCTGACACAGGAATTCAGATTCCTGAGCTGAGGGACATTTTTGTGGTCACTCCCATCAGTTTGGGGTAGAGGAGAGAGGTCAGGAAGCAAAAGTTAGAACTGGACATGAAACAAAAGACTGGTTCCAAATAGGAAAAGGAGTACATCAAGGCTGTATATTAACACCCTGCTTATTTAACTTCTATGCAGAGTACATCATGAGAAACGCTGGGCTGGATGAAGCACAAGCTGGAATCAAGATTGCTGGGAGAAATATCAATAACCTCAGATATGCAGATGCAGATGACACCACCCTTATGGCAGAAAGTGAAGAGGAACTAAAAAGCCTCTTGATGAAAGTGAAAGAGGAGAGTGAAAAAGTTGGCTTAAAGCTCAACATTCAGAAAACAGATCACGGCATCTGGTCCCATCATTTCATGGGAAATAGATGGGGAAACAGTGGAAACAGTATCAGACTTAATTTTGGGGGGGCTCCAAAATCACTGCAGATGGTGATTGCAGCCATGAAATTCAAAGATGCTTACTCCTTGGAAGGAAAGTTATGAACAACTTAGATAGCATATTCAAAAGCAGAGACATTACTTTGCCAACAAAGGTCCATCTAGTCAAGGCTATGGTTTTTCCAGTGGTCATGTATGGATGTGAGAGTTGGACTGTGAAGAAAGCTGAGTGCCGAAGAATTGATGCTTTTGAACTGTGCTGTTGGAGAAGACTCTTGAGAGTCCCTTGGACTGCAAGGAGATCCAGCCAGTCCATTCTAAAGGAGATCAGTCCTAGGTGTTCTTTGGAAGGACTGATGCTAAAGCTGAAACTCCAGTACTTTGGCCACCTCATGTGAAGAGTTGACTCATTGGAAAAGACTCTGATGCTGGGAGGGATTGGGGGCAGGAGGAGAAGGGGATGACAGAGAATGAGATGGCTGGATTGCATCACCGACTTGATTGACGTGAGTCTGAGTGAACTCCGGGAGTTGGTGATGGACAGGGAGGCCTGGGGTGCTGCAATTCATGGGGTCGCAAAGAGTTGGACACGACTGAGCGACTGAACTGAACTGAACTGAAGAGAGGTCAAGGGCTTGCAGTTGATAGCCCCAGCTTGGGAAAATGGTTTATTTGCTCTCTCTTGTTGATATTTAGTCACTGAGTCGTGTCATTTGTCCTCTCTGAGTCTCAGCTATTCCATCCTTCCAATGAAAGAACTGATTGTAAGCAGTGGATTTCCAATGTTTTCTGAAATTCCTTGCTCAACAGAGATCCAGTATGTCAGTCTAATACAATATGTGCCACGAGCATGCGTGCTCAATCGTGTCCAGCTCTTTGAGACCCCATGGACTGTAGCCCTGCCAGGCTTCTCTGTCTGTGGGATTTCCCAAGCAAGAATACAGGAGTGGGTTGCCATTTCCTCCTCCAGGAGGTTTTCCCACCCCAGGGATCAAACCTGCGTCTCTTGCATTGCAGGCAGATTCTTTGCCACTGAGCCATTTGGGAAGACCCAATACATAGCACAGATGAGGTCAAATCTGTTGTGAGTGAGGAGGGTTCTGAGCACATCTTGCCTGGCCATTCATCCTTCCACCTCCTTAGGAGGCTCAGAAGTTCAATTCAGTTTAGTTCAGTCACTCAGTCGTGTCCATCTCTTTGCGACCCCATGAATTGCAGCATGCCAGGCCTCCCTGTCCATCACCAACTCCCGGAGTTCACTCAGACTCACGTCAATCAAGTCGGTGATGCCATCCAGCCATCTCATTCTCTGTCATCCCCTTCTCCTCCTGCCCCCAATCCCTCCCAGCATCAGAGTCTTTTCCAATGAGTCAACTCTTCGCATGAGGTGGCCAAAGTACTGGAGTTTCAGCTTTAGCATCAGTCCTTCCAAAGAACACCTAGGACTGATCTCCTTTAGAATGGACTGGCTGGATCTCCTTGCAGTCCAAGGGACTCTCAAGAGTCTTCTCCAACAGCACAGTTCAAAAGCATCAATTCTTCGGCACTCAGCTTTCTTCACAGTCCAACTCTCACATCCATACATGACCACTGGAAAAACCATAGCCTTGACTAGATGGACCTTTGTTGGCAAAGTAATGTCTCTGCTTTTGAATATGCTATCTAAGTTGTTCATAACTTTCCTTCCAAGGAGTAAGCATCTTTGAATTTCATGGCTGCAATCACCATCTGCAGTGATTTTGGAGCCCCCCAAAAATAAAGTCTGATACTGTTTCCACTGTTTCCCCATCTATTTCCCATGAAATGATGGGACCAGATGCCGTGATCTCAGTTTTCTGAATGTTGAGCTTTAAGCCAACTTTTTCACTCTCCTCTTTCACTTTCATCAAGAGGCTTTTTAGTTCCTCTTCACTTTCTGCCATAAGGGTGGTGTCATCTGCATCTGCATATCTGAGGTTATTGATATTTCTCCCAGCAATCTTGATTCCAGCTTGTGCTTCATCCAGCCCAGCGTTTCTCATGATGTACTCTGCATAGAAGTTAAATAAGCAGGGTGTTAATATACAGCCTTGATGTACTCCTTTTCCTATTTGGAACCAGTCTTTTGTTTCATGTCCAGTTCTAACTTTTGCTTCCTGACCTGGATATAGGTTTCTCAAGAGACAGGTCAGGTGGTCTGGTATTTCCATCTCTTTCAGAATTTTCCACAGTTTATTGTGATCCACAGAGTCAAAGGCTTTGGCATAGTCAAAAAAGCAGAAATAGATGTTTTTCTGGAACTCTCTTGCTTTTTCCATGATCCAGCAGCGGATGTTGGCAATTTGATCTCTGGTTCCTCTGCCTTTTCTAAAACCAGCTTCAACATCTGGAAGTTCACAGTTCACGTATTGCTGAAGCCTGGCTTGGAGAATTTTGAGCATTACTTTACTAGTGTGTGAGATGAGTGCAATTGTGTGGTAGTTTGAGCATTCTTTGGCATTGCCTTTCTTTGGAATTGGAATGCAAACTGACCTTTTCCAGTCCTGTGGCCACTGCTGAGTTTTCCAAATTTGCTGGCATATTGAGTACAGCACTTTCACAGCATCATCTTTCAGAATTTGAAATAGCTTGACTGGAATTCCATTACCTCCCCTAGCTTTGTTCGTAGTGATGCTTTCTAAGGCCCACTTGACTTCACATTCCAGGATGTCTGGCTCTAAGTGAGTGATCACACCATCTTGATTATCTGGGTCACGAAACTCTTTTTTATACAGTTCTGTGTATTCTGGCCACCTCTTCTTAATATCTTCTGCTTCTGTTAGGTCCATACTATTTCTGTCCTTTATCAAGCCCATCTTTGCATGAAATGTTCCCTTGGTATCTCTAATTTTCTTGAAGAGGAGATCTCTAGTCTTTCCCATTCTGTTGTTTTCCTCTATTTCTTTGCATTGATCTCTGAGGAAGGCTTTCTTATCTCTCCTTGCTATTCTTTGGAACTCTGCATTCAGATGCTTATATCTTTCCTTTTCTCCTTTGCCTTTCGCTTCTCTTCTTTTCACAGCTATTTGTAAGGCCTCCCCAGATAGCCATTTTGCTTTTTTACATTTCTTTTCCATGGGGATGGTCTTGATCCCTGTCTCCTATACAATGTCACGAACCTCCAATGTCACGAACCTCCATCCATGGTTCATGAGACACTCTCTCTATCAGATCTATTCCCTTAAATCTATTTCTCACTTCCACTGTATAATCATAAGGGATTTGATTTAGGTCATAGCTGAATGGTCTAGTGGTTTTCCCTAGTTTCTTCAATTTAAATCTGAATTTGGCAATAAAGAGTTCATGATCTGAGCCACAGTCAGCTCCCAGTCTTGTTTTTGCTGACTGTATAGAGCTTCTCCATCTTTGGCTGCAAAGAATATAATCAATGTTCTCTCAGTGTTGACCATCTGGTGATGTCCATGTGTAGAGTCTTCTCTTGTGTTGTTGGAAGAGCTATGACCAGTGCATTCTCTTGGCAAAACTCTATTAGCCTTTGCCCTGCTTCATTCTGTATTCCAAGGCCAGATTTACCTGTTACCCCAGGTGTTTCTTGACTTCCTACTTTTGCATTCCAGTCCCCTATAATGAAAAGGACATCTTTTTGGGGCGTTAGTTCTAAAAGGTCTGTAGGTCTTCATTGAACCGTTCAACTTCAGCTTCTTCAGCATTACTGGTTGGGGCATAGACTTGGATTACTGTGATATTGAATGGTTTGCCTTGGAAATGAATAGAGATTATTCTGTTGTTTTTGAGATTGCATCCAAGTACTGCATTTCAGACTCTTCTGTTGACCATGATGGCTACTCCATTTCTTCTAAGGGATTCCTGCCCACAGTAGTAGATATAATGGTCATCTGAGTTAAATTCACCCATTCCAGTCCATTTTAGTTTGCTGATTCCTAGAATGTCGACGTTCACTCTTCCCGTCTCCTGTTTGACTACTTCCAATTTGCCTTGATTCATGGACCTAACATTTAGGAGGTTCAGAAGAATTCCCCCTAAATCCCTCAGAACACAGGGTGGAAACCATGGCTCCTGACTCTACAGGAACTCCAAGTTCTGGTTGGCTGGTCTTGGGAATTCCTGTTTTAATTTTATTGGTCTCAAGGTAACCAGGAAAATGCCAATGTATGTCAATCAAACTGTCCTCAAAATCCAAGTTCATGGCTTTGCTTTTCATTGCTTATCTGGAATGCAGCCATTCCCCACCCCTCGCCTCACCTGCTCACACCTTTCATCCTGGTCCTGCCTTGGTTTCCAAGTTGCCCTTCTGACAGCTCCATCCACATGGGCAACTGAAACTTTTCTTTTCTTTTTTAATTAGAGGATAATTGCTTTACAATGTTGTGTTGGTTTCTGCTGTACAACAACATGAATCAGCCATAATTATATTTATATCTTCTCCCTTTAGAGTCTCTCTCCTCCTCCCATCCCACCCCTCCAGGTTGTCATAGAGTACCAGGCTCTATGTTATATAGCATATATATATGTCATACACACACATACACACACACACACACACACACACACACACACACATATATATATATAGGTTCCCTATGTTATATAACAGCTCCCTGGTACTTATCTATTTTGTACATGATAAAGGTTTTTCATGATAAAGGCTTTTCAGTGGGCTTTCTAGGTGGTGCTAGTGGTAAAGATTCTGCCTGCCAGTTTAGGAGATGCAAGAAACTCGGGTTCCATCCCTGGATCAGGAAGATTCCCTGGAGAAGGAAATGGCAACCCACTCCAGTATTCTTGCCTAAAAAATCCCATGGACAGAGGAACTGGCGGGCTACAGTGCATGAGGCCGCAAACAGTCAGACACAGCACAAATTACACAAAGGCTTTTCAAAGTCTTGCTTCCTCACTCCTCAGAACCCTGGGGTCAGCCAGCTATAGCTTAGGACAACAAAAAAAAGTGTATGTGACCTCAAGGAGATGTAGTGAAACTGTTTGTTTTTTTCAGTGTCTGATCTTTCTCCTTTCAACAAAGCAGTTTTGTGTCTGGGCTCAACTTTTTAGATGCTTTCTAAAAGAAGAGAAACTTTGTACCTTAGGATATGTTTAAACAGCCCCAGGTAAGCCGAGGGGTCTCTGTGGTGTTTACAAATGTAGAAACGACAGATGCAGCTCACAGAGTGGGCCGGGCAGAGGTGGCCCCCACCTTCCCTGGCCACCTAGGAACGTATTGAAAAATCCACACGGCAGGTGTGACTGAGGATCCCCAGGGAGTCCAGCAGCAGAGCAACAGCAGAGCTGCCACTGCAGGTCCCCATGGCCGGTACTCAGTTCTGAGACTTACTTAGAACTCAGTGTTAGTCGCTCAGTCGTGTCCAACACTTTGCAACCCCATGGATTATATATAGCCTGCCAGGCTCCTCTGTCCATGAAATTCTCCAGGTAAGAATACTGGTGTGAGTGGCCATTCCCTTCTGCATTGGATATTCCTGGACCAGGGACTGAACCCAGGTCTCTGGCATTGCAGGCAGATTCTTTACCTTCTGAACTACCTGGGAAGCCCATTTACAATGAAGCCCGTGGATAAATGGGGAAGACACAATGTCAGCAGTCAGTCCTTTGAAAACATTGCTCAGTGAGTCCCCTCTGGGGCAGGGAGTCTCCGAGGACAGGGACAGACCTGGGTCCCGAGTCATCATCAACAGAGGGCATCAAGTGGGGCAGCGGGAGACAAGCCTCAGATCTGCTCCATCTTGGTCTCTGAGTTGGGGTGTTTTTAAAGAGGAAGAGCATTCTTTCGTCTAGGCCGCCGACATGCCATCCAGACTAAGGAAGACCCGGAAACTTAGGGGCCACGTGAGCCACGGCCACGGCCGCATCGGCAAACACCGGAAACACCCGGGAGGCTGAGGTGATGCTGGTGGCATGCATCATCACAGGATCAACTTCGACAAATATCACCCAGGGTACTTAGGGAAAGTTGGTATGAGGCATTACCACTTAAAGAGGAACCAGAGTTTCTGTCCGACTGTCAACCTTGATAAATTGTGGGCCTTGGTTAGTGAGCAGACACGAGTAAATGCTGCCAAGAACAAGACAGGAGCTGCTCCTATCATCGATGTGGTTCGATCAGGTTACTACAAAGTTCTGGGGAAAGGAAAGCTCCCAAAGCAGCCTGTCATCGTGAACGCCAAATTCTTCAGTAGGAGAGCTGAGGAGAAGATTAAGAGTGTAGGTGGGGCTTGTGTCCTGGTGGCTTGAAGCCACATGCTGGGAAATTCATTAAATGTTAAGTGCTTTTCTCTTCTGGAAAAAAAAAATAAAATAAAGAGGAAGAGCAAAGAAAAAGGAATTAACCATTGTTTTGTGACCTTTCTTAACCGTACTTTCAAGGGTGAGGATTCTCTGGTTTATGACTCTCTGGCCAGGTGATCTGTGGCTCAGGGGTCTGTGAGTTCACCTGGCCTTGGAGAAACAACCCGATTTTGTACGTAAACAATCAGACCTACAGCAGCAACTTCAGTGCGTTAATGAAGTTCTGACAACAATGGTCTTAGTCATCTAACTCAGGTTGATTAGTGCTCAGTTAGCACAGCATAGAGTTCTGAGGGGACAAGAACAGGATTGAGGTCAGAGGAGGCAGGTAAGGGGACAGTTTGGGTAGAGAGATTAATCATAAACTCAGTAAGGGAACCCGATTTTGGGGGGCTCGGTTTCACTATTACAGTTTTTATCAGCAAACTGGCAATCTCTACTCACTTGGGGAGATCAGCCACCTGGGTGTGAAGGTGTGTGCTGCGTATTTACTCAAAGGTTGTTCCTTTGAATGGCTACTTTCACTGATATCAGGTGCTCAGAAAGTGTCTCCAGCAACGGAGTGTTACGTTGTGGTAGAAACTAGACGGGACACACTTCTGTTTGGCTGACAGCATTGTTATGAATGAATTCCAGTGACCATTTAGGCAAACGATTTTAAACTAAACAGAAACATCTCCTGTTGTACTTACACTGAAAGATTCAATTGGCTGAATTAAAAGTGTGAATAAATGAACTTGCTTGTACCCTTTAAAAAATCTCTCCTGCCCTCACAGCAACTATTGATTTACACGTTCTTAGTAAATTAGTTTGTTTTGTAGAATTTTATATGATGGGAATCATAAAAATGTTTGCATTTTAAAAATTGTACTTCCCTCAATGCTGCATAATTATTTCATGATTCATAATTCATAGCTTCATTCTTTTTATAGCCATGTACTATCCTGTATAGATGCCCCACAATTTCCTTACCCGCTTAATGGACATTCAGCTTGTTTTCAGTTTTGGCTTTTACAAACAAAGCCTTATGTTACACACACACACACACACACACACACACACACACACACACAATCTGAATAAATGAAACATAGCAATGGGTTGATAGTTTTGGTGTAAGTTGGTGACGTGTGTACACTCAACACGGCTGTGGGAGTGAAGTCGCATAGGATGGTCCTCAAAGAACTTCTGGTCTGAGATGGTTGTTCCCAATGCCTTGTGATTGTCACAGCTCCTCACAGACACAGTCATGAAGCCATCTCAGCTCACACTCCACAGGGCAGGAGGGCATGTTTCCACTGATCTCCTCCAGTGAGAGTACGCCCACTGAGCTACGGGGCTGGCTGCTGGTGGTTGGGGCCTGGCCCTGTTCTCCCGACTTCTCACCTAGTGTTCTCGAAAAGCTAGCCAGCAGTTCCATAGCTCATTAAATTGGACTGATGTTCTGATGGCTTGCAAAGCAAATTTTTTTACAGCTGTTATAAAGGTCTCATTGCTCAAGTGTAATCGAGCAAAACTGCCAAGCCCCCTCCACTCCCTGGATGCTAGGATTTGCAAAGGCAACAGAAAGTGTACAGTTGACTCCAGAAATAACTGCACCCAGCCCAGAACTCCTGGGACAATACGTGGAAGGTTCCAGGAGGGGCAAAGTTCCCTTACAAGAGACAGTCCGGAGCTTGGCCGCTTGTGTTCCAGTCCCTCTCTGCAACCCACCAGCCTGGGGCTGGGAAGTAGTCGCCAGATCCCTGATGCCTCAGTGTCCTTGTCTGCACACAGTGGGGCTTGTGGACTCCACTTAGGGTGCAAGGAGTTAGTCAATGCAGAGCACTTACAACATTCAGCACCTACTGTGTGCCAGAAACTGTGCATACAGAAAGAAACAAAATAGATAGAGATCCTTGCCCTTATGGAATTTATACTTGGGGTAGGGGCAGGGGGCACACCATGGACACTCTATAAGGTTAATGGCCCCTAATTAACGTCAGACAGTTGCCAATAAGCCAGGCACCATCCCACTTTTGGGGGTGTTCTTCCCGTGGGCCTTTGCCTGTGGGGTGATAACCTCACCACTGCCCTGTTCTGCCAACCAGCAAACATCTGTACTCAAGATGCACTGCCAAAACCCCTGAGGTCCCCCACGAGCCTCTGTGCCATCCCACCCTGCCTTTCAACGGGAGGGCCTGTGTTTTGCATCTTCAGGGGACTGGGGCAGAGCTCCATCAATCAGAAGTTGTGTAAGGGCCTGCCATGGCTGATCCAGGGGCCGCAGGCCATGCGGCACTCATTAACGACTGTCTGTTCAATGATTATCTGCCTGGGTTTATTGTGGTGAGCCAGTCCAAAGCATAACTGATCGTGGCCGTGATCCAAAGACCAGCCCCTGACGTCAGAGTCGAGCCTCTCTGGGTGTGGTTGGGGGGCCGGGCCTCTCTCTTTCTTGGAATTTAAAGTCCAGGAAGTTCTGCCTCCAAACCCCAAACAGGGCCTTCCCACTGGGAACGCACGCTCACCCGCGGGAAGAGCCTTGCAAGAGACCCTTTGGCCTCTGATCTGATCGTCCAAAGAGAAGAAAGGTAGGCAGAGCCTGTTCACATACGTTTCTAACAAACTTCAGTGCTAACTGGAACTGGTTTTCTTTTTCCTCCTAGCCATGACGGTGACCCCGACAAAGTGTGCAGAGTTGAGGGTGTCCATGGTTGTCTTTGTTCAGGAAGCCCGTGCTTTTTCTATTGCAGGGAACCTCGGCATCCGTGCCCCCCAGCCCAGCTCTGCAGAGATGCCTCCTCAGCTCTCAGATGGCCTCAACTACTCAGCCAAAATCGTCCGGGGCTCCCTGGACAGCCTGCCCCAGGCCGTGAGGGAGTTCGTGGAGAGTAGCGCCAAGCTGTGCCGGCCCGACCAAGTCCACATCTGTGATGGGTCCGAGGAGGAGAACCGGCAGCTGCTGAGCCACATGGAGGAGGAGGGTGTGATCAAGAGGCTGAAGAAGTATGACAACTGGTGAGCACGCCTCTGCCCCCCACGCCGGCATTCGGCCTTCCTCTCTACCCAGGGTGCAGGTGGAACAAGGGGGACGAGGACCTCAGCAGAGCTGGGGCGGGGCTGTGTGGGTTGCAGACTCTTGAAAAACTTAGTAAAAGAGCCAGAACTGTGTAGACTTAATTTTACAATGTTTGCAGAGCAGCCCAAGTCATCAATGAAGGGGTGCATGCAAACTGTCTTTGCAAACCAGGTCCCCGATGGAAAGGATGGTCAGACAGTCCCTGTCCCAAAACACGAACTCCTGGTCTAGTGAGTGTCCCTCTGACTATGTCACAGTGGGCGTGGCTGTGTCCGCATTGACACAGCATCCTTAGTGCTCTGGTACCTGCCAGGTGTGGGAAGAACATGATGATGAGAAAACTGGTCCCTTCCTGAATGGTCCATGGCTGAGGGAACCTAGGGAGCAGATGCCATGCAGAATACCAGCACTTCTCTAATCCCCACCTGTGTATTTTAAATTTTTGTTTACTTGTTTATTTTCATCCGTGCTGGGTCTTCATTGCTGCGATGGGTTTTCTTTAGTTGCGGAAAGCGGGGGCTACTCTCTAGTTGCAGTGCCAGGGCCTCTCATTGTGGTGGCTTCTCCTGTTGCAGAGCACGGGCCCTAGAGCGTGGGGGCTTCAGTAATTGCGGCTCCCGGGCCCTCACACACAGGCTCAGGCTCAACAGTTGTGGTGAAAGGCCTTAGTTGCTCCATGGCCTGTGGGAAATTCCTGGACCATAAATCGAACCTGTGTCCCTTGCATTGCAAGGCAGATTCTTTACCACTCAGCCATGAGGGAAGCCCCTAATCTGTGTATTTTAATTTTTTTTTTTTGCAGCTGGTTGGCTCTCACTGACCCCAGGGATGTGGCCAGAATTGAAAGCAAGACAGTCATCATCACTCGAGAGCAGAGAGATACGGTGCCCATCCCCAAAACTGGCCTCAGCCAGCTGGGCCGCTGGATGTCCGAGGAGGATTTTGAGAAAGCGTTCAACGTCCGATTTCCGGGGTGCATGAAAGGTGAGTGAAACATTTATTTGACTGGGTACAATATCAGCAAACCTTTTATTATCATCTCTGTCCTACCGGTAATTGTCCCAGGTTCTCCCATTGCTCAGAGAGTTATAAATTCCACATAAGAAATGGCCACATATTAAAAATGTATAGCTCAGTGGTTTTATAGACTGTCTTTGATGACCAGGAAAACAATTTCTATGCTTGTGAATTTAAGATAGCTTGGTGGAACCCAGCTGCACATTTATGAAAACTCTTTAATTTTGCTGTTATGGCCACCTTTTCATTTCGTATTGTTGAGTCGGTAAGTTGTGTCCAACTTTTTTGTAACCCCATGGACTGCAGCATGCCAGGCTCCTCTGTCCACCACTGTCTCCTGGACTTTGCTCAAACTCTTGTCCATTGAGTTGGTGATGCCATCCAACCATCTCATCCTCTGTCACCTCTTTTTACTTTTGCCTTCAATCTTTCCCAGTGTCTTTTCCAATGAGTCAGTTCTTCGCATCAGGTGGCCAAAGTATTAGAGCTTCAGCATCAGTCCTTCCAATGAATATTCAGGGTTGATTTCCTTTAGGATTGACTGGAGTAATCTCCTTAAAGTCCACAGGACTCTCAGTGGCCTCTTCCAATCAAGGGGCTGGTGGCAAGCAAGATGTGATGTTGGAGAGGGATCATGAGAAGGGTCACAGATGGTGGTTGTCTGTGAGTTTGGGGTTGTTTCTCACCAGCTCCCACCTCCCGGCCCCACAGGTCGCACCATGTATGTCATCCCGTTCAGCATGGGGCCCCTGGGCTCTCCTCTGTCCAAGATTGGCATCGAGCTGACAGACTCGCCCTACGTGGTGACCAGCATGCGCATCATGACGAGGATGGGCGCCGCCGTCCTGGAAGCACTGGGGGACGGCGAGTTCGTCAAGTGCCTCCACTCCGTGGGGTGCCCTCTGCCTTTAAAAAGTAAGCGCATTATTTCAAAATCAAAAGCCAGAATTAAAAAAAGAAAAAGCTTACCCTTAAACTCCGTTGGGGACCTGGCACACTCATGTGGGCGTGTCCTCCTGCACAGAGCCTTTGGTTAACAACTGGGCCTGTAACCCTGAGCTCACACTCATCGCCCACCTGCCCGACCGCCGAGAAATCATCTCCTTTGGGAGTGGGTACGGCGGGAACTCGCTCCTTGGGAAGAAGTGCTTTGCCCTCAGGATGGCCAGCCGGCTGGCCAAGGAGGAGGGGTGGCTGGCAGAGCACATGCTGGTAAGACGCAGGGAATTCTACACGTGTGCAGCAGAGGGTCGGGCAGAGGAGGGGAAGTGGTAGACCCCTACTGCATTAGCATTCCTATTAGGAATCAGAGTTCCAGTGCTCCAAGGACACTGGGAATTCCATCAGTAACGATGAATGGCTTCCAGGCCCCCTCCGAGACTAGGGCGTGGACCTCTGGGGCAGAAAGGAACCAGTGCTTCAGGGGAAATCTTGTCTCCAACAGATTTTGGGCATCACCAACCCCAAGGGCCAGAAGAAGTACTTTGCGGCTGCGTTTCCCAGTGCCTGCGGGAAGACCAACCTGGCCATGATGAACCCCACTCTCCCGGGATGGAAAGTAGAGTGTGTGGGTGATGATATCGCCTGGATGAAATTTGACCAACAAGGTGACTCTTTGAGGCCCAGGTGTTGATCATAATCATTGGACCTTAGTGAAGTTTTGGGTTTAAACACACCAAATCCTCCCAAGCCCACGGTGTCCGGATTTTTAAATTCAGTTAGTTCTTGCAAAAGCTCGGACATATGTATTCCATCAGCTTTCTTTAATCTCATATCCAATCTGGATTGAAATGGGACCTTCTATCGCTATTTGTTTACATTTTGTTTAGCTGCTAAGTCATGTCTGACTCTTTGCAACACCATGGACTGTAGCCCCCCAGGCTCCTCTGTCCATGGGATTTCCCAGGCAAGGATATTGGAGTGGGTTGCCATTTCCTTCTCCAGAGGATCTTCCTGACCCAGGGATCGAATCCACGTTTCCTGCATTGACAGGCAGATTCTTTACACTGGGATACCTGGGCTGGTTAAAATAGTTTGATGGGGAACTGGTAAGAAAGTCAACGTTGATTAATAATGCTGGCATGAGACAAGAGAAAGAAATTCTGGGGAGGAGGGAAAAAATAAAAAGACTTGAGAATTTGGTGCAGAAATTAACCTGGCAAGATTGGTACTCACTTCCACTCCTTGGTTTAAAACTTTCCAGGTAACTTGCGGGCCATCAACCCAGAGAATGGGTTTTTTGGCGTCGCTCCAGGAACCTCTGTGAGGACAAACCCCAATGCCATCAAGACCATCCAGAAGAATACCATCTTCACCAACGTGGCCGAGACCAGTGACGGGGGCGTTTACTGGGAAGGCATTGACCAGCCACTGGCCTCAGGCATCAAGCTCATTTCCTGGAAGGGCAAAGAGTGGGACTTCAAGGATGGTAAGCCCCCCCAGGAGGCCCAGTGCCCCAGTCCTTGGGTGTGTGTGCTTGGCCAGACGCTCAGGGCCTGTCTTCCCTTGCTGCTGTAGGGGAACCTTGTGCCCACCCCAACTCACGGTTCTGCACTCCGGCCAGCCAGTGCCCCATCATTGACCCTGACTGGGAGTCTCCAGAGGGCGTGCCCATTGAGGGCATCATCTTCGGAGGGCGCCGGCCTGTTGGTGAGGCTCCTGGGCAATCGGGCTGGGACACGGGTGTGTCAGTACGGGGGGGGACGTGTCAGTACGGGGGGGACGTGTCACTACAAGGGCTCACGTTCCGTGATCTGGTTGGAGGGTGTCAGGGATACGGAGCTTCCTTTCACAAATGACAGGGTAATGAGCAAGCTCGGGCATAGAACCTAGTCTCTGCCCACTGAAACTCCTGGGTCCTTGTCCAGGGATGGGCTCCCAGTTTGACTTTGGCCACGTGGCCTCCTGCTATGACTCTGACGTGGCAGCGTCCGCCCTTAGCTCTGGCGCTCCCGCATCAGCCCCTTTAGAAGAGAGACCACACACAGCACATCTTTCCACTTGCGAGACGGCGTCTCGGCTGAGGGGCTGGGGGTCAAGGCCTCTAAGGAGCGTTTCTTTCTCTTGCTAAAGGTGTCCCTCTGGTCTACGAGGCTCTCAGCTGGCAGCACGGTGTGTTTGTGGGGGCGGCCATGAGATCTGAG
The DNA here is from genome assembly GCF_023091745.1 of Budorcas taxicolor. Taxonomy (NCBI): domain Eukaryota; kingdom Metazoa; phylum Chordata; class Mammalia; order Artiodactyla; family Bovidae; genus Budorcas; species Budorcas taxicolor. The sequence goes on along the minus strand of NC_068922.1, from coordinate 58,396,278 downwards.
GCCACGGCAGCGGCGGAGTACAAGGGTGAGTCTGGCCAAGATCCGGGCCGCCAAGAAGGGACAGCGACAGCTCTGTCTCTGTTTCTCCGTCTCTATTTTTGTGTTGCTCTGCTTCTCGGTCTCTCTGTTTCTATGCCTCTCTGTCTCTCTCCCTGTTTCTGTATCTCTGTGTCTCTCTGTCTCTTTCTGTCTCTGTATCTCTGTCTCTCAGTTGCCCCTCTGTCTCTTTATCTCTCTGTCTCCCCGTTTCTCTCTCTGTATATGCAGAGAGGTACAGAAAGCCAGGCGGCCGTGTCAACAGTAAGTGTGCCCATAGTCCTGAGGCCTCACTTACCCACAGGGTCCCCTGTTAACAGGCAAAGTCATCATGCACGACCCCTTCGCCATGCGCCCCTTCTTCGGCTACAACTTCGGCCAGTACCTGGCACACTGGCTCAGCATGGCCCAGCGCCCCGCAGCCAAGCTGCCCAAGATCTTCCATGTCAACTGGTTCCGAAAGGATAAGGCCGGCAGGTTCCTCTGGCCCGGCTTCGGCGAGAACTCCCGGGTGCTGGAGTGGATGTTCAACCGCGTGGGCGGGGAAGGCGGCGCCAAGCTCACGCCCATCGGCTACATCCCCAGTGAGGATGCCCTGGACCTCCGGGGCCTGGGGGATGTCGACGTGAAGGAGCTCTTCCACATCTCCAAGGAGTTCTGGGAGGAGGAGGTGGAAGAAATACAGAAGTACCTGGAGGAGCAGGTGAACGTCGATCTACCCCTGGAGATCAAGAATCAGGTCCTGGCCCTGAAGCAGAGAATCAGCCAGATGTAATCAGGTTCGCTTGACTGTCCACCTCCAATCCATACAACGCACCAGGAGCAGGAGACACGGCGCTTCCCAAATTCTCACTGCCTGCAGCACCGCAATGACCGCACCCAGGGGCTGATCGAAAGACACACCTTAATTTTTCAGATAAGACCTATAGCAGACTGAAGCTAGTCACTAAAGAGTTTGGGGAGGGAAATAGCAGTCTCCAGGAAATAGCAAACATTCATGATACAATGCACCTTTGTTCAACTTAGGGACACTCAAGCAGACAGTGTTTGTCTTTTCCCTTTAGCTGCATCAGTTAGCCAGAATGCACAGAAAAAGACACTTGAGCTGTATATATGTGTGTGTGCACATGCGTGTGTGTCTGTGTACTGTCGTCTAAAACGTACTTAATGACTTTGGAAAAATCTTGGGCAAGATTACCTAGTTGTTGCTAGAATGCAATGTTGCTTTCTTATTAATATGTGTGTTTAAATTATTTTTATATACCATGGTTCCTTACCTTTACGTAATTTCAACGTTTTCCCCTAACACTTCTTGGGAAAAAAAATCATAAAATAAACTTTTATAGAAAAGATGAATTTGTTTGCCTGGTTTTTCTTATCTGAACCACCAAGAAGAGGGGACTCTGATGAAACCTTCTGTGATAGAATCCCCTCCAAAGAACGTGGGACTACCCTGGTGGAGGGGGGTGAGCTGGGGGGTGGAGCAAGCCAGATGGGGAGGTGTGAGTGGAGAGACTGTCACCCAGAGGTGACACGCCACCATGCTTTGGGTTTTCTGAATTAACTCGAAGCCATCCATTAGTGCCCTTGAACATCCACAAACCTGTAAATTGTGGGTCTTGGGTAAGGGGAACAGGAGAGTTTAAAGCATGCTTTTTGACAAAACCTTGGGTGTGGGGGCTCGGCCTTTCATAAGAATTATATTGTGGCCAATTTCACAGACTTTTGTCAATAAATTCTCTTTTCAGCAACTCTTTTTTTCACTGTCATCCACTGGGGAGGAGAGTAGAGACAGAAATATCCTTTAGAAGAAAATAGAAAAAGGCATTGATGGAGCACCTTCTGTATACAGGGCATCACGCCTTTGATGGGCTCAAGGTGGGCTGCCTTGCACCCTCCTCTGGCCCCTCTGTCCCCGGTGTTTATTGGGTCCTCCAGGCAGTTTGAACAGACCACACGCTGGACCGGGCACATGTGTTCAATAGATGCACCGGGCTTTCTCTGGCTACTAGTCTCCTTTCTGGGCCAGCTCTCCTGCTCAGCACACACCAGGAAGTCAGTTCTCCTCAGCTCTGCTCACTTCCACAGCTTATGGACTCACCGTCCCCTTAAAGTCCTCTGTTTCTTCTGGGATCCATGTGGATGGGCAAGCTGAGATCCACCCGATGTTATAGGTGGGGAAACCAAGGCCAGGTGGGTCCTTCAGGGCTGTCAAACCGTAACCAGAGTTTTCTTCCCCTTTAAGGAGCTGAGAGCCTACGGGGCTCTGCCGGCAAAGTGTCATGTTCTGATAGCAAAATCACTGACAGTGAAAAATCATTTAACTGAATTAAGTGTTATCTGCTGTATTAATTTAAATCAGTGGCTTTCAAACTTGTTTCTTCCTTTTCGCTGCACAACCTATGATTGACAGCTACTCTGACTCAGAAACCCAGCTTCTAAGGGAGACAGAACAGGAGGCTGCCCACCTGAGGCTGGGCAGGTGTCGGGACCCAGGCCTCCTGTTTTCCTTTTTTCTACTCCCTGGGGGCCTCTGAGGAAGTTCTTTGGACCCCTGAGAGGCACTTTCAAGATATAGCTGGGGCACCATTTTTAAAATGCAGGCTCCAGACTTTGGCATCCTGTTCTAGGCTCTCGGAGGCTTCATTTCTTTTCGAGCAAAGCCGTCCATCTCACAGTTTCCTGCGCACAGCATCACCCACCCAGCCAGCAAACTCACACAGGACCGTGTTGCCACCTGGCCCAGGAAGCCAGGGAGACAGCCTGGAGGAAGTGTCTTAAACAGAATAAGAATTTTCAGAGAACCGAAAGGACTCAGCTATCGCCATTGGTACCTAAGTCGGTTTCCCCAAACTGAGCCAGCTGTGCTCCACCCACCTCCAAGTCCTAGTTTCTGTGCTGGGCCCACAATAATAGGGACGCTAGGACCTTGATGGCTGAGGTTCTATTGTTGAACCTGAGCTGTCAAGCGAAGGCAGGAAGGCAGCTAAGGCCAAGGTCATTTGCAGGTGATCAGACTGAGGCCTTGAGAGTGGCCCTTTGCTCAGGGTGGGGGTAAGAATGAGAAGTCAGGCTCCCGGTTCCTGATCAGCCCGCCCCACGGTACACGTGAGTCCAAACCAACAGAGGTACTGATGTCCTCTACTGGAATCCAGTGTAGCAGCTGCCCCCTGACCTCCATGGGTTCCCGGAGCCCTGCTGGGGTCTGGGTTAAAGACCAGAATGCGGTGGGTACACAGCACATATTGAACCAGGGCAATAAACTTGTCCCTATGTTCACCTGGGCCTCTGAGGGGAATCCAGTGGAGTCGGGGGTGGTGGCGAGGAGGGGCTCTTGGGGGCCTTCTCCCTTCTCTCCTTTGGCCTGCCCTAACCCAGAGCCTCTGGTCTGCTGCCCCCCACCTTGGGCCACACAACATGTAGCTTCTAGGGTTCTAAGGCCACAGGCATGGGCTCTGGAGGCTCCTGGGGCTGTGCCCCACCAGGGCAGTGACCTCTGCTTTGTCCTCACTGTCAGCAATTGCAGCAAGAGGGACTGGGTTCCGTCATGTATGGGAAAGGGCCGGCTGCCTGCCCCCAGCCTCCTGCCCCCTTCCTTCCTTGAAGGTAGTAAATACTGGTGACCTTGGACACCTCCCAGCTCTGCCTTTGGCCAGCAGTGTCACCTGAAGTGACACCCGGACCTGCAGCGTAGCATAATAATAATAATGCCCCTGCTAGAGTCCAAGGAGCATGAAGTGAACAGGCCAGCTCTGCACAGGTTCTGGGATTCGGAGGGTCTGGGTGTGAGTCACTACTCCCCTTCCTGTAGCAGGATATCCTCAGCTGATGACACACAACTCTGGAAACCTCAGTTTCCTCAGCTGTATAATGGGCTCCACTCCACTCTGGGCTGACATTCAATACAATGGGACTGGAAGTGAGAAGCTGAAACCCACCCCCCACCCCCATATGGGCTGATGGGGAGCTCCCTCCCTAGCTCCCGGACTGGCCCCAAATCACCCATCCCAGGTCCTCCCCCAGGACCCCAAGACCTTCCCACACAGCTGGGGGGCTCCCAAATCTGACCTCTGGATTATCTCTGGGTGGTCATTACATCCACTGGCTTTTAAGTATTTTGAACATAACTCCTGTCCTAGCCCCACCCCAATGTTCTGATGCTACACAACCACCCCCCAGCTCAGAATTCTGATGAAAACTGTAAAACTCGGCAGGAGGAGAAGAAGCCCTTGAGAAAACCTTGAGTCCACTGACTTCATTGCAGTGCAATGAGATCCAGTTTCCATCAAGGGGAAAACTGGGGGCTTGAGAAGGAGACAAGGTTCAGAGAGAGTAAACTTTACAAAGTGGGTTTTTCTGCCTTTTGGAAATTTTGCCTTGCATTTTCTTGCATGGGAAGCTGAACATAGTGGGACCCCTGGGAGACGCTCTACATAGGTTCTTGTTAAGTATCACCTCCCAGGATCACAGCACAGGGCAGGATGGCTGTGGTTCTGATTATCACACAGCTGCTCTCAGGCACTGAATTCTCTCTGCCCCGCCCAGAGGTTTCTTTGATGCTGCAGAACTGGGATTCAGGGCTGCCATGGAGGAACTGCAGATGTCACTGGCCCACAGTGACACCATGGTGGGGCCCAGAACACACAGGCCTGGCTGACACCTGCCACATTTCTCACTGACATATTTGTTCCTGGGGACCTGGTTGTCTGCCACCTGCTCATCACCATGTGGCCCCCTGGTAACAGGGTATGTAAATGTGTGAATATTCCCACACCAGACCTGCCAGCCCAACGGCAGAACCTTTCTCCAGGCGAAGCCATTTTCAGCAAAATATGCTGTAAATATTTGTTCAGCTCAGGAAAATGACTTTAATTGCATAATTAAACTCGATGTATATGCTGATTCCAGACAGGATGGCTGGGAGAAGCCGAGGCCACATCTGTCCCTCTGCGTTTGTTGAATAGAAGAGCAAACGGCTTGTTTGTGGAGATATTGCTCTGGTCCCCGTCTTTCCTCTGTGCAGTGAGGGTTTGGAGAAAAGTCAGAGAGGATGGAGGAAGGGGCTTAGTGGCTTCTGGAAAGAGGAGAAAGGGGAAAATTTCCCCAAATCAGAGAAGCAAGAGCAATGGGACCCCACTTCTCAGACAGGATTTGCACTGTGTATTCCAAATGTTCTAAGCACATCTTACCTTCCTTGGGTAACTGGTAACTTAAGCAAAGGATCAATACATTAGACTGAATGGTGAAGAAAACATTACACCCCAATGATTAATTAAACCCAGCATTCCTCACTAAAGTAAGCATATAAACATAAAGCCTGAGTAGAAGGAGTTAGCCACAAAAGATGCATCCATTGTGTGGTTCCATTGATACGAAATGCCCAGAATAGGCAGATCCGCAGAGATAGGAAGTACATTTGTGGTTTCCATGGTTCGGGGGTCAGGGAGAGAGATTGGGGAGAAATCACTAATGGGTGCAGGGTTTCTTTGGGGGCTGATGAAACTGTTCTAAAATTGGATTGTGGTGAAGGTTGCACAATCCTGTGAATATATTATACTAAAAACCATTAAATTGTACATTGTAAGTGGGTAAATTTGATGGCATGTGAATTAAAGCTCCATAAAGTGATCAAAACAAAACATAAATACAATAAAAACAAAAGTCTGGTCTTGTGTTAGAAACCAATTATCTGCTGAGGCTCTGAGATGAAGGCCTGGTTTGCCATGTCACAAAGAGAGAGAACGGCGGTGGGGAAGGAGAATGTGGCCAGGGCGGAGGCAGCCTCTTGGGTTTCTCTCCTGGAGAGCATCAGAGGATTCAGAGAAATGGAAATGGGATGGGCTGATTCATTATGGGATTCGGTGCCATTTAATGCCTGGCCTGGTTTCAGATGGTCATGGGCACCCTAGAAGTCATCATAGCAGCGGGCAGAGGAGAAACATACCAGAAGCCTGCAGAACTCATGGCGGCCAGCAGGTGGCAGAGCTGAGACCTCAGATTCCAGGTGTGGAGGGGTCCTCAGCAGAGGGAAGGATCCCTGAGTCTGGGGGTCACCGGTCCCACCCTCTCTGACAGTGGAACAGAAGCTCTCACAGTGGAAGAGGGGCTCATGTCACCCCACAGGGGAGGGCGAGACTCTGGTGCCCCGGACCCAGAGGCTCCAGCCCCGGCAAGAGAGCTCTCAGCCCTCCCTGGGAGCAGAAGCCTGTAGAATGGACTAACCGTAGGCGCCGGGTGCAGTGTAAATACTTCCTCTCCGAGCCTGGGTTTCCCCAGTTGTACAAGTCTTACCCCCAGAAAGTCTCTCCCACTCCAACCTGCCACCCCTGGGATGCCCCCTTGCTCCCTGTCTGTTCCATTGCCCCTCCTGTACTGCTGAGATCTTCCAATGCCAAGACCCAGGGAAGGACAGTAGGCACAGCAAACTCATGAGCACACCCCCAAGATCCCCTCGCCTCCAGCCCCATCCTGACCCAAAGCCTGGCTCCCCCACGGAAACTCACAGCCTGCTGCTGATTTTGTCTTTGGCACGAAGCTTAAACAGTGGGGCCTTTGCATCTCCCAGGGAGGGAGGGGACCCGCTCTGTGGCAGCTCTGGGACCATCCAGCCAGCATCTGGAAGACCTTGGCTGTCACTCAAGTGAAGATTCCTGGAGGGTTCACAGCTACTTTTGGGGATCTGGGTGAAGATAGTCCTCTGTACCCAGTGGGGAACCCCAGCTTGTAGTGAACTCTGCCCGGGCTGAGGATCCTGATTCTGGGTTAGTGGGTTTCTTGGGAGACTAGTTTGGCTCATATGGGGTCTCCTGCGCTGACCCCTATGCTGTGGTTTTCCCTCCACCCCCATTCGCCACTCCACCACACCCCCCACCCCCTGGTAGTAGAACACTCTGCCTTTCGAAGTGAACTGTGGTCTGGCCTCAGTGGGCACAGAGGCAGTGCTGTCTGTCCAAAGCCTGGCTGAGGGCTTCATCACCATTAGGAGCAGGGTCCCCGGAGCCGGGGCTCCGGGTGACTCATATGGCAGCTGCTCCCGTCCTGTAGAGCTGAGTCACAGCCATTAGGCGATAGGAGATGAATTTACATTTGAATTAACTCGGATCATCAGAGTGCTTCCTCTCGACCTGGGGAAATTAAACATAAAGTCAGAGGGAGCTGTGGGCTAGGCGCAGGGGCTCAGCCAAGCGTGCTAGATCGGTGCTTCTTTTTATTTTTTTTTTCAACAGGCTGCAGGCGAAAGGGGACGAGAGGACACTGCCTTCCGCAGAGTCAGCTCAGGAGAGAGAAGATGGAAAGCTGAGATAGTCTTTCTCTCTTCTTCCTTGGGCAGAAGCGTAATAAATCCGCATGGCAGAATTAAATTCTGATCTGTCTGATTTCCTCCATCTCTTCCTCCTCTAATAATGGTTATTTATTGAGTTCTTATTATGTGCCCGGCAGTTAGCTAAACACTTTAGAGATAAGGCAGAAGTGAATTTGTATCTTTCCCCTCCCCGCAACCCTTTCTTTATTTCCTGGCAGGGAGGGAGTCTGAAGGAAGAAGAAAAGAGACAGTTTTATTAACAACACAAGGCTCAATGACTTATGTTAGGAAGTTTTCTTTGTTTTTTTAGATGGATCACTGGGAGAACAGAGGCCCACAGACCCTCTCCCACAATGAAGTGCACTGAAACCCACCCTCCTCCCCCTGAGTGACTGTGAAGGGTGCCCCCTGGGGTTGTGCAGTGTAACCTTCTCTCACGTGCCCTGAAGAGTCTGTAAGACTGTCCAAGTCAGAACAGACCTCGGCGGGCAAGCTGAGGGATCTGTACCTTTCTGGGACCTCTGAGCCCATCTCTGATCAGCATCTATGTTGGTTTATCCTCCCAGAAAGGAGATCCTCACTTTGTGCGGAAGAGGCCTGTTGTCACTCAATGCCATGATCACTCCATAGGGTGGCCCTTTTTCTATGGGGTCTTCCAGGCTTCACAGGCGGATTGACTCCTGAGAACAGTTGATAACTCAAGTTGCCTTGAATTGACTTGGCCCAACCTCAGGTCCTTCATGTCTGAACCCAGATGGTCAGAGGTTCAACCTCTTGGAACCGTGGGTGTTGGTTCTCTTTGGGAGGCATGTACCCCAGAGCCCCTCTGCATTGGTTACAGTCACCGCACAAACATGGGGGCAATAACTGAAGACTGGGGTCTGGGCTGGTTGCTGTAGGACAAGACTTTCCTGCTACTCAGTGAGGAAACAAGCTCCGATGGGCTGTTTCCAGCTGGCCGCCCCCCTCATGGCTGGTCTCCAAGATCAATTCGTCACTTTCCAATGAACGGTTATTGAATGCCCTTTGACTGCCTGCCACTTAGAGTCAACCCAAGCGCTTAGAGGAGCTGATCAGGACTGTCCTTCCTAATGAATTGGTCCCAAGGGAGGCCTTGTCCTTTCCCCAGGGTCACCGAAAAACTTCAAGCCTCAAGTTATCAGGAACATTATTTTCTGTGAAAAAGAATCCACAGGTTTGTTTTCTTCTCCGTTCAGAATTTCTGGGTAGTCAGCCTCCTGGGCTGTCCCTCAGACTTTGTAAATCTTCCTGGAAGCTGGGTTCATCTTCAGCCCTCCTTCCCTCCCTCCCTTCCTTCCTTTCACCAGTTCAGCCCTACGCTTCCGCTTAATCACCCACTCTTGTGTCCTCCATCTGTGAACCCATAGACCTTCCATCTGGACACCCATCCAATAGACCATCCAACCTCCACTCAGGGGCTCACCTAATCTCAGGGTCAATCAGCCGTAAACTCAGCATCCATCCCTGAGCCACCCTTCCATCTTCTCACCAAGGCCATACAGCTATGATGCTATGAGAGCCAGGATTTGAATCAACTCAGCCTGATTTTTCTCTAGATGACATGCCTCCAGGCCAGAATAGCTGCTCAGCTGGATGGAGAAAAAGAGCCGGGTGCCCTCCGGGGTAAAGACAGGCTGCTATAAAGGTTCAGAGAAAGGGGAGGTGTGAAGGTCTAGAGGAAGCAGCGTTTGAGCAGTGTTCCTAGATCAAACCAATGAACCCTAAATGAAATCAACCCTGAATATTCATTGGAAGGACTGATGCTGAAGCTGAAGCTCCGAAACTTTGGCCACCTGAAGCAAAGAGTTGATTCATTAGAAAAGATCCTGATGCTGGGATAGATTGAGGGCAGGAGGAGAAGGGGACAACAGAGGATGAGTTGGTTGGATGGCATCATCGACTCAATGCACATGAGTTTGAAAAAACTCTAGGAGGTGGTGAAGCAGAGGGAAGCCTGTTGTGCTGCAGTTCGTGGGTCGCAAAGAGTAGGATATGACTGAGCGACTGAAGCTTTTCCTAGACTCTTGTCAGATTTGAAAAACCAAGATCTAAAGGGCAAAGTAGAGGAAATCCAGGTGGAGCGAGGGGTGTCAGCGAGGGGCAGGGTGGGTCAAGGGTGGAATATGTTTGCCGATGGGTGGAGGGTGAAGAGAAGGTAGACACTGTGTGGATGGTGAAAGGTGGAATGTGGCCTGGGCGGAGTGAAGGGTATGGATGGTGGAAGGAGGGAAAGGCAGAGTGGGTCCCAGGCTGGTGCAGAATATAGAAAGCCAGGCCATGGAGTTGGCTGGGGTTCATTTGTTGGCACAGGGAGGTAGGAAGCCTGCTGGTGATGGGGAACATCCAGTGAGAGGAACCTGGACCAAGAGTAGGCTCTGAAATTGTGCACTATCCCCTGTGGCTGGGGGGTACCGCTGGCATTAGCCTTCTCATCCTGGGAAGATGGGCCCAGGTTGTCAGGGAGTACAGCCCGAGACCATTCGGCCATGCCTAAGGAGAGGCCGGGGGCGAGGATCTCTCCATTCAGCCCTCACAGAAGAACTCAACAGGATTTGAAGCAACTTGAGCCAGAAAACAAGTTGCTGTTGGGAGCTTGGTTGCCTGCAGTTCAGAAAACGACATCTCTGTGGTCATTTCATAATGGCCTGGTTTTCCACCAAGAACAAAGTGGCAGAGGAAACCGAACAACTTGCCAGGGTCTTGCCTCTGGCAGGAGAGAAATCTATCTTTTATGGTTTCTGACATAAGTGCTAGCCTGCTGTTATGCTAAAAATCTCAGCATCTGAAAAGTTTCAAGCTAATTTTGAGGGGGGAAATTAGATGCCAAGCGGCTTTTAAAACCCAGAGGATCTTGGGTTTAAAAACTTGGTTGCCAAGGAAACTCTTTCTCTGATACTTCCTTGGCACTGCATTATAAATTAATCCCCCTAACTGAAGGGTAATTAAGGTGATTGGTGGCACAGCTCCAGACAGAGGAGATGGCAAGGGGGGCCCCAACATTTCAGGAGACCCCCCACCTTGGCCCTGGGGAAGCTGGACCTGTTAGCGCCCGGGGGGCTTGAAGGCACCTTTGGAGGAGAAGGCAAGCCAGAGAACAGCTGCACACAGCATTCTGTGAAAGGCACACAAGTGATTGCTGAAAGGAAACACTAAATGTCACGCTGCTACCCCGTTGGCTTGGAATAGGTGAAAAGCTTTGTGAGCCAGTTAATGAGCAGATTGTGCAGGCTGTGGTGTTCCAGCCCCTGTGGCCTTGTTCATGGCTGTGCTGCCAGGCATTAGCTGAAGCAATTGTTATCTCCACCTTCCAGGGGGAGGCAATTTAGGTGTTCGCTTGTGGTCCCAGTCATCCAGCAAGTTATCTGCCCATTCATCTCCCTCTCCATCTGTTCATTCATCTAATTGTCCATTGGAATGTCCATCTACCCTTCCTCTACCCACCCACCAAACCAGATATCCACCCACGCATTTATTCATCTACCCATCCATCTATCTGTCTACCTGTCCATCCACTTTCTGCCCCCACAACCGAGAGCTGGATGGAAGAACGCATGGATGGATGGATGCAGGGATGGGTAGCAAATGGGTGCATATCCACCCTCCCATCCATCTACCTCCACTTACTTATCTAGAGGTCTACTTGCTTATAAATTCATCCATCCATCCTCCACCCATCCATCCATTCATCCTCTCATCCACCCACCCATCTAGTTAGTAAACATTTACTGAGCATTCATGGTCCAACAACAGTAGCATCTATAGAGTGCTTACAGTAGGCCAAACACTTGCCAAGCACTGCCTCTTTGGTTCCTTTGCTCAGTGCTGAGACTAGGGAGTTAACATTGTCCCCATTATATAGATGAGGCACTAGAATGGCTAGCCAGGATGGGACTTGGATTTTAACTCTTCCCCCCACCCTGGGGGCAAGTCCCCAGAGAGGAGGGCAGTGAGTTTGGCGTCATCCGTTCACCAGCATTTCAGCCCTAAGTGCAAGATGTGAAGGAGGAGGGGGCCAGAGAGGATGAAGCGTCAGGAGAAAAGCCACAGCCAAAGTTCCAGGGCCCAGAGACTCTCAGGGGTCCGAGTCTGGCTGCCCTAGCTCTGATCTCCTGCCCCAGTGGGTGTGCATGCACACACACACACACACACACACACACACACACATACACACGCCCCCCGTATCTGGCCTTTCCCACAAGGTAAATACTGCCAGCGTGGTCAGGGAGCTGGTGCCAAGGTGAAAAGTCCACGGGTCAGAAACCTTAGAGGCTGAGGCCAAGCCCCCTGGGAAGTGTTCCCAGAAGCGGAGACCTTTCTCCCCATGAGCTCTGCCCTATTTCAGAGGATGCCCAGTAGAGAAACTGGTGCCCTTGGCTCTGGCCTCTGCCTCTCCCTCCCCTCCCTCCACGATACCCCATCCTTGGAACCAGTTTGGTGGTTGGTGGACTCCTCGACCTCCTGACTCCTGACACACGGGGAAGGGGATTCTGGTCCACAGCAGAGGAAGGGGCAGGGACGGCCATGCTGGTGCGTGTCCCCCGCAACCCAGGGCTGCTGGGGGCTCCCACTGCCTCTTGGTTAACCTGTCAACACCCTGACATGCGGCTGGCCTGAAGCGGCCCAGAAAGCCCGTGCCTCCGAGAGGCCTTGGCAGGGCACTGGCAGGGCACTGGCAGGGCTGGAGGTCCTCAGTTGGGTGACAGGAGAGGCAGCCTCATTGCAGAGACTGCTGGGAGCCAACACTTGGGGAGGGGGGCCCCCCTCAGCCTGTCCTCGGGCACAGATATTATGAGTTTTGTGATCCAGAGGGACGCATGAGTATTTGTTGAGTGACCCGCAGAGGAACAGGGCCCCCACCTTGGCACCCAGCACAGCCTGGTGTCAGGAAAACAGTGAGCAGACATTCCCGAGGGCTCGTGGGGGCGGTGGGGGCACTGACAACAGGCTGCCTCTCCGAGCCCCCCACGAGCTCTCTGAGGAAACTGTGACCCCAGTGGCTGGCTTTCGAGGCTGGGATGGGGGTCAGGCAGTGCCAGACCACTCGCCAAGGTCGCTGGATGCTGAGGGACAGAGCAGCTTTGAACCTGGTATGTCTGGGTTCAGAGGGGCTCATGTACCCCTCTGCCTCCTAGCCACCTGCGGACCGGGGTGGAGCCAGTCAGGGGCTGATGCCGAAGCTTTTGCGTGTGTCGTCAACATCTTGCTTGTTAGTGAAGGTTCGCTCAGCCCTGGGACCACTTGCCGAATGTTGTCCCCATGGCAGGTGCTGGGGGTCCTGGGTGAGCCAGACTGGCTAAGGCATGGGTAGCAGCTTCAGGACCAGGGGTTCCTGCCCAGGAGTCAGCCCTGCAACCCTTGGGACTGCTTCCTGAAGCCCAGAGCTAAGTCTGTGAGATTTGTTCCCTCCTGGACAAACATCATCACATTTACTCCCTATGGACAGGGGCCAGGGGGCCCACCTGGAGACCCCCGGACTCCTGGAGGGAGATGCTCCCTTGGTTTCCACTCTGTTGATAAGAACGCCTAGGGGAGCTTGCTGCGAGGACCACAACCTCTCTCGTTCAGAGAGCATCTCCAAGTCAAATCATAGCAAGCATCCTGCGTTTGCCTGGGCTTGCCCACCCAACTGCCTCAGCCCCTCGCCCAGGTGAGCAGACGGAGGTGATGCTGAGCACCCCCTGCGTTTCTGCAGGCAGGGAAACTGGGGTTGGGAGCTGGGAAGGGGCTGCTCTGAGGGCCCCTGAGTTTCTCTTCCTGACTGCAGACAGGCTGAGGGAGTCATCCGAGGTCGCCCGAGCTGCGAGGTGAGGCGGCAGCAGTGTTTTGACTTCTGGTCAGGTCCTTCTCCATCACGACGCGCCGCGTGGGGGAGGGAGGTGTGGGGGCCGCCAGGGGCCTCTTTAATTCATGAGTTACTGGCAGCAGCACAGTCTCGGGGGAAGATTGATGACCGGCTGCAGGTACTGGTGGGCGGATTCATAAAGCTGTCGGCATCGGGCCGTAAATCAGATGAATATTCAAGATTCTGCCTGGGGAGCAGTTCTCAGGCTCCGGCAATAACACGATGGATGTGGCGCAGGCAGGCAGGCACGGTGGCCTCAGGAGCCCTCGGCCCTGGAGTGAGGCACTTTCCACCCGCTCAGAACTTCCGCCTTCTGTCTGGGAAACTTGGGCAGCTTGAAAGAGAGAGAGGAGGTGTGGATCCCAAACCCACCTGCAGACCCCGTTTCACGGATACTGTTTACTCAAGCATATTTTACCTACAGCAAAACTCACAGGTGTTAAGTTGGAAGTGGGAGAAGTTTGGACACCTGTGTGTACCCACCACCCGGATCAAGATCCAGAACATTCCATCTTCACCCCTGAAAGTCCCCTAGTGCCCTCCTCTATTAACCCCCACCTCCCCAAGCCCCAGGGAACCACTGATCCTTCTGTCACTAGAAACAAGGTTCTCCTTATCCATGGCAGGCAAAGTCCCAGGTCGACCTGGGTTCACCCTCCACGTGCAGTTTTGTTTTCTGCCTGTTCTTCCCTGAGTCCTCACCAGAGTGCACTTCCAGAAGCCCACCCTGGTGCTCGGTCCCAGGAGAGGCAACGTCACTGCAGAGACTGCTGGGAGCTGGCTGTGTGGTTCTCCGCTGGAAGCAATGAGCACAGTTGATTGAGCCATTCCCCTCTCCACGGCTGCCTTGTCTCTTTCCAGTGCTGCCTGTTTAGGATAAGGCTGCTGTGAACGCCTGTCCTGGTCTTTCCTTCCGGGCATTACTCTTGGGTAAGGCACATACAGAGTTAACTTTCTAAGGAACTGTCAGGCACACTTCCAAGTGGACAAGAAGCTGGCACCCTGGCCAGCACTCAGCGTGGTCTACTATGCCTGCCTCCTCCCCTAGCAGATGTGTGATGGTGGCATCTGCCATAGGGTTCCCCTTTATTTAATCCACAAAGCCTCCGCTGGTCTGCAGGAGGGTTGGCTTTCTGGGCTCCCTCTGCCCGCATCTCGGGCCACTGTCCCACCTGTTAACCAGGTCTGGTCCTAAGCCAGGGCCTTTGCACTGGCTGCTCCTTCTGCCCCTAGTGAGGGGCCTCCCATGGAGATGTCTGTGATTTCTCCTCCCTCACTCCTGTGTCCCGTGCAGCTGCTCCATCCTGGGGTCCCACAGGCTCACTGCGGGTTAAGTGCAGTCTGCAGAGAAGCCCCTGCCACCTTCCCATCCGTCAGCTCCATCTGTCAGTGGATGCACGTCCGGGGGGAGTCACCACTGTCTTCTGCAGCGAGGGGCTTGCTTGAAGGATTAGGTGCCAGGCGAGGTCACTGCCAGTGGTCCCACTGTGAACAAGCCCACCAGACAGACCAGGACACTGAAGTCTCCATCATGTCCATAACCCCCTCCATCTCTAGCCCGTGGAATCTGGCTTCCCTTGGGGAGGAGACCCTGAGCAGTCTGGGCTGGCTTTGGGCAGAGACTACACTTGATGAAATGCCTCCCTCTTGGGATTCACGTCCTCCCAGTAGGGCAAAAGCAAAGTTCTCGCCTTTTCTCTCCAGAGAGCATTTCGCATCTCCCGATTCTCATGAGACAAACTTGTCTGCTAACTCCAGGCTCTGTTTCTTCGCTGCTGCCAGCCAGCATGGTAGGTGAGTGTTCTGTGGATTAAGAACCTTTAGATGGTAGGGTCACCCCTACCTGTCTAGTGTTCCCCTTGGCCATCCTGGTATGATGTCAGCCCCAGGACTCATCACCATGCCAGGTCAGAGCCTCCAGAAACTCAGAGCAAACTTTGCCCCTGGGAACTGCACGCCTCTTTCTCCTTATTCCCTGCTGCAGGGGGAGGGGCTGTTGACAGAGGACACATTCCCCTGCCTCCTCTGCCCCAGGTAGCTCTCTTATCTCCCCATAGCTGAGAGAACTAAAACAACCCCAGTCCTTAAAGAAAGAAAACTGTCCCCAGGTTATCTCTTGGGAGTCCTATAGCAGTTTTGATTTCTATTAATGAATATTGGTGCCAGACATCAGCCCCTCAAATCAACTCCCCTAAAGGCAGTCACTCCAGATGTCCCCCCACTGAGATAAGAGTCTTCTGTCTTAGACTCTCAAAGTCAGAGGAAGAGCCTTAGCAACACAATCACGTCTGCCGGCAGACAGGTGTGTTATGGAAACCGTAGAGGCAGCTGATTGGCCCACTTCTGCTGCGCGTCAAGTCCTCAAGCACTTGAAAAACAACATAATGTATTCCTGTCTGTAGCTCGGAGCAAAAGCTCATTTCATGTCTTGTGTTTCCATTTCCTGAGGATTAATAAGTGTGGAAGGGGGGACTCGGGCTTCGTGCCGAATATTTATTTAGTCAATATACACATCAATTTAGCAAATTAGAGATTGCAAGCCATTTCTAAGCAATGCTGTAAAAATAATAGCTGTACTTTAAACTCGTAATGGATTTTGGTGTGGGGGGGGAAGGGTGGTGGGGGAGGGGAGGGTAGTGGGGGAAGAGGCAAATACGTGCCTGGCACTTTATAAGCACAAAGTTTGGTTCTCCTTAAACTACAGTAAATGTCTGAGTCATCACTGAAATGGTTGTTTGTTGAGAAAGCAGACACCTAAACCCCATTGTCTGGAGGACACAGAAGGGGTCTGGGACGGGGATTCTGAAACCCACCCTGAAGACAGAGTGGACTTTGAATGAACTGTCCCTGCATTTAGACCCTGACTCTGCTCCTTCTGGCCAGGTGACTGCAGAGAGCGGGGTTTCTCAGACTCAGCACTGCTGACTTTTGGGGTTCCTGATTCTCTCTGTAACCACCAGGAATGGCTCCAGACATTGACACATGTCCCCTAGGGTACAGCCCCACTCCAGTTGAGAATTACTGGCCTAGAACCAGGTTCTTTGGTCTCTGTAAGCTTCATTTCTTCATGGAGGTCCAGTTCTGTGAACAAGATTCCACCCCACAACCCACTGAGAGAGTGGCTACTCTTCACTTCATAGAGGAGAAAAGATAGGCTCAGAGAGATATTGAGACTTGCCCAGGGGTGCACAGCAGGCACATGGCCCAGTGGAGGCATGCAAGCCATCTCCTGCTTCTTGGAATGGTCAGTAGCTCCATCCAAATGTCTCCTCTTCAGAAAGGCCCACTCACTCCCCACTGCTCCTTCTCATCACTGTTGTTCTCTTCATAGGGCTTCAGAGCCACCAGCTCATGTGTGTGTTGACCTGATTCTTGTCTGTCCCATTCTCTGGAGTGTGGGTCCCATCAGTCAGCCAGCAGGGCTTTCTTCATCTTGCCCCCTGCTGTTTTATCAGTGTCTGATAAATGTGCAATCACATGCTGGCCAATGACTTATAAGCAGAAGTCTTATGTGTGGCATTCTGGGAAGTGTCCATATTGGGAGAGAGCAAGCTTTTCTTCATCTCTTTCTTTTAACTGATGGTTGGAATGCAGACATGATGGCTGGAGCACAAGCCATCATATTGGACTATGAGGTAGAAGCTCTGTGTTGAGGATAGAAGGGCAACAAGGCAGAAAGCACCAGGCTTTGTTGACTTCTGCAAGGTGCCTTACTCACCCCAGACATCCTTCCTCTGAGCTTCTCCTACAGGAGGGTAAATAATCTGTTGCTACTCTTTATGCTGCTTTTACCTTGGTTTCTCTGCTCTGAATTCTAACTCATACTCAACTAGGGTTTTGGGAGTGCCCAGGATAGAGGAGGAAGCACATGTTTTTGGCCCTGTCCAGGTTGTCCTCAGATCTATGGGTCTCACCCTTGCAGGAAGAGTCCCCCCCTCAGAGTCATGGTCAATGCCCCCAGGTCCCACAGCGAGAGGGGTATTAGTGATCCCATGAGAAAAGCAACACACTGAAGGTCAGAGGGAGGACACGGGAGTGAGAAACGGGCTGAGATTCAAGCCTTACGATGCCAGCTCAGGAAGCCAGTTTCCTTAGATGACACTGCTGATTCTCTGCCTCTCAGGCACGTACTTCTAGTCATTTATTCATCTAGTAAAGGCCATTCTGTGCTTGCTAGAGTCTGAGGACAGAATGGTAAACACTGCTGTTTCTGGAATTCAGGGTGAGATAGACAGTTGTCTCCAGTGGGAGACAGACTATGAACCAATAAACAAGGAAATGGATGTGGAGGTTCTGGAGTAGATGGGCTAGGCTGGGAGTGAAAGGGGAATGGGAATTGAGAGGGCTGTGTTGGTGGTGGTGGTCTTTACAGAAGTAGAGAGGCACTCCCTGCTCAGGGGATGGTGTTGAGATGCAGGGAGGAGGGGGAGAGAGGCCGTGGGAGCTGGGAATGATGCTCTGGGCAGAGGGTACAACCAGGGCAAGGGCTCTCAGGCTGGACATGTTGGGGGAGCAGGAAGCTGGCCGGGGGGGCTGGCATGGGGGCAGCAAGCCTGGAAGGCGATTTGATTAGGGCTCAGTTCAGGGTGGGTTATGAGGGGAGCTGGAACTCCATGAGCTCTTCCCCATGCTCTGTCTGCCGAGGCTGGTATTTTCAGGATGTCCTCATGTGCCCCCAGCTCTCTCCCAGTGGCAGCTGTGACTCTGAGTGCTGGGGGCTTTCTGAGGCCACTGGAGCTGCTGTTCCCACTGTGGGGCAGGCTGATTACATTGCCCCACATCCCACTGGGGGCAGCCATCAACGCACAGCTCCTCCTGTTGTTGGGTTAATCCCGTCTCCCTCACCTCCTGCTGGGAATAAACTCCATCTCACAGTTACCAACAGTGTATCCTGCACGGGGTCCTGGAGCCCTACCCCCCACCATAGGGCCAAGTCCAAGCTGCCTGTGAGGATGACCTACCCCGTCCAAGCCCCTGCACTGCCTGCCTCCTGCTTCCGGTCTCCCTTCCCTACTCTTCCCCCGGGGCTTCCAGAGTCACTCCCATCCTTGTCTCCAGTCTGCTCTCGGGAGAACCTGACCCAGACATAGTGCTAGCTCATTCAATCCTCACAAAACCCTGGGAAGGAAATGCTATTATTGCTCCCATTATTGCAGAGAAGGAAACCCAGCTGAAGCACAGAGATGTTAAGTCATTTGATTAAGGACACACAGAAAGTGGCAGAGCCAGGGCTTGAATCCAGACAGTCTGGTAGCTGAGTCTGTGCGCTAACCCCTGCCCAGTGGGGCACTGGACGTGTGGTTCTGATTTTGGTTTGAAGTCAGCAGAGGGCTCCATGCAGCAGCAGCAGCAGCACTTGGGGACTCATTACCAAGGCGGTTTTAGGGGCCCCACTCCTGACATGCTGAATCAGAGACTAGGGGTGGGGCCCAGGACCACTCCCCCAATTCAGACTCTGGCCCACACTCAGGTTTGAGAACCACTCCCAGGTGGCGCTACTGGTAAAGAACTCGCCTGCCAATGCCAACCCAAAGGACTCTGGTTTAACAGAGCAGGGCTTCCCTGGTGGCTCAGAAGGTAAAGAATCTGTCTGCAATGCAGCAGACCCGGGTTTGATCCTTGGGTCAGGAGGATGGCTGAAGACGGGAATACTGGGCAACCTACTCCAGTATTCTCACCTGGAGAATTCCATGGACAGAGGAGCCTGGTGGGCTATAGCCCATAGGGTCATAAAGAGTCAGACACGACTGAAGCGACTTAGCACACACAGTGCAGATAGTAGTGTTCAGTTCAGTTCAGGTCATTTGCTCAGTCATGTCTGACTCTTTGTGACTCCATGAATCGCAGCACGCCAGGCCTCCCTGTCCATCACCAGCTCCTGGAGTTCACTCAGACTCACGTCCATCGAGTCGGTGATGCCATCCAGCCATCTTATCCTCTGTCATCCCCTTCTCCTCCTGCCCTGAATCCCTCCCAGCATCAGAGTCTTTTCCAATGAGTCAACTCTTCGCATGAGGTGGCCAAAGTACTGGAGTTTCAGCTTTAGCGTCATTCCTTCCAAAGAAGTTCCAGGGCTGATCTCCAGTGTAGACAGTTTTAAAATGTTCCTTCTGGCTGTCATGTGGGAGCTGGGTGAGGGGGACAGAAAGGGTCTCCATCCTATGGAGGAGGGGCTTCAGCAGAGAGAGGAGGGTAGAAAGAATGTGTTAGATTCAGGCTACATGTAGGGTTGGGCCACCAGCCTGGAGATGGATAGGATGATGGTGGGACACCAAGAAGGACCAAGGATGCCCCCTAGATTTTTGGCTTCAGCCAGGCTGTGGTGTAAGTTCTAGAGTGGAGAACACTGCAGGTGAGGGTGGCTGCACCCCTGCTCAGGAAAAAAACTCAACAGCTATGTCCCACAGTTGCATTCCAAGCTTTAAAGTGATGGTTGTTCACCCAAACGTGGAGCCTCCAAGGATGACCACATCCTGGCAGTACTGAGGTACAAAGAAGGCTTTGTCTGAGACACCAGTGGGTCACCATGGGTGTCCACATCAGAGAACAGAGTTATCCTGATGCCAAAGCCAACTTAAAAACCAGATGATAACTTTTAATAAGCGCTGAAAAATAATTCCATTATCTACATGCTCAGGAAAACAATGTCTGATGCTGCCCAAGGATGTTCATGCAGAATGGAGAGGAGGGGAGAAATGAACGTATTTGGGACTTGCAGAAATCTGGATTAAGTGGAGAGCGGTGACAACAGGCAGATGCGCAGGAAGGAGCAACGTGGGAAGGACCACATTTGGTGACTGACTGGCCTGGTGGCACCCTGAGCTCAGAAGATGCCTGGGGATGAGCTGTGGAGTAACCCATCAGGCTGGGAAGGGAAGCTCAGGTTCAGTGAACATAGGAGCTCAGATATGTCAGATAGAGGATGAAAACAGATGCTCATCTCTGGACATGGCTTTGATTGTGTGTAACTTGATCCAGTACATATTAACTGAGCACCCACCAACTTTACACACGTGTAGATACAGTGGGGGAGCAGACAGACACAGCTCTGTCCCCATGGAGCACAAGGTCCAGTGGAGTGGCCTAGCTAGGGGTCATCATATGGAGTTATCCTTGAGAAATTACTCCCTGGAAGCAGGTTGAGGGCACCCCAGGGACCTCCAGTGTCTGCTGGGATAGCTGAGAGGTATCTCAAGCAAAGAGGACTGAACGTTACACCCTGTGGACTCTTCCAGAAGAAGGAGAGACACATTTTTGCTGCCATAAGGGACCTATCTGTCTCCCTGCCTGTTTCTCCATCCAGAAAGGAGGTTTCTCAATTTGGGACTGACTCTTGAAGAGACAGAGGACAGCGGGCCCACAGAACTCCTCCTCCTTGGGTATCCCCTGTGCCTGTTTCCTATGTTAAGATTGGGAAGGTGATGGATAGGATTTAACCTTCTGTTTTCATTGGAGCTATTCTGCTTCAGCTCCAAAGTGCAAGTGAAAGTGTTAGCCACTCAGTTATGTCTGACTCTTTATGACCCCATAGCCCATACATAGGATTGTTTACATAGGACTGTAGCCCACCAGGCTCCTCTGTCCATAGAATTTTCTGGGGAAGAATATTGGAAAGGGTTGCCATTCCCTTCTCCAGGGGATTTTTCTGACCCAGGGATTGAACCTGGGTGTCCTGCATTGCAGGCAGATTCTTTACCTTCTGAGCCACCATGGAAGCCCTGCTCTGTTAAACCAGTCCTTTGGAGCCACGGCTGCACCTCTTTAGAAGCAGCTGTAGGGGGTGCTTTTATCATCCAAACACATCTTTGGAAGAGAGTCTCATCTTCAGACCAGTCAGTCTGTCCTGAGATGTCTTGCAATCACAAACACACTCCTCCTGAGAGGAGCCCTAATAAATACAATTTCTCCAATTTGTCATATTCCCACCAAGGTTCTAGCACCTGGGGAGTTGGGGCTCAGAGATGTGTCTCAACTCACTCCTTAATTGGTTTTTAACTTAAACCTAAATCCTTCGGCATTTTCTCACCTGGTGTCTCTTCGCCATGCTATGCAATTGGTCATATGTATCAATACAAAGGGCTTCCTAGGTGACTCAGTAGTAAAGAACCCACCTGCCAATACAGGAGACATAAGAGACACGGGTTTGATCCCTGGGTTGGGAAGATCCCCTGGAGGAGGGCATGGCAACCCACTCCAGTATTCTTGCTTGGAGAACCCCATGGACAGAGGAGCCTGGTGGGCTACAGTCCATAGAGTTGCAGAGTTGGACACGACGGAAGCTACTTAAAACCCAGCACACATCAATGCAAAGTCACAGACTCATGCAATTCAGACCAGGAAGGGACATTTAAGGAACAACCAGCACCTCCAGGGTGCTGTAAGCTTGATGCTATGGTAGACACGTGACCTGGACTAACTTATTCACCCACTCACTCCCACTGTCAAACTGCCACCTGAGGGAACCATCAGTTCACCTTCTTACCCAGGGCAAGCCACTGCGGGACCATAGACAATGGAGTGTACATTCCTTGCTTGATTTCATCCCGCGACGGGAAGCTCCCCCCCTCTTTCCCAAGTAGCTGCAGAATGGCTATATCCAATGGGGTCAACAGCCAGAAGCTTCTCTGTGTCCTCAAGGGCTTGGTGTCTATGTCCCAGAAAACACTCCTGGTGATAAAAACAACCATTAATGAGCCCTGCAGTTTCTCCTTAGATCCTGCTACCCTGGTGTGGGTGGCCCCTCCCTTGTTTACCTAACACAATGCCTGAAACAGACCTGGTCTTCCAAGGAGGCTTCTAGGGTTTAGCCTGCAGCATCCCCATGGTGTTTCACATCAGTGAGGGAGTAGGAAGAGGCAAGAGGGGAAGAAAGGCATCCATGACAGTGAGCTTGGACCCTCAGGCTGACTCTGCGGACACTGGTATGTATGTCCTGGGGTGGGGAGAGGAGATAAGTAAAGCCTATGGCCCCACCTTGGGAATAGTAACACAGGCACCCATGCAAGGTACTCTCTGTTGCCAGGAGTGTTTTAGCTTCTTAGAAGGACTAAACCACATTCTCTTCTTAGCAGCCTGAGGAGGTTGGCCCTCCCTCCCCACACCTGCACAGACTAGGCTGTGGTGAGAATTAAAAGAGATAATACACTCTTGAGAGTCCCTTGGACTTCAAGGAGATCAAACTAGTCAACCCTAAAGGAAATCACCTTGAATATTCATTGGAAGGACTGATGCTGAAGCTCCAACACTTTGACCACCTGATGCTAAGAGCCAACTCATTGGAAAAGACCATGATGCTGGGAAAGATTGAGGGCAGAAGAAGGGGACGGCAGAGAAAGAGATGGTAAGATGGCATCACCGACTCAATGGACATGAACTAGGGCAAACTCTGGGAGATAGTGAGAGACAGGGAGGCCTGGCATGTTACAGTCCATGGGTTGGAAAGGAGTTGGACATGACTGAGTGGCCTGGTAACTTCTAAGCACTTGAGGAGTGCAGACTGTTACTATTTCTGTCTAACAGAAGAGGAAACCAAGGCCAGAAAGCACAAGTGGTTTATGATTAATATTCCTGAGCCCTGGGCTGAACCCTGGATATTAACCCTGGATATTAACCCTGGACACTAACCTAGACCTTCCAAGGAATCAAGTCAAGCACATGAATGGTGAAAATGAAGATGCTTCTGGGGACTGGCCCCAGAGTTGCTTTCAGATCAGCTTGCATAAGAGGAGCTGTCATTGTCCTCATGACACTATGGCATGGGGGACACTATGGCATGGGGGACACTATGGCATGGGGGACACTATGGCAAGGGAGACTAGACCTGTTTGAGGCCACACAGGGAGACAGGATTTGAACTCAGGTTCCAGGAGGTGCTAGTGATAAAGATCCTGCTTGCCAATGCAGGAGACATAAGAGACATGACTTCAATCACTGGGCTGGGAAGATCCCCTGGAGGAGGGCACGGCAAGCCATTCCAGTATTCTTACCTAGAGAATCCCATGGACAGGGGAGCCTTTCGGGTATAGTCCATAGGGCCTCAAACAGTCAGACAGGATTGAAGCGGCTTAGCACAAGCATGCACTCCCAAGTAGCAGAGCCCCTGTAATTAACAACCACAGACTGCTATCCTTACTACTTCCTCCTCAAGGACAGAAAAAGCAGGCTCCACTCTGAGCCAGCATCCTTTACACTGACACCCAGGGTATGCCTGGAGGTGGCTGTAGTGCAGACAGCATCTGCAGGAGGGCAGAGCTTCTGGTGATGGCCGGGGGAGTCACGGACAGAGGTATGGACAGCATTCCTGCAGGGCTGTTCCCCAGCTGTGTGATCTGTGGCCAGTGCAGCTCTCCCCGCTCTGAGTGCAGCTCCCTGAGATGGATTGTTGCCCATTTTTCAGAGAACATTATGGCACAGCTGGGGTTGGACCCAGCCAGGAAAGGCTCCCAGTCTGCTTTGGCTCCTCCCTACCACCTTACTCTACCCCTGGGGCTGTAGGGAGGAAGAATTGGGGCAGATCCCAGCTGGGCACAGAGCAGGCCTGGCCCAACCCGACCCTAAGGGCCTGCACTCTGAATCAGGACTGTGGCCCCAGGGGAGAGCTCGGAGGTGGGCTTCCCAGTGCAGAGGGCTGAGCTTGGGGAGCCAAGGGCCCCAGTCTACAAACGAGCTACCCCCTCCCCAGGAATGGCTCCAGGTTCAAAGCCACGCAAGGAGCACAGTCAGGACGAAGGACTTGAGGACGCAGTCTCCCTGCCCCACTGCCCCTTGGATGCCACCAGTTCTGGGGAGTTCTGCTTTCCTGGCAGGTGGGGGGAGGTCCCCACCCCGGTGTCCCCTGCACTGGCCCCTGCCCTGCTAGGACAGGGCTTTGCATGCCTGATTTTGCTTTACCAAAGTCCTGGGCAGTGGGGGGCAGACCTGCTGGGGTCGGGGCGGGCTGCCACAGCTAATCCAAACCACTGTCTCCAAGAGCTCGGACGTTTCCAGCCAGAGATCCAGCCCCAGCCAGCTCCATTAATCATTCCCTGTCCATTGGAGTCATGCCTGGAAGAACTTTCCAGGCTCCAGCTAGCCCAGGCCCCAGCATCATGCCTGGCTGTGATCAGTCCCGTGGGGTGTTTTGTGACCTGCCCGAGGAAGGGGGAACTTTGGGGTCTGTGGGGAAGGCCTGAGTTCCTGTGGCTGGGGTCACACAGCCTCACATTCCTTCCAGAGCCAAGAGGTGGTGGGATGAGATTAGATGAGAAACAGGGGCTGGGGCACAGGAGCTGGACAGCCCCATGGACCCCCCCCCCCCCCCCACTTCCTGCCACAGCCTATAAAGAGGGCCAGGGTCTCCTTGGAGCCCTGGGGACCATTGTTTACTCACTAAACACCTGCAGAGGACCTAGTGGTCTGAGACACCAGATGCAGACATGAATGTGAAAATGAAATCTTGGTAAAAAGATGTTGAAACTAACACGGAAATGCTCACATTTATTGAGCTTTTACTACATATCAGGCTTATTTCCGGGCTCTCAACAACTGCCCAGCTCACCCTGGCCCCCTGGGTGGGGAGATCACCATCAGCTCCACTCCAGGGCAGCCTGAAGCTCAGAGGGGTCAGCCCCTTGCCGGGAAAAGGCAGAGCAGGTAAGCTCTGAGCCGCTTGTCACCTGTGAGCCAGTTGTGGGAAGGCCTGGGATGGATATGGACACAGACATGTTCCCTTGGCCAATAGTCAGCTTCCCAGGAGGTGATGTGGGGGCGGCTGGGGACTCGCTGACTCGCAGACCCAGAGGGGCCACCCGGGGCAGGGCTGAGACCCACTACCATCAGCTGGAGTGAAGAGCTGGGCGGGCCCGGGGGGGCTCTTCACTGGGAGGGGACCTGAGCAGCAGATGGAACATCTCCCCACGAGTGCCTGGCAGGAACTGGATCCACCCACTTTGCTCTGTCCTGGGGACACCCACAGCCTCTGGTCACCCCAGGCCCACTTGGTGCAACACAGCTGCCTCCAGTGGAGGCCAAGTGCCAGTCCCAGGGCCACACGCAGCGCCAAGCCAGCACTTCTGTGGGGAGAGCAACAGGAGCCTCCTGCCTGCAAAGAGACATCTGAGCTGAGCCACAGGAAGAAGTGGGAAGGGCGTCCCATGAGAGGGAATAGCCTTGTGCAAAGCCTTGGAGGCCAGGGTGAGGCCAAGGATGTAGGGAAGAGAAGCGGTAGTTGGGGGTGATGGGCTGAGCTGGGGGGTAAGCAGTGGGGGGAAGAGGCAGAGGGGTTGGAGGGCTGGTACTGGCTGGCCTGAGGGCCAAGTTCGAGGGGGCAACGGGGAGCCACTGAGGGCTGCGGTGGAGGAGCAGCAGAACTGGAGTGGCGTTTTCCAAGTCTCTTAGATGCCGGGTGGAGAAGGGGCAGAGAGGTGAGAGAGGGGCGGTCAGCGGGGAGGCTCCTGCAGTGTCTGTAGAAAGATGGCAGCGTCGGGGCCAGGTGGCTTTGGAAGCAGGGGTATCTGGTGGGTTTGAGGGCTCTACTGGGTGAATGTTGTCTCTCTCCCTGGGGAGACTGCTCAAGAGAGATCTGTGGGGTCCTGGGAAGAATATGATGAGCAGGGGACGGGGATGCCTGCCTGCTGGCAGCGGTTGGGAGCCACCTGGTCAGGCCCTCCCCTACTCCCAGGGCACTGGGAGGGCAGAGACCCAGAGTGCCAGGCCTCACCCTCCAGGGACTTCTGTCTCACCCAGGAGGAGCTGGGACCACCTCAGAGCAGCAGAAGGGGCAGGGAAGACTGGCTCAGCCCACCCCCCCATCCCTCACAGAGGAAGGGCAGGCTGGAAGAGGGGGTGGGGGGTCAGCCTGGAGAAGGAAGACAGGGTCAAAGGACTAGGGGCAAGAGGGAGGGCAGCTTGGCACCAAGGGCAGAGAGGAGGTTTGATCTGGGCTTTGAAAGCCAGAAAATGAGAAGCTGGGTCTGGGGTGGGAGGGAAGCCCCCACCTCTGGTGGAAAGCCTCTGAACCGCTTCTGTTATGTCTGGCCCCAGCAGTTCCCTTAGGCGTCCCCTGTCCAAAGCCGGAATCAGCCAGGACCATCAATGCTTAATCCAGCGGGGACATCGGCCACGGTGTCAGCACTTGGACCAGGCCCGGGGTCTCTGTAAACACCCCAGGCCAGAGCGAAGTCCCAGCCCAAAGTCCTGGCCCGCCAGTGGGGTTCAAGTCCACCTGCTCGACTCTGTGGGGTGTTTAGCAGCCAGGGCCCAAAGAGTAGTGGGTGCAGAGACTGTGGGGTTCCCGGGGCAGCTGACCTTCCTGCGGTGTGACCGTGGTCCCCTGGGGAATCTAAGGTGCAGTCCTGCTGGGACAGACTCCCCTTATAGGGTGAGGGGACAGGATCGTCTGGGACTGCACATAGGGACAGGGTCCCCAAATGATGGCACAATTGCTGTCCTCAGATCTCACTGTCCAGTGGAGGGAACAGGCGCTGAGCTAAGCCCATCCCTGCCATCCATGTGGAAGGTGGATGGATGAGGGTCCCTGTTATGCCCTTGGAGGGTCACCAGCACACCCGCCCCTCTGCCTTGTGTGTCATATGGGGACTGGAAGAGCTGCCCACTCTTTGGACTGACTGTTTCTTCTTCAGCAAACAGTTCTCGCTTCTCTGTGTCGGGCTGGTTCAAGCACATCCGGTGTCTGGGCTTCCTGAACCACCACAGCAGCCTGTGAGCTCGGTGCAGGCGGGAAGCCGGGCAGAGATAGGGTGTGCATTTGCCTGGCTGCACAGCCTGGGAGAGGGTTTGAACTGCCGAGGTGGCTCTGGGACAAAGAGCCTGCCCTTGGGACAAGGTGGGCAAGGAGGCCTCTATTTCCCCTGCTTGCCCTGGGTCCTGCAGAGGGCAAAGGGCAGAGAGCAGAGGGCAAGAGCTGCTCCTTCTGGGTTTGGGCTCCTGGCTTGGTAAGACATGAGTCACTGAGCTCAGCCAACCACCAGCCCATATAAGGTCCCGGAAAGCAGGCTGCTGATGCTGATTCCCAGGCTACACTCATCCTGCCCCTCTTCGTCAGGGGCCCTGGAGCCAGCATTTCTATGGAACCCACACTGGGGTCTGAGGATGGTCAATACAGGCCAGGTGCCTGGGGGTGCTGCTCCTGGAGAAAACAGCAAATGCCCTGAGAAACCCATAAAGCATGGGGTGGGGTTTATGGGACAGAATGATAAATATTGACTCAAGGAACAGTCCAGGAAGGCTTCTTGGTGGAGTCCAAAGTTGGGTGGGGCCTTAACAGTGAGTTCCATGGCAGAGTTGAGAGAGCACCCAGGTGGAGGGCACTGCCTAAGCCAAGGCTCAGGGGCTGGAAAGGGTGACCCTGGACTGGAGTGATCAGGTCTGGGGAGCACCTGGGGGAAAATGCAGGGAGTGAAGCCCTGACCTTCAAAGGCCCAGAAGGGTGGGCTAATTGACCAGGTTCCAGCCCTCACAGGGCATCAGTCACCTGGGGGTGTTCACTCATTCATTTATGAATCACAAACATACTGTGTCCCTATTTGAGAGCCAGATATAGTTCTTGACACTGAGAGGATCGCAGACAAACTGATAGACAAGATCTCTACCCTGGTGGAGCGGAGAATGTGGTTCAGGAAGGGACAGTAATGAAAGAAGCAGGCACATAAAGTATGGCAGATCACTCTGGATGCTTAGATGGAAATAGCTCAGCGAATGTGGCAAGGAGGGCCTGGGGCTGGGGGGAGACTCTCTAAGGAGGAGACATTTGAACTGAGACCGGGAAGGCGAGCCAGGAGGACACAGAGTCAGGCTGCTGGAGGGAGTGTGTGTGCAAAGGCCCTGGGGCAGGAGGCCTGGCGTAAATTAAAGGCTATGCAATTTGAGGCCAGGGAGGGAGACAGAGGGATGTCAGGAGAGGAAGGTGCGGGGCCGGCAGTGCCAGGTCAGATCCGCAGCCCAGGCTGGCAGGGATCTTGAGCAGTGAGCTCACCACGGAGTGTTCTCAGCTGATGAGATTTGCATGAAATGCTGATTTCAGAGTCCACCCGGACCTACTCACCTGAATTCTCAGGAGTGGGGTCTGGTAGTCTGCCTGTGCAGACACCTGGACTTTGCTGGACAGTAAGATTTCATGTGGTAGGAGCAGATGCTGAGAGGCAGACAGAGGAAGAGAGGGGAAATCAGATAGAGATGCAGAGAGAGACAGGCAGCTGAAGACAAGAGCTGGTGGGGCTTCAGGCGTGCATGGGGTGTGACCCCGACCAGAATGAGGGGGTCAGTGAGGGCCGGGAAGGGGCCAGGACAGGTGGGGTCCCTGCAGGGACTGAACACAAGGCCACCTGAAGGTCCCTTTGAGGACACACACACCTCTGGGCAGAGGGAAGAGATGGGCAGGGTGGTCGCCTCGCTCTACGGAAGAACTGCTGACTTGGGTGTGGCGAGTCCACAGAGACCCCCTACCCACGTCTTAGAGTCTGAAGCTCCTGATCTCAGGACCCAGTCCTGACCCTGGGTGTCCTGGGCTCACTAGAGGCAGAAAATTGGATCCCATGAGCACTTGCCCCACTGCCTCATTAATTCCAAACTTGGGCTCGATTTGCAAAAGATGATCAGGGGCGCCACCTGGTGGTCAGAGCCCTGGCCACGGCCCTCGTCAGGGCCCACAGGGTGGGGGGGCCCAGGAGGCCCTATGACAAATGTTTCCTATCCTGTAAGACCCTCAGTCGTGTCCAGCTCTCTGCGACCTATGGCCAGGCTCCTTTCTCCATGGGATTCTCCAGGCAAGAGTAATGGAGTGGGTTGCCATGCCCTCCTCCAGGGGATCTTTCCAACTCAGGAACTGAACCTGTGTTTCCTGCGTCTTCTGCACTGCAGGCAGATTCTCAACCTCTAGCGCCACTTGGGAAGCCCATGTTTATAGTTACCCAATTATCGCACTCGCCCTGCAGGTAACGCCAAAGACCCAGGTAAAGCAGAAAGAAGCCAAGCACCCGGAGCTTCAGCCAAGGAGAGCCTTTCTTCACGTGCACACACGCTGACTCTTCTGTCTCTTTCCCACGCACCCAGATACTTCTTACCCAAAAAGTGCATCACCCCGACACGGAGCTCCGGGACCTGCCGGGACTGTTCCCACACACCTTGAGATGCTGGGTCTCCTTCCGTGTCACTGAAGGTTCTTTCACAACGTAATCTGAGCAGCTGCATATGCCCTCAGGGTGTGGCCGGGGGTGATTCAGACTGGCTGAGCACTGTAGGTTGGATTTATTAGAGCAAAGTGAGTTTTCCAGAGTTTCTCATCCCTTGAGGAAAATTGAAACTTCAAAGCCCTCGGCTCTGTGATAAGAAGGGAGTTTTGACAAATCCACATTTGGACACACACCTCCTGGCTCTGGGGACCAGGCCCACCCAGCCTCCTAGCGTCAGCTATGAGTCACCCCATGACCTGCCCCAGGCTCTGCCTATAGTTGGAAGGTCCTGACCCACCATGGGGGCTGGTCAGACCAAGATTTGATTTTGCTTCCCTGGGCCTCAGTTTGCTTATCTGTGAAATGGGCAAAATCTCTTTGTGCACTTCTTAGGGCTGGTGTGAGTGATGAACAGGTGATGTCTGTGTGGAGGGACAGCTCAGCATTCAAACGCAGAGTCACAGGCTATGGGATGAGGCCTGGCTTGCTCTTGTCCTCTGCAGACGGGGTTGGGATACCTCCTAGGAGGGGCCTGAGCAGCAGATGGCATTAAGTCACAGCAGCTTAGGCTCACCGTTTGTTGTCACTGTGGCCATGGCTGTGTGGGAAGGTGTGAGCACGGGATCACAGCAGCCACATCCACAGATGTCCATGGAATGCTCACTGCACACTGGACGCTGCCACGGAGCATGTGTTAACCCTCTGCTTTGCAGATGGGGAACCCGAAGCTCAGAAAGACTGTACAGCGTTTCCAGGGCCAAGCCTCTGCTAAGAATATGAGCCCTGATGGTCCCAGGCCTGGCTGCCCCTGGGTAGGCAGGAGGCGGTGATGTTGCCCAGAGGTGTGTGGGTGTGGGTGTGGGTGTGTGTGCATGCCTGTGGGAGGGGGCTTCCCTGCTGGGAGGGGCATCCCTTCTGTCCTGGGCACTGAGCTGTGTGTGCACTGTGGAGTTGAGATGCTGAGGCCCTAGGTGGTAGACCACTCAGGGTGAGTCACAGCCCAGAGGGTGAAGCTTCTGCCTGCTGGGCCTGACAGGGCTTGCTAGGGGTGGTGCAGCTTCTGACCATCCTATCCACACTGATGTTGGAGTAAAACCAGGGGCTATACAGGATTCGGGGGAGGATGCGGGCCTGGCGGGGGCAACATGGAAAGGGGCGGCCTCTGAGATGTGGGTCGCTTAGGGGGCCACACTTATCAACAGCACTGATACAGGGGCTCCTGGTTCCTAAGAACCAGACACTGATTTCATGCTGCAAACCATCTCATGAAGGAAGAGCTATGATTAGCCCATTTCACACATATGGAATCTGAGGCACAGACAGACATCTGCCCCAAATCACCCAGCAGGAAAGGGAGTGGCTGAACTTAGAAACAGAGTGGCCCTGAGCTTGTTCCCTTCAGCCCTATACTGTTGCAGAGACAGGGGGGCATTCACCTGCGTGGTGGGCCTGCCTGAGGACAGGTGGCTGACTGCACTCAGGTGGGGGAAGGTGGGAGCCACCCCCACCTCCCAGACCAAGGCATTGCCCAAGCATGTGGGCCTTCCATGTACAGAGGTTTTCTTTTACACCCCGAGGGGCTTTTTTCACCCACTTTGTCCCCTGGGTTGGATGCTGGCTGTGTGACCATGGGCAAGTAGCTTAACCTCTCTGTGACTCAGTATTCCCACCATGTGAAATGGGATGAGAATCCCTTTCTTCATGGGCTGGATGGAAGGATGAAGTCAGTTAGTACAAGTAGGAGTTCCACAAATGTCAGGACTCAGGGCTGTGACGCTGTGGATCAGGTCCCTGGGATTCCTGCAGAAGGTGGGCTTGAGTCTTCCGGGGGATGGGGGTCGGTCCCAAAGCTTATAGGGGTATTCTTCTTGAAGAAAGAGAATCAGCTTTTGTGGGCACTGTGTTGTTGATTTTGGAGTGCTGGCAACTAGGGGAAGGGAGGGCAGTGCAGGGACTTAACCTGGGGTCTGTGGACAAGTTTAGGTTGTGAGGCAGAGCCCCAGATGTAAGTCTGGCCATTTTAATGGGAGGGAACGGTCCCAGCCCACCCCCTCCCCAGACTGGGACCCTGGAAGTTCACAAGCCCAGCCTGGTGGGGGCTGCAGCGGGCCAGTGGCCAAGTTGTTCGTCGCCAGCAGGTGGCGCTCAAACCAAAGCAGTGAAAGGCTGAACCCGAATCCTCCACAGCCCAGGCTGAGGCCACCTGGGACCTGGGACCCTGAACCTGGCTGGGACGTGGCTTGGGGTTCTTCTCCCTCTAGATGCTCTCCTGCCACCAGCTAGAAGGTGATGCTGGGTGAGGGATTTCTAGGGTCCTAACAGCTGTGGTCTGTTGGTGTCCTGGGTATGTCCAACTGGCAGGGATATCTCAGCCCCCAGGGGGCTCTTTGGGATCACAGAGGAGCTTTAAAAAACACACCCCAGCCCAGGCCTCTCTCCCAGAGACTGTCATCAGTCGATGTGGGGTGGAGTGGGACTCAGCATTTGTTAGATGCTCTGAGAGCTGAGAAGCACTGTGCATGATACCCAGTGTGTGGAGGGGATAAAGGACCTTGAGGGGACATTATCCTGGATGGGCAGACAGTAATCACAAGGGTTCTTAGAAGAGGCGGAAAGAGGAGGGAGGGGAGAGAATCGAACATGTGATGCTGCTCAATTTGGGGATAGAGGGAGGGGCCGTGAGCCAGGAGAGCAGGTGCCCCTGGAAGCTGGGAAAGGCAAGAGAACAGTTCTCTGCCGAATCTCCAGAGGAACCGGCTTTGCTCATGCCGTGACTTTCACTCAGTCTGCCTCCAGGACCAGATGCTGAGTTTGTGTTGTTTTAAACCCCTCACATGCGGCAGTTTGTTACAGCAGCAACGGGAACCTGCTCCCCCTGCCCTGAGACAACAAAGTATCCAGGTGGGGTAGCCACCCCTGCACCGACCACGGCACATACCACTGTTTCCTTTCAAAACTAAAACTAGAGCTACTGTTTGACCCCAGGATCCCACTCCTGGGCAGGTATCTGGAGAAAAACAAGATCCGAAAGGATACACGCACCCTAAGGTTCATTGCAGCACTGTTTACAGTAGCCAAGAGTTAGATGCAACGTAAATGTCCACTGATACGGGAATGGATACAGAAGGTGTGGTACATATGTACAGTGGAATATTACTCAGCAAAATAATGCCATTTGCAATAACATGGATGGACGAGTTTGTCATACTGAGTGAAATAAGAAAGACAGAAAAAGACAAATATATAACACCGTTTATACGTGCACTCTAAAAGAAGGGAACAAATGAACTTATCCACAAAACAGAAATAGAGTTACAAATGTAGAGAACAGGCTAATGGTTACCAGGGAGTAAGGAGGGTGGGGAAGAAATGAATTGGGAGGCTGAGATTTACAAGTGCCTGGTGGCTCAGAGGTTAAAGCATCTGCCTGGAATGCTGGAGACCCGGGTTCAATCCCTGGGTAGGGAAGATCCTGTGGAGAAGGAAATGGCAACCCACTCCAGTACTCTTGCCTGGAGAATCCCATGGAAGGAGGAGCCCAGTAGGCTACAGTCCATGGGGTCGCAAAGAGTCGGACACGACTGAGTGACTTCACTTCACTTCACTTCATACATAAAATAGATAACTAAAAAGAACCTACTGTATAGCACAGGGAACTCTACCCAATATATTTTAATGACCTATATGGGAAAATATTCTAAAAAAGAGTGGATATGTGTTTATGGATAACTGATTCACTTTGCTGTACAGCAGAAACTGATACAACATTGAAAATCAACTATACTCTAATAAAATTTTTTTAAAAAGAAGGAAAATAGAATTGTGTTTGTGAGCAGGTCATGGTGATTTTGGAAAATCACTTTTAACTCAAGTAGGAAATTCTTCCATCCCCATCCCAACCCTCACCCTATCCCACTCCGGAGGCTTCAAGTTCTGTGTGCACGTGAATCACTGAAGAAGCTGGGGCGATGGATGACCTAGTGAGAGCAAAAGGCTGGGGGACAGATGGACTTAATCATTCTTTGTATTAATGGTAGCTAGTTAATTTCATTCCTGAAGAGACCAGCTTTGACCTTCACCTCCAGCCCCAATTAACTGCCGACAATGCTTTGTCAGCGTGTTTACCCCAAATGAATCACACAGAGAGGTGAAATCTCGTAGGAAAATTGAGTGCTCTGGCTTGGGCTGCAGGTGGGAGCTGAAGTTGAGCTCTGAGATGATTTTGATCACCCGCCGATACAGGCCTGGTTAACCACAGATGCCGGGCAAACTTTGAGGCAAGCACTTAGTTTTCAGCTCACCGCAGAGGGAAGACAATGCCAGAGCAAGGAGTCAAACCTGATTTCATGCCCCTGACATCCTGGTGGCATGTTTGCAAACTGGTTATCCCAGGCAGGAATGATTTGGGGGCCCTAGGTCACAGGGGTGGTCGAGATAAATTTGTCCCCTTGTAGACAGGGCCATTCCAGTTCACCAGGCAAAACCCTGACTTCCTTGTAATGAAGCCAGCTTCCTTGTTCTCCCTGAATATTTGTGCAGGTGGAGCGGTGCTTGTTCAGAGCTCAGCATCAAGTCCAGATTCCTCTCCAGCCGATCTTCCAGGTGTTTTCTCTTTGCACTGGGTTTTTCAGCGACACCCACACTGCTGTGCTGCTCCGAGTAAGTCATCTTGTTCTGAGCATCATGCCTTTGCTCAGGCTGAGC
The DNA here is from genome assembly GCF_023091745.1 of Budorcas taxicolor. Taxonomy (NCBI): domain Eukaryota; kingdom Metazoa; phylum Chordata; class Mammalia; order Artiodactyla; family Bovidae; genus Budorcas; species Budorcas taxicolor. The sequence continues at coordinate 58,362,206 of NC_068922.1, read as the reverse complement.
CCTCGCCTAGAGCATCATTCCCTTCCCAACCCCCTCCTTCTGCCAGGTGCTGAAGAATGAGTTCCAGAGCTATCTCCTTCAAAGCCTCCTGGCCCTGCAGATGGTGTCTGGGACCCTGTTCTGCCCCCCTTTATTCCACGTGGTCATTCCTGCTCAGGACTCACTGCCCAGGCCTGGACTGCCTCTTCTGCTGACTGTGAGCTGCTCCCCGAGGGCAGGGGCTGGGTCTTCCTATCTCTGCAGCCCGAGGGCGTGGTACTCAGGAGGTGGTCAGAGTGGTGGGAGGCGGGGGGCCTCCATCTACTGGAGGTTCAAGAGCGAAAAGACAGGGCCTCTGTGCCTAGTGAGTTCACCGGCTAGTGCCGGAGAAGATGTAGCTGGCTTCTGAGGTTCTCATCTGTCTTGTTGTTCAGCCGCTCAGTCATGTCTGACTCTTTGCAGCCCCATGGTTTCCCTGTCCTTCACTCTCTCCCGGAGTTTACCCAAACACATACCCATTGAGTTGATGATTTGGGAGTTTACCCTTTTCTGGTAACATTAGGGAGTGACCCATCCCTAGCCTTCAAGGCTTCTAGAAAGGTCAGTTGGTAAAACTATCAGGGGGCCACGATGGGCATTGAGGAAGTCAAGTCTTACATGGAGAGCAAAGAGTGGGTGGTCCTAATGTATGGTAGACCCAGGAAGGCGCCCCCTGGCAGGCTGCTCCTGGCTGCCAGAGGCCCTGTCTGTTGAGTCCTATCCCCAAGGCCACAGAAGCAGAGCCCAGAACCAAGGTCACCTCCGAAGCTGACTGAGCCCTTCCGTAACTTTGCGAGAAGCCCCCGATCATCATTAACAAGTTTCCTGACTCCCAGCTAGGCAAAGATGCCCACTCCAGTAAATACCATATAGCATCCCAAGCAATTACCTGGTGAAAACCATCCAGCAGGAATTTTCTTTGTCTTGAGGCTGTAAAAATCGGTTATTAACCCGCAAAAACTGTCAGCTCTCCCTGGCCTGTCGGGAGCTGTCGGCCCGCTGCACTCGCAGCGGTCACTTTATCTCTGCTGTTTGTTCTCAATGGAGAAGGCGATGGCCCCCCACTCCAGTACTCTTGCCTGGAAAATCCCATGGACGGAGGAGCCTGGTAGGCTGTAGTCCATGGGGTCACTAGGAGTTGGACATGACTGAGCAACTTCACTTTCACTTTTCACTTTCATGCATTGGAGAAGGAAATGGCAACCCACTCCAGTGTTCTTGCCTGGAGAATCCCAGGGATGGTGGAGCCTGGTGGGCTGCCTTCTCTGGGGTCACACAGAGTCGGACATGGCTGAAGCAACTTAGCAGTAGCAGCAGCAGAAATGCAGGAGACTCCAGTTCAATTCCTGGGTTCTGGAAGATCCGCTGGAGAAAGGATACGCTACCCACTGCAATATTCTTTGGCTTCCTTTGTGGCTCAGCTGGTAAAGAATCCGCCTGCAATGTGGGAGACCTGGATTCAATCCCTGGATTGGGAAGATCCCCTGGAGAAGGGAATGGCTACACTTCTCAGAAGCCAAAGGGTGGGAAGCCAGCACCAGCCAGGCAAGTCTTTTTTATTTTTCCCCACTGCTGCCACAAGACTTCATTTGTGAAACCCCAGGCACAGCCCAGACACACGCAGAGCACACAGGAAAAGCACAATATGTCACAGGGTGCCTCCAGCCCAGCCCCACCCCACCCTAGGTCTTCAGGCATGATCAGGCCCTATCCCTGCCCTCCCCGGCTGGAGATCCAGCTTGGGCCCACCCAGATGCCCCCTCTAGCATGGCTCGCAGACATCTCAGCAGCCAGAGGAGGCCCCACAGGGTGCGGAGCCAGCACCGTTCAGGCCAAGTCTAGCTTCCAGACCCCAGTGTCTGCCCCCTGGCTTCTGTTCCTGTCCACATGCTGTGGGTGCCAGCTTTGCCCTCTGACCCCTCCCCCCACCCCGTGGCCCCAACCAGAGCAGTCTCTGCCCATCAGGCTGAGGGGTTGCACAGCGGGGATAGATGGTAGGGGCAGGGGTGGCCAGAGGAACTGAGCCTGGTGACAGGAAGCAGAGCAGCCATCAAGAGACCAGACCCGGACAGAGCAGGACAAACCTGGCCACAACATAGGGAGGGGACAGCACTCGGACAGCAGCTGCTCAGGCCTGTCGGGACCTGACGGCCCACCGTGATTGCAGTGCCCACTTTACTTCTGGCCTTTGTTCTTAATAAACTCACTCCTTTCTGGAAACTCTATTCCAAGCCGCACTCAGACTGCCTCAACACAGCCCTCACACCATGTCGGGTCCAACCCAAATGCTGATCCACACTGGTCACGTGTCCGGAGGCGAGAAGGTAAAAAATAACATGGCAGCAGAGAGCTCACCCGCCCCCAGGCTCTTTCTGTGTGTCTGCCTGCAGGCTGTTTGCCCTGAGTCCCACCCCTCTGGGGACACCGGCTCTTCGGGTCCATCACTCAGCAGGTGTCTTCTGTGTTTTCGGAGTCATGCCTCTCAAGGGTCGTAGCTGCCAGGTTTTCTGAGATGAGCGTCTCAGCGCTGACGGGGTCGGCCCGACTGCCAACAGGAGGGACCTCGCTTCTGGATGGTGCATCTCGGTGGGGAGGCTCTGGGGAAGAGAAAGGGACCCCAGGAACACGTCAGCCATCTCCCCACGAACAACTGAACAACCGAGGTGACTTGGTTCATGGTTGCTGCACCCTGGGGTGCAGGCTTCACGGGTGGATGGCCTCACGTCCCCATCTACGAAGCCCATCCTTTCTCTCCCAGACCAGTGCTCCCACTTCCTCCCTGCCTTTGATTCAGATTATCTTTGGTCAGACTCTTAAATTGTGCCCCACAGCATGCTGTCCTCCTGCTCCAGCCCCCCAGGCCTCCCCAGCTCACTTCAGATAAGACCCAGGCCTTTTTCCTGGGCTTCCCATCAGGGAGAGACCCAGCCTTGCCCACTGGATCACATCCCTCTGCTCCCTGGGCTCATGTGTGTGGTTCTGGACCTTGTTCCCATCTCGGGGCCTTTGCACTTGCTGTTCCCTCTGCCTGCAGTGCTCTTCCCACATCTATGCTTGTCTGGTTCCTCCCTTCCTACAGGCCCGGGCACAGATGCCACCTCATCCTGAGGGTCTCTGTCGGCCTGGCTAAGGCACATCTACTAGGTCACACTGCTGCCTACCTGCCGCCTCCCGTTTTAGAGTTCTTTTTAGTGCTGGTCTCAAAAGGCTAGTCTCTACTTGCTACTGGACTCTTATCTCATGAGTGGGGTGTATTTGTCTCTTTGTGCTCTTAGCTGTATCTCCAAAGATGGGGAGGGTTTGCGTGCAGGAGTGGGGCCAAAGTGGGTGAATGAATGAATGAATGAATGACTTCTTCCTAACAACTGAAGACGTGGGAGAAGCGTAAGGTGGCTACAGCATTATTCGTGGGGAAGAATTAGTGAGCTGGGTGACTAAGAGTAGAGGAACGATCATGTTCCAGAAGGTTCCAAGGCAGCCCAGCCTCATGGCATGTGGCTTGGGTGGTCACACAGGCCCTTCAGACGGGCCTGTGTTCGGCTTACTGCTTTCCTGTCTTTGTCTTGAAATTCTTCCTAAATTTTGAACAAGGAGCCTTGCTTTTTCTTGCCGCACCAGGCCCCACAAACGTGTCACTGGTCTGGTCCAGGTGCGGCAGCAGTGAGTGGAGGGCATCCAATCCTCCCCACAGCCCAGGAGCCATGGGCTCCTCTAATCCTCAACTGATGGATGGGGAAGCAGAGGCTCCCAGCTGAGTGATGGGTTAGGTGTTCTCCACTTCTGCCACGACTCTCCTGCCTCCCCGACTCCAGGAAACGGGAGATTCAGGACTGTTGAGTGAATGAGAGAGAGAGCATGGGGGCCCCACCCTGCCCCAGGCTCACCTGCATCCCCTCCTGTTTCCCTAGGCTTTTGGACTCCCTTGACATCAGCTGCCCCCGGGTGGACCGTCATCCTGTTGCTGTTGCCGACGGTGGTGTCCTCGAGGAAGCAGGAGCGAATGTGGACTCTCTGGGACGTGACCCCTTCGGACTGAGGTCCTGGTTCAGGGATTTGAATTTCGATGGAAGCTTCTGGGCTGGTACCCAGGACAGAGGCTGCAGGTTGGTCATAGAAAGGGATTCGGGGAGGAGGTGTGAGCCGCTGGACAGCAGGCCTGACCTCCAACATGGCTCCCAGATCCTCCACAGCTGACCGTCCTCCTGGAGCCTCCCTGCCGTGGTCCATGCCATGCTCTGTCATTGGCAGACACGTGGCCTCACGTGGTGACTCTGTATGTACGTGCCTGGGCTGCCAGCTCTCTCGGCCCCTGGGTCTGCCAGCTTGAGCTCCCCTCCTGCTGCCCGTCCCCACTGACCTGGTCCTCTGTGCCTCCCCAGGCACTCAACCACTGCCCCCCGGACCCCTGTCCCTGCCCCTCTGCTGCCTGCCTGCTGGCAGCTCTGGAACACCATCTCCATCTTCAGCTAGAACCTTCACGTGGCCCCCGGCCCAGTCCCCAGCCCCTGCCATCTTGCTCCTGCCTCCCCTGCCAAACTTCAAAAGAGAGCTGGACACGCTCTGTCTCACCTTCTTCCACTGCCCTCGCTCCTTCTGGCCCCTCAGCTCACCGCAGACCCCTTGCTGCCAGACCCCGTGACCCTCCCTTGATCTTATAGCCTCTTCTCTTCTGGAAACTTGTGCCCTGGCATCCCTGGGGCTCCTCCTCTCCCAGGCCTCTCTGCTGCATCTCCCCCAGCCTGTCTCTGGATGCCCAGTGCCAGCGAGGACATCGCCTCGGCCCTCTGGTCAACAGCACCTAGGTGGCTCCTTAGATGCCTTTCCAGCCCAGCCATCTCCTTTGTCTCTGCTTCATCTGGCCCAGGAAATGATCCCTGCCCATTGTAGAGATGAGGACATCGAGGTTTCCTAGGTGAATAGCAGGAATGGGAATCCTTGTGTTAACTCTGCCAGACCCCCTTGCTCTACTCTGTGGACAGCCTCTTGGTGGGATGGAAAGAATTTCCCATCATGCCTCTCTCACCACAAGGACTGGCTCAAGTCCCATGTATTGAGGAGGCCAGATGGGGTGGGGTGGGGGCAGGATGGCAGCCCATTGTCTCATTACCTGTGGGGCTGTCAAAGGCGCCGCAGGCAGAGATCTTGGCTGGGTTGCTGTGAAGTCGCATCTCATTGCCATGTCCCATCTGAACTCGCCTGAGCACAGACTTCTCCATCCGGATGTCCTGGGGCCCCCTGGATCCAGCCAGGGAATCCAGAGTTGAGGGATCAGCAGAAGCCATTGGAGGGAGGTAGCAGGGAGCTGTGGAGCCTGGTAGAGGACATGGAAACATGACCCTTAACCCCCACCCTCTGCTACCGCTCTTCCCACCCCCTCCCCACTATGCACACAGATAAATCCTAGCCAGACAGAGCAGACACCAGCAGACTGGGAGTGATTACTTTAGGCTCTGAATTGAAGCGCAGGTGGATCAGCAGAACAGTTAGCGTGGGTTTCCAGGGTTTTATAACTGGGATGCCTGGGGTATCAATGGGGCATTGAAAACCCAAATACTGAGCATGCCCTCTGTTCCTAGCCATTCTTACCCCTCTGGGCCTATTGGGAAAAAGTCTCCTTGGGGGTGAACTTGGTGTTGACCCAGAGCCCTCAGGGACTCTGACATTGTTTTATTTTCTCAGCATTTATTTTCATGGTGACCTTTGTGGTTTTCAAGGTAATGCTGTAAAAGTTTACTTTAAAGTGAATTTGAGTAGAATAAAAGGTAAACCATTTAGCAACACTGAGTAAACAGTTAGCCAGGGACTCAGCCAAAATTATGGAAGGTGGAGCTCAGAGGACTAAAGGTGGGAAAAGGTTGATTTAGATTCTAGAACAAAGTTCCTCATTTCACAGTTAGGCAAACTGTGGCCCAGAGCGGGGAAGGGCTCTCTCGAGGTCAAGGGGGTATCCCAAGTTTGGGGTCAATGCTTTCACTCATGTCCCGTAGCTGAACTGAGAGATGGCCCTGTCCCCTCTTCCCACAGTGCCTGGCATGGAGTAGGTACTCACTTGCTTACTGTTATTCCATCAAAGCTACGATGCACCCAGTAAGAGGGATCCCAGTTTATGAAATGTTAACATGAGGGAAGAAACAGTGTCTTGGAACAAACACATGTTACAACGATACCTTGTGACATCTTAGTAAGAGAGAGTGAAGGAAGTTGTTTCTTGTGGAAAATGTGGCTAAAGATGGCAGAGTAAAGGGAATGCAGGAAGGGTTTGATCCAGGCACAAGGAGAGACAGCCTGATTTTGGGAAAACCCAGAAAGGACCTTGGAAATCTGATAGCTGCCCTTTCTCCCTGGAGACATGTACCCCCTGCTCCTCACCCCACCCAGATGGACAGGGCCCCTCTCCTAGGCATCTCAGAGGACTCACCGTTTTCCCCAGATCCCATTTGTCTCACTAGGAGATTCCCGTGTCCAATCTGGATATCTTCACAGTTCTGGATGGAAATGTGGCTGTTTGGTCCCTTCTGACAGATCATGTTGATTGGATTTTGCTGGTAAATAACTGGGGTGGACTGATTTCTAGAACCTTCTGCAAAATAATATTCCACTCAATCCCTTTGTGCCTCGTAAGGGGTCAGAAGTTCCAAATACTAGTCCACAGCACCAGAATCTCCTGGAGGGGGCTGGTTAAAACACGAATTCCCAGGGGCCCACCCTGGGGTTCCGAGTCAGTGGGCCCAGGTGGGCCCCAGGAGCCAGAGTGTTTACCAAACACTGCAGGTAAGCTTGTACTTTGTCCCACAGGCCACCCTACCCATGTGTCCTCTGCCACCGCGGGAGGGCAGCAGGTGCCTCGCTGCTTGCACCCTCTGCCCTCTCCCACTGCGAGGAAACCACAGCCCTAACCTCCGCTTTCCTTTAGGGAACTTTCCTCTCTCCCTTTAGGGAGCTGCCCACGGGCTGCTTCTAACCATGGGAAAAGCTTTGTTTGGTTCACAAGGCATTTTTAAGAATTTGGAGTAGTCACCACTGTTTAACATCTAGCATTTAAGAAGCTGAGGCCCTCCTTGGGTGCCTTAAGCAGGGGTGTCAGCTCCACGTGGGCTCCACACAAAGGGCCACATTCCCACCTTTGTGGGCCCTTGGCTCTTGTGTCTTTGTGAGCATTTAAAATTGCATTTAATGACTGTATTGGGATAAAGGCAAATATAACTCAGCTGGAATTATTAGCTATTCATTCTTACTATGATATCCATTTTTTTTCTTCTAATTTAAAGAGAAATTGGAGCATTTGGTGACCCCCTAAAAGTACTGGAGGCTCTAGGCCTTAGGCCTGCTGTTTGTAATGCCTAAGTCAGTTCTGGGACTCCACCTGTGGGTATGTAAGCCCAGCCTAGCCAACTCCTTCAGCACCTTTAAAACTCCAAGTTGGGCAAAATGCTTACAGAAAACTGTTAGCAAATTCAGACTGAGACCTGTGTCCCAGGGTTGATACAGTCAGGGGTGGACCCCACCTCCAGGAAGCCCTCCCTGGTTACTTCCACCAGCATTCCCCTCCCTCCTGGAATCCCCTGCCAGGGACAGGTCAGCAAGACTCCAGCTTCTGACAAGGTGGGGAAGCTCCTAGCAGGAACCCGGCAAGGACCAGGGCTTGTGTGTTACAATTTCTCTTCACAGCTCTGCCCTCTGCCCTGTCCAGGGTAAGGGCCTACCTGATTGATAAATTGTCCAAGAGTTTGATTTCTGGTCAAAGTCCAGGAGGTGCTTGTCCCTCATTGCATACAAGTCTGGGTTGACTTCCTTTGCTGTCTTCATCCCCAGGGCCTTGGCGATCATCAGGGCTTTATGGGGCCCATGGGCTTCCAGAAACTGGTAGATCTCTTTCTCTGGGAGGTGGGAGGCAGGTGGTTAAAGAGGACCCTGGAGGCTGGATCTACTCCCCGGCTTACCAGCCCCTGTGCCCATTTTCCTCATCTGTGAAATGGACACAATAATAATACTGCACCGCAGAGGTCGCTCTGGGGGTTGGGAATTCTCTCCAGGGGCTCCAGACAGTGCCTGCCCACACTAGGTGCACAGCAAATGCTAACCATTCATCAGACAAATGATTTCTCAGTCACTTAGCCTCTTTCCCCAAGGGGCAGAGCCTTGCCTCTGAACACTGTGTGCAGTGTGGGGACCTTTCAGTGGGTGGGGTGGTTGTCGCTGGACACGTGTAGCTTCCTGAGTGACCGTGAGAGTCTGGGGGCAGAGGGACCCGGCACTGAATGAAACCAGGATGCTTACGCTGTTCACTGAGCTCTGGGCCCGGCTTCTTTGGAACTGCAACTGCATCTTGCTGGGGCCTCTCCACTGGAGAAAGAAAGATGGTCAGGAGGTGAAGGAATGGGAGAGGGGACGTGGATTCTGCCAGACAAAGGCGGGCTGCTCTGTAGAGGACCCAGCATATGGATCTCCAAACCCAGATTCTAGAGTTAAAGGAACTTAGCTTCAAATCCTGCCCCACCCACTTCTGGGCTTCCCTGGTGGCTCAGACTGTAAATATGGGAGACCTGGGTCCAATCCCTAGGTTGGGGAGATTCCCTCAAGAAGGGAACAGCTACCCACTCCAATATTCTTGCCTGGAGAATTCCATGGACAGAGGAGCCTGGTGGGCTATAGTCCATGGTGTCGCAAAGAGTTGGACATGACTGAGCGACTAACACTTTCACTTTCAGCCCCCCTCCCCCAACCCTGGTCCTGCAACGGCTTTTTGTAAGTACCTGACACATGTCAGCTGTTTAGGTCCATGGGCTGCAGAACCAGAGAAGCGGATCTCATGTGATGCTTAATTATTATTGTGTCATTGGTCATGTCATAGTCATCATTATTAAAGTTTTGCGGAGCATCTACTATGTGCTGGCATGTGCTTAGCCATCTGCATCAAATCCTCTCGCCTCCATTGGCCAGAGAAAGAAATTGGGATGCAGTGAGAAGACGGCATGCAGCCTCAAGGGCAGAGCCCGTACTCGAGCCCGGGTCCAAATCCGGGCTTGGTCGCCACCAGGACCGCTCGTGCTGGGTCCCGCACCCCCACCTCTCCCACCCGCCGTGACAGGTTACCCCGCTCTGTGGGAACCATTTCTTTGGTCCCGCTGTCGCCCAAGCACCACATCGCAGGGCCTGCGAGCATGACTCCTTTCGACTCCTGCTTCATCTTGTGGAGGAGCTGGTTGAGCTTCTTCTTGGGCACTCGCAATTTCTTTAACAGTTGGGTGGTCTTCACAGGGGAGCCAGCATCCCTCAACACCTCCAGAATCCTCTGCTCAAGGTCTGGGAGAGGGAGACAGGGGCAGAGACAGAACTGAGGTCCCCACGACCCAGCCTGGGCCGTCAGGCGCCCCCCAGAGAGGGATCGAGGGCAGACGGAGGAACAGAGGTTGAAGTAGACACCCATCAGTGTCTCCTTGTCTTCAGGGAGGGGCGCGTGGGCTGCTCAGAAATGACCTGGGCCGGACAGTCTGGTGGCCAGAGGAGCTGCCAGGCCTTCTGAGTGTCCCCTGCCTGTGTGAGCACTGGAGGACAGATGAGAACAGTCAGCCCTCAGGTGTCCTCAGAGCAGAGGAGAGTGGAGGCGGCAGGATGCAGGAGGGTAAGGGCGGAGCAGAGGAGCCAGGGAAGTGAGGCCTGTCCCTGGTGCCCTCCATCCCCCATCCACCCTGTCCTGTGGAATCTGCTCCTCGGGCTCACCATCCACAGGGGCGATGTCACTGTTCATCCCCCCCAGAAACCCAGCAGGCGTTCAGAAACAGAGCTTTCACCCTGCTGCCCAACCATGGAGTCCTGGTGGTGCCGCTCCAGACTCTCTCAACCCCTTCTCCTTTCCTCTGCCTCCACTCCCCACTCCTTGTCAGCATCCCTTCGATGACAGCAGTTCCACCAAGTCCAGGTTCCCTCCAGTCCACCCTCCTCTTGGCTGGCAGAACTCTTGGCTGGCAGAACCCGTTCTGCCAGCCTCATCTTTACCCACCCTCTCCTGCCCTTCAAGTGCCAACCTGTTTGAATTCCTTTCAGCCGTACTCAACCCTGGGCCTTTGCACATGCCATTCCCTTTGCCAGGCGTGCTCTTCCCCCACCTTTCCACCTGTCCAGTGTGAGTTCTCACTCAGACTCCAATGCTGGAAGGCTGTCCTGAGTGCCCTGAGCAGGTGGGATGCTGGTCCTGTGTGGGTCCCCTGCAGAGTGTCCCCAGGGATCCGCTGCTGTGACTGCCAGGTTCACTGTAGTGGTTCTGTGTCTAGCCATGGGCCAGGCATGCGGTAGGGTCTCACGAACTATTAACAGCATTTGAATGGAGGAGGGACGGGATGAAACAGTGAGTGTCCACTACTGGGTAGATGTGTGCTCAGATGGCCCGGGCAGGGGATGGGCGCTCCTCCAAGGCCTCTGTTTCCTCCTCCCCTCTGCCAGAGTTAATGGTCCTAAGCAGGATGCCTCTAGGCTCAAAGAGGAACTTCCCAAATAGCCCCTACTCCTCCCAGGCAGGCTTCCGTAAACCCAAGCCGGCTGCCCTGTGGGGAGTGAGAGAACTGGTGGGTGCAGAGCCAACAGTGCATGGCGCTGGGAGAGAAAGTGTCTGCCCCTGAGAACACCATGGGAATGCAAAGCAGGGCCTTTCTTGGGAAGGCCAAGTTACCCTCCCAGGGCAGCAGCCCAACCCTTTGACTTCTGGGTTCTTGCTGGATTCTGAGTGGGCAGCACTAGGGGATGACCTGTTTGCCAGCTCTGCGCTGGGCACTGTGGCTTGCTCTTGTGGGTGGAACGTTTGCTTTCTTCTGGGGGCAGGTGATGTGCATTACAACCCCTGGGGTCACCCAGCCTGAACTTCACTCACTAAACACTACCCCCGAGACTGTCATACCCGTCCCGCCCACTGATGCTTTGCCTAGCCTTGAAAAGAGTTTTGATTCCTGAAAAACCTGCTCCTGGGTGAGCCTCTCTCTCTTCCTCCTCCTGCAGTCCCCTGACCCCAAAGAGGAAATGGGGTCCATGCAGTGAAGCCTGGGCTTGCCTCCCCCACTGAGTCTTCTGGCTGCTGAACCAGAAATTGCAAAATGGGATGAGGTGTAAACGATACATCAGTTAAAAGGAAAACCTGCTGGGGAACAAGTTAAATTCAGTTACCCAGTGCCCCTGACAAGTCTCCTTGGGAAAATACAACAGGAAGCTGGGAACCCACCCTGGGATTCTGGGCCACTCCCAGTTAACCCCCCTCCCTGACACAGCATATTTTCCTGGGTTTGAGCCAAAACTCTGCCACCTACCAGCTGTGTGACCTCCATTTCCCCATCTTTGAAATGGTGAGATTCATGACTACTTCAGATCATGGTGAGGTTCAGATAGTTACTGATCACAGAACAAAGACAGACAAAAAGCACCTCAGCCCCCAGCCCACACCCTTTCTGTGGGGACCCTAGGAATCAGCTCTGTTCAGTGCCAGTTAAGTTTTGTGTGCGCCATTCAATAAAAGAACAGCAGCAGGAGGAAAGCCACGTACAAGCAAAGCAACTTCTCTCCTTCCTCAAAACGAAAGTGAAGGCGGGTGTTCAGGCCCCACGCTCAGCCGTGGTCCCCTGAGTCATTTCACCTGTGCTGCCTGAGATCTCGGGAGTGAGGTGGGAACCTCAGTGGGCTTCCCCTGAGGGTTCCTGCAAAACGCACACGGATTGAACCCGATGCAATGCTCTCTCCCTCTCTTGTTACGGTGGTGCCTTCAGGTATTAGCCTATCGTGGTTGTCATCTGAACCAAGAAAAGGAACCAGAAGAAAAGTTAAGTCCCGCCCGGGCACTCCTGCGGGTCCTTAGAAGGAAAAAAGTACCTGTGTCTCCTGGGTCAGCAGGGACCTCGGCCATGCTGGCAGCAGCTGCAGGGAGCCTGGGAGACTTGGAGTCAGCAGCAGGCTCTGACCCTGGGGCCTGCATAAGGTGGGTCCGGTCAAGGCTGTGTGTACTCTTGTGGGCCAGGCTGGTGCTTCTAGCAGCTGTGAAGACACTCCAGCTTCATCCGGACAGCTGTCAGCTGTCAGCTGTTCACACCCCGGAAATGAGGCCCTAGGCAGCCAACCTGATCAGTCTCTGGAGAAAATGAAAATGAAACTCTTATGTGTGGTTTTTGAGAGAAACAAAATCGAAAGCTGAATTGAGCAAGACACAGTTAGGCCTTCTACTAGATATTGGTAGGGAGCTACTGAGATGGAGGAGACCAGAGCTTCTTCTGGGGCTGGGGGGATTTCCCACCACTGTCCACCTTGACTCCCCCAGCCACAGGCCAAGATACCTGGGTGGGTGAGTGGCTGAGCGCTTGTGATCATCAAAACCACATATGTGTGTGCATATCAAACCAACGACAGTGTTGATGTACGGCAGAGACCACAACATTAAAAAGCAATTATCCTCTAATTTAAAAAAAAAGGAGGATTCTTTAATGAGTACTTACTATGTACTTTCCAACCTCATGTGCCCCTGACTCATCTACAGGTTAGGATCTAGTTAGGGTCTCTTTTCTCAGGAAACTGAGGCTCAGGTCAATGAGGCCACTTGTCCAAGATCACAGAGATGCTCAGGTTCTAACTCAGCCCCACCATTTACTGGCTGTGGGACCTTGGACAGGTTATTTTACCTATTTATGTCTTAGTTTTCCCATCTATGAAATGAGCTAATAAAAGGAGTGACCTCAAGAGGTGGTGGCGAGGACTAAAAGGGTTAATTCAGGCACCTCTACAGCCATGAGCATAGCTGGGCACCCACTGACCTGGTTCTGGAAAAAAAGACCCATCGCTTCTGAAATTTCTTACAGGGGTCATTGACCTCCCCAAACAGTTCAGAGACCCTGCTCAGTCCAGGTGACGGAAGGGGAAACTGAGGCCAGCAGAGGTGAAGGGCTTTGTGCGAGGCAGCCCAGAGGGTCAAGGGCTCAGGGTCTCAGCTGACGCCAAGGAGTAGGTGCCAGTCCCGGGCTCCCAGGGGAACACCATCCGCAGCATTTCTGCAAAGGGAGGCACTTGGGAATAAGTACAGCCATGGAAAGGGCCCGGAAGGCTTATCTCAAAGTTATCTTTGTGTTCCCGAGTCCAAGTTCTCCCAGCTCACTGCACAACAGGCCAACAAATCAGAGACGAGGTGTTGAGGCAAGAAATACAACTTTATTTGGAGAGCCAGCTGACCGAGAAGATGGCATACTATTGTCTTAAAATAACCATCTTATGGGGTCTGGATGCCAGGTTCTTTCACAGATCAGAGGTGGAGGGAGATGAGGAAACAAAGTAAAAAGGCCATTAATCTTGCGAACATCTCGAATGGCGAGCCTCAGGCAGGGGATGTGTTCATTTCTTCCTTCCTGCCATCTACAGGTGGGCAGGGTTCTGAACAAAGGCACTCTAGTTTAGCAGTCAGGCAAAGGGGGCAGGATTCTGAGGCAGGCCATTATGGGTGATTATAATAACAAAAGCAACAGAGAGCAAATTAGAAACCATTCCAACATGGAGCCAGACTTGGTTTATCCCTGCAACATTTGCAGAGCAAGCAAGAAAAATCCCGATGCCCTGTCCACTCTCAGACCAAGCAAGTCCCCATCTTGGGAGGCAGGGCTGGAAGTCCTAGAGGACTTCACTTGAACCAGAGGTGAAGTGTTGGACAACTCAATAAAAATAGGAAGCCGCAACGATATTTGTGCTCCTTTTTAATGTAAAACAGAAGAAACGTGTGTCTCTATGTGCATTGACAACGTTAATTTTAAATGAGGATTAATTGGGTGTATTGGGAGAGATTGTCAGGTGTCTTCTGAGCTCAGGCTCAGGCTGAGTCACTGTGGGCGGCTGGGAGGCACCACGCCGGGACCTACCACTAGGTGGCGCCCGCTCACCAACCTGAGTCCCGGCTCCCCTTGCCCAGTTCCTCTGATTTAGCGGGGGTGGCTCTCACTTGTCCTCCATCCTAGGATAACCCCAACTCCATCTGACCATATTCTGGCTTCTCAGCCATGTTGACCTTAGTGTGGACACTCCGACTTGGGCCTAGACCTGGTTACCTCGTGGATTTGCAGGTCACACTAGAGTCCAATCTGAGGGTCAGCTGCTTCTGGTTTGTGTCTGTATGCACACGTTCGGAGGGCTCTGTTCCCCATCACCCACCTCTGAGCTGCAACCCTTCTTCTCCCTAACAGTGTGTCACTTCCTCTCTGAGCCTTGTTTTAATTATGAAACAGAAATAACAGATAAGAAAAAGCATGTTTATCTGTCACTTAGTAGGTGTTTACAAAATTTGCTTCATTTAGAAAATGCCATGTGACTGATAGACTCCATAACATAACTTTAGACATTGTGCTATGCTTAGTTGCTCAATCGTGTTTGACTCTTTGCGACCCAAAGGACTGTAGGCTGCCAGGCTCCTCTGTCCGTGGAATTCTCCAGGCAAGAATCCTGGAGTGAGTTGCCATGCCCTCCTTCAGGGGATCTTCCCAACCCAGGGATCAAACCCAGGTATCCTGAATTGCAGGCAGATTCTTCACTGTCTGAGCTACCAGGGAAGCCCAAGAATACTGGAGTGGGTGACTTATCCCTTCTCCACAGGATCTTTCTGACCCAGGAATTGAACCAGGGTCTCTTGCATTGTAGGCAGATTCTTTATGAGCTGAGATGCCAGGAGAGCCCAAGATTAGACACTAGGCAAAAAAAAAAAAAAAGCAAGTGAGAAAGAGGAAGTAAAAAAAACAATGTAATGTGGATGGGTTCCTCCCTCCTTAGCGTTCCATGGCACACCTGGAATGGAAACCGTGAACCTGCTGTGAACATCTTACCACACTGAATGGGATTCTTACTTTTAAAGTTTTAATTAACTTGCATTTCCTCTTCTCTACTTAAGAGAATTTCAAGGTAATTTTGACTATAAGGATGGTCTTTCACTGAAATATCAGTGACTTACACTATACAGAAACTTCTTTCTTTCTCTTGTAACAGTCTGGTGGGTAGCCCAACACCATAGTGTTGAGGCCCAGGCCCCTTCTATTTTGTTGCTCTGCCATTTGTGGGCTTTATGTTCTAAGATGGCTGCTCAAGCTCCAGCCATCACAACTCCATTCCTTACAGGAGGAAGGAAGCAAGGGAAGAAGAATAAGTGTCTCTCCTTTAAGAACACTCATGAATTGCACAGACATTCCCCTGACATCCCTCAGTCTCAGAGCCCAGGAGGGAGGCTGGGAAAGAAGGTCTTTATTCTGGGCTACCATGCTACCTAGCTAAAACTGGGGGATTGATTAACTTCCAAATAGGGGATAAGATATTAGAAGATACTTAGCTGTCCCTGCCATTTTGAAGCTGTTTTCACCCCAAGAAAAGAGCAAGAAGCTCCTCTATGCTTTGAAGTATATCTGTTCAGCGGAGCTTCTGTATTGAGCAGGTCTGAGGCTGAGTTCACAGGTAGTTCCTACACTCTCAGAGACTCCTGTCCAGTGTGGAAGACAAAAGGGGGGAGAGGATGCTAGGGGCTCCCTACTCTGCTTGGGCAGGACCTCAAAGGCCGCAGGAGTTTCAAAATGGTGCCACTGCCTGCTGGAGCCCAGGTCCCTTTTTGCCTTGAAAAGCACACTCCTTTTTCATTGCTTGTGTTTTTCTGGAAACTATTAGAATTCTCCGCCCCAACCAGATGATAATTACATGTTACTGATCTTGAGTCTTTAAATTTCTCTCTCTTTCTCCCTTTTAAAAGAGAGATATTTTTGCTGCACATTGTGTTGGCAAAACGTAGTCTCCTTTCTACCAGGCAGCCTGAATGTTATGATCATGGTTTCTCTGTGAATTCAACCTCAGGGGGAGGAAGTGGAAAGGTCTGAAGGCACCAAGTGGGGACAATAATTACTGCCTTTGTCCAGGGGCAAAGGTCAGAGGACCAGAGGTGGCCAGAGGGAGACAGAGATTACACAAGATCTCAAGAGCTATGGTAGAGGGTGAGGAGCAAAGATCCGACCAGGGGCTACGGGAGGCAGCAGGTTCTCTGTGCAGCTCCCCAAGGTTCTGCCCCAAAGCCATCTTCCCCAGGCTACATTCACTGCCCTTCAAGGAACAGGTCAGGGAGGCTCCTTGGGCCATCGCTGTCTCCTGGAGTTGGACAGACTTGGGATTCTGATCCGGGGTTCTGATCTCATGGCTCTATGCCCTGAACCCCTCACTACTTTTTCTGAGTTTCGATTTTTCCCTTGGAGAAAGGGGATCAAGCAGCTCTGCTGGAGATCTTTCTTTGCAAGCTACCCTGAGATCGTCCCCCAGAAGATCCCAGCAGAGCAAAGTGTGTGCTCCGTCAGCAGGCACTGTTGTGTCTTGGTACTCTGACCCCCATCTGTCCCTCCCTGAGTGACAAAGCAGTCCCATTCACTCATCTGGTTTTGCATCAAGTACTTCCTTGTGCCTCCTTTATCCCAGACTATGTGCTAGGTGCTAGAGCCGGGAGGGAGTGGGGGGTGAAAGTGAGCCCTCCTCTTGCTAGTTCCTGGTTCCATTTCTCATTTCAACTGCAGAAAAAGCCAATCTGCTCAATCAAGGTATTGATGGGTGACTAAGGCCAAGTCCTGAGTCCCCCACCGCTCCTGGACGTGGTGGCTGGTAAGAGGAGTTGACCAGTTCAGTTCAGTTCAGTTGCTCAGTTGTGTCTGACTCTTTGCGACCCTGTGGACTGCAGCATGCCAGGTCTCCCTGTCCACTCCTGTCCTAGAATTTACTCAAACTCATGTCCATTGAGTCGGCAATACCGTCCAACCATCTCATCCTCTGTCGTCCCCGTCTCCTCTGGCCTTTAATCTTTCCCTGCATCAGGATCTGTGCAAGTGAGTCAGTTTTTCGCATCAAGTGGCCAAAGTATTGGAGTTTCAGCTACAGCACCAGTCCTTCCAATGAATATTCCGGACTGATTTCCTTTAGGATGGACTGGTTGGATCTCCTTGCTGTCCAGGGAACTCTCAAGAGTTCTTCTAACACCACAGTTCAAAAGCATCAATTCTTCAGCACTCAGCTTTCTTTACAGGTCAACTCTCACATCCATTCATGACTACTGGAAAAACCATGGCTTCGACTAGATGGACCTTTGTTGGCAAAGTAATGTCTCTGCTTTTTAAGAAGTTGTCTAGGTTGATCATAATTTTTCTTCCAAGGAGCAAGCGTCTTTTAATTTCATGGCTGCAGTCACCATCTGCAGTGATTTTGGAGCCCCCCAAAATAAAATTTGTCATTGTTTCCACTCTTTCCTCGTCTATTTGCCATGAAGTGATGGGACCGGATGCCATGATCTCAGTTTTCTGAATGTTGAGTTTTAAGCCAACTTTTTCACTCTCCTCTTTCACTTTCATCAAGAGGCTCTTTAGTTCTTCTTCACTTGATATTTCTCCCGGCAATCTTAATTCCAGCTTGGGCTTCATCCAGTCCAACATTTTGCTTGATGTACTCTGGATATAAGTTAAATATGCAGGGTGACAATATACAGCCTTGATGTACTCCTTTCCCGATTTGGAATCAGTCTGTTGTTCCATGTCCAGTTCTTACTGTTGCTTCTTGACCTGCATACAGATTTCTCAGGAGGCAGGTCAGGTGGTCTGGTATTCCCATCTCTTTCAGAATTTTCCATGGTTTGTTGTGATCCACATAGTCAAACGTTTTGGCATAATCAATAAAGCAGAAGTAGATGTTTTTCTGGAGCTCTCTTGCTTTTTCGATGATCCAATGGCTGTTGGGAATTTGATCTCTGGTTCCTCTGCCTTTTCTAAAACCAGCTTCAACATCTGGAAGTTCACAATTGGCATACTGTTGAAGCCTGACTTGGAGAATTTTGAGCATTACTTTGCTAGCATGTGAGATGAGTGCAATTGTGAGGTAGTTTGAGCATTCTTTGGCATTGCCTTTCTTTGGGATTGGAATGAAAACTCACCTTTTCCAGTCCTGTGGCCACTGCTGAGTTTTCCAAATTTGCTGGCATATTGAGTGCAGCACTTTCACAGCATCATTTTTTCAGGATTTGAAATAGCTTGACTGGAATTCCATCACCTCCACTAGCTTTGTTCATAGTGATGTTGCCTAAGGCACACTTGACTTCGTATACCAGGATGTCTGGCTCTAGGTGAGTGATCTATCATGATTATCTGGGTCATGAAGATCTTTTTTGTATAGTTTTTCTGTGTATTCTTGCTACCTCTTATTAATATCTTCTGCTTCTGTTAGGTCTGTACCATTTCTGTCCTTTATCGAGCCTATCTTTAAATGAAATGTTCCCTTGGTATCTCCAATTTTCTTGAAGAGATCTCTAGTCTTTCCCATTCTGTTGTTTTCCTCTATTTCTTTGCACTGATCACTGAGGAAGGCTTTCTTATCTCTCCTTGCTATTCTTTGGAACTCTACATTCAGATGCTTATATCTTTCCTTTTCTCCTTTGCCGTTCACTTCTCTTCTTTACATAGCTGTTGTAAGGCCTCCTCAGACAACCATTTTGCCTTTTTGCTTTCTTTTTCTTGGGGATGGTCTTGATCACTGCCTACTGTACAATGTCATGAACCTTCATCCATAGTTCTTCAGGCAATCTATCAGATCTAATCCCTTGAATCTATTTGCTACTTCCACTGTATAGTCGTAAAGGATTTACAACTATACGGTGGAAGTAGCAGTGTTGGAGAAGACTCTTGAGAGTCCGTTGGACTGCAAGGAGATCCAACCAGTCCATCCTAAAGGAGATCAGTCCTGGATGTTCATTGGAAGGACTGATGCTAAAGCTGAAACTCCAATACTTTGGCCACCTGATACGAACAGCTGACTCATTGGAAAAGACTGTGATGCTGGGAGGGATTGGGGGCAGGAGGAGAAGGGGATGACAGGGGATGAGATGACTGGATGGCATCACCAACTCGATGGACATGAGTCTGAGTGAACTTCGGGAATTGGTGATGGACAGGGAGGCCTGGTGTGCTGCGATTCATGGGGTCGCAAAGAGTCGGACATGACTAAGAACTGAACTGAACTGAATACCTGAATGGTCTAGTGGTTTTCCCTACTTCCTTCAATTTTAGTCTGAATTTGGCAATAAGGAGTTCATGATCTGAGCCACAGTCAGCTCCTGGTCTTGTTTTTGCTGACTGTATAGAGCTTCTCCATCATTTGCTGCAAAGAATATAATCAATCTGATTTCAGTGTTGACCATCTGGTGATGTCCATGTGTAGAGTCGTCTCTTGTTTTGTTGGAAGAGGGTGTTTGCTATGACCAGTGCATTCTCTTGTCAAAACTCTGTTAACCTTTGCCCCACTTCATTCTGTACTCCAAGGCCAAATTTGCCCATTACTCCAAGTATTTCTTGACTTCCTACTTTTGCATTCCAGTCCCCTCTAATGAAAAGAACATCTTTTTTGGGTGTTAGTTCCAGAAAGTCTTGTAGATCTTCATAGAACCATTCAACTTCAGCTTCTTCAGCATTATTGCCTGGGGCATAGACTTGGATTACCGTGATATTGAATGGTTTGTCTTGGAAACGAACAGAAATCATTCTGTCATTTTTGAGACTGAATCCAAGTACTGCATTTCAGACTCTTGAGCAGGAGGACACAAGTCATGGTGTGGGCAGGGATCAGGGCATTGAAGGCTGTGATTTGCAAGTTGTGATTTTCCCTGAGGGCAGAAGAAGCCCCACTGGAAGGTGTTCATCCAAGGTGAGCTGGGGATTTGGAGAGGTCGCCTAGGTGCTGGAGAGTGTTGGCAGGAAGTCAGCAGGGGAGGGGGCTGCCACCTTGAGAAGGCTGTGTGAGTCCAGGGGAGGGGGCTTAGCCAGCATCAGGCTGTTCTCCCCTTCCTCCCCCTGCCCTGACTCTTTTTAGAAAGTCCTTCCCCACATCCCCCCAAAATAGATTGAAATGAATTCACATCGAACTCGTATATGATCATCTAACTTGTTTATAATCAAAAGATTTTTTGATAATGCTGCTTCTAAAATGCTTTGCCTATAAGAAATTCATTTAATTATAATTGGCCACAACTCCTCCACCAAAGGGTCAGTATTCTTGGGCATTCTTGCACAATGAAGAGATCTCATCTATAAATTTATTTCAGACATAATGAAGTAGCCTGAAATTTTTATGGTGATTAAATGAAGCAATTAGTGAACCTGACATAATGCTATGTCTTCTAGATGTTTAATTAAACATTTACTGAGTCTGATTTTGCAAGGTTTCCCCCCCATATTTTGGAGCTCAAACATTTTCATGGACTCTTGAGGCATCCATAGGCCTGAGGTGCTAAGACTTCTATACCTACAACATAAAATGGGGAAATGCAAGAACTTCCCTGGTGGTCCAGGGGCTAAGACTCCATGCTCCCAATGTAGGTGGACCTGGGTTCAGTCCCTGTTGGGGCAGCTAAGTTCCCACATGCCATAAGTAAGACCTGGCACAGCCAAATAAATAAATAAATAAATATATATATATATATATATATATATATTTAAAGGCCTTCACCTTTAAAAAATAAAATAAAGTGAAGAAATTCAGAGAGACAGACCATGAGGGCCAGGGTTCCTGGTCTTTGGGGGATCGTGGCCCCAAGTGAGTTGTACTGTGGGGTGTTGTCAAGTATAAGATGGAAGATGGGGCAACAGCAGAATCTTTTACATGTTAATTCGTGACTTCTTTTCATTAAAAAAAATGGGGGGAATATGTGGAAAATATGCAGGTAGAATTTTGTTTTTGAAAGAATGAGTAATTAAAAATGTGTTGTTTTAAAGGCGGGCTTAGTTGAAATTTCCAGGTGGCTCAAGAATCCGCCCTGCGGTAAAGAATCCACCTGCCAATTCAGGAGCAGCATGTTCCATCCATGGGTTGGGAAGATCCCCTGGAGGAGGAAATGGCAAGCTGCTCCAGTATTCTTGCCTGGAAAATCCCATAGACAAAGAATTCTTAACAGATTATAGTCCACAGGGTCATGAGTCAACAGGACTTAGTGACTAAACCACACCCTACAATGTGACCTGAAGACGTTTCTTGAAAGACTGAGCAACCGGATAGCAACTGATTTACTTAATGCTTATTATGGGCCTTATTTCCAGTGTTTCACATTATTTTTTTCAATTCTTCTAGCAATCTTATTGTTGTATTTGTTCAGGCACTAAGCCGTGTCCAACACTGTGGCCCCGTGGTCTGCAGCATGCCAGGCTTCCCTGTCCTTCACTGTCTCCGAGTTTGCTTAAATTCATGGCCATTGAATCAGTGATGCCATCCAATCATCTCATCTTCTGTCGCCTCCTTCTCCTCCTACCTTTAATCTTTCCCAGCATCCCACGAAAAAGTGAAGTGAAGTGTTAGTCACTCAGTCATGTCTGACTCTTTGCAAGCCCATGACTGTAGCCCACCAGGCTCCTCTGTCCGTGGGATTCTCCAGACAAGAATACTGGAGTGGGTTATCATTGTCTCCTCCAGGGTATCTTCCCGAACCAGGGATTGAACCTGAGTCTCCTGAATTTCAGGCAGATTCTTTACCATCTGAGCCACCAGGGAAGCCTGGTTCTTAGATGCTGTCTTCTCAATGTGCCTTCAGCAGGTGGGGGTGAGGTGGAGCAAGCTCTCTTGTGATTCTTTTATAAAGGCACTAGTCTCAGGATTTCCCTGGTGGTCCAGTAGTTAAGATGCTGCCTTGCACTGCAGAGGGCGGGGCATGGATTTGATCCCTTGTGAGGAGGTAAGATCCGGCATGCCACACAGAGAGGTCAAAAAAATAAATGAAATGAATAGCTTTGTTTTAAAGACATTAATCTTATCATGGGGGCTACCCCCTCATGACCTCATTTAATCCTAATTACCTCTCAAAGTCCCCACCTGCTAACACCATCACATTGTGGGGTAGGGCTCCAACAAATGAATTTATTGAGGGGACCCAAATGGCACCCCACTCCAGTACTCTTGCCTGGAAAATCCCATGGATGGAGGAGCCTGGTAGGCTACAGTCCACGGGGTCTCGAAGAGTTGAACTCGACTGAATGACTTCACTTTCGCTTTTGATTTTCATGCATTGGAGAAGGAAATGGCAACCCACTCCAGTGGTCTTGCCTGGAAAATCCCAGGGATGGGGGAGCCTGGTGGGCTGCTGTCTATGGGGTCACACAGAGTTGGACACCACTGAAGCGACTTAGCAGCAGTAGCAGCAGCAGCAAACATTTCAGTTCCCAGTTCAGTTCAGTTCAGTGGCTCAGTCATGTCCGACTCTTTGTGACCCCATGAATCACAGCACGCCAGGCCTCCCTGTCCATCACCAACTCCCGGAGTTCACTCAGACTCATGTCCGAGTCAGTGATGCCATCCAGCCATCTTATCCTCTGTCATCCCCTTCTCTTCCTGCCCCCAATCCCTCCCAGCATCAGGGTGTTTTCCAATGAGTCAACTCTTCGCATAAGGTGGCCAAAGTATTGGAGTTTCAGCTTTAGCATCAGTCCTTCCAAAGAACACCCAGGACTGATCTCCTTTAGGACGGACTGGTTGGATCTCCTTGCAGTCCAAGGGACTCTCAAGAGTCTTCTCCAATACCACAGTTCAAAAGAATCAATTCTTCGGCGCTCAGCTTTCTTCAAAGTCCAACTCTCACATCCATACATGACCATAGGAAAAATCATAGCCTTGACTAGATGGACCTTTGTTGGCAAATTAATGTCTCTGCTTTTGAATATGCTATCTAGGTTGGTCATAACTTTTCTTCCAAGGTGGAAGCGCCTTTTAATTTCATGGCTGCAGTCACCATCTGCAGCGATTTTGGAGCCCCTCATAGTAAGGTCTGACACTTTCCACTGTTTCCCCATCTATTTCCCATGAAGTGATGGGACCAGATGCCATGATCTTCGTTTTCTGAATGTTGAGCTTTAAGCCAACTTTTTCACTCTCCTCTTTCACTTTCATCAGGAGGGTTTTTAGTTCCTCTTCATTTTCTGCCATAAGGGTGGTGTCATCTGCATATCTGAGGTTATTGATATTTCTCCCAGCAATCTTGATTCCAACTTGTGATTCTTCCATCCCTACGTTTCTCAAGATGTACTCTGCATAGAATTTAAATAAGCAGGGTGACAATATACAGCCTTGACGTACTCCTTTTCCTATTTGGAACCAGTCTGTTGGTCCATGTCCAGTTCTAACTGTTGCTTCCTGACCTGCATACAGATTTCTCAAGAGGCAGATCAGGTGGTCTGGTATTTCCATCTCTTTCAGAATTTTCCACAGTTTATTGTGATCCACACAGTCAAAGGCTTTGGCATAGCAATAAAGCAGAAATAGATGTTTTTCTGGAACTCTCTTGCTTTTTTCCATGATCCAGCGGATGTTGGCCATTTTATCTCTGGTTCCTCTGCCTTTTCTAAAACCAGCTTGAACATCTGGAAGTTCACGGTTCGCATACTGCTGAAGCCTGGCTTGAGAATTTTAAGCATGACTTTACTAGCGTGTGTGATGAGTGCAGTTGTGAGGTAGTTTGAGCATTCTTTGGCATTGCCTTTCTTTGGGATTGGAATGAAAACTCACCTTTTCCAGTCCTGTGGCCACTGCTGAGTTTTCCAAATTTGCTGGCATATTGAGTGCAGCACTTTCACAGCATCATTTTTTCAGGATTTGAAATAGCTTGACTGGAATTCCATCACCTCCACTAGCTTTGTTCATAGTGATGCTTTCTAAGGCCCACTTGACTTCACATCCCAGGATGTCTGGCTCTAGGTGAGTGATCACACCATCGTGATTATCTGGGTCATGAAGATCTTTTTTGTATAGTTCTTCTGTGTATTCTTGCTACCTCTTATTAATATCTTCTGCTTCTGTTACGTCCACACCATTTCTGCCCTTTATCGAGCCCATCTTTAAATGAAATGTTCCCTTGGTATCTCCAATTATCTTGAAGAGATCTCTAGTCTTTCCCATTCTGTTGTTTTCCCCTATTTCTTTGCATTGATCTCTGAGGAAGGCTTTCTTATCTCTCCTTGCTATTCTTTGGAACTCTGCATTCAGATGCTTATATCTTTCCTTTTCTCCTTGCTTTTCGCTTCTCTTCTTTTCACAGCTATTTGTAAGGCCTCCTCAGACATCCATTTTGCTTTTTTGCATTTCTTTTCCATGGGGATGGTCTTGATCCCTGTCTTCTGTACAATGCCACGAACCTCCGTCCATAGTTCATCAGGCACTCTATCTATCAGATCTAGTCCCTTAAATCTATTTCTCACTTCCATTGTATAGTGTCCATGTGAGCAGAGCACTGTCCTAAGTCCTCAGAGGGGCAGAACCCTGACACGTTAGTAGGAAAGAGTCCGATATTTAAGACTGCTGTTCTCATTGACAATTTTTACATTTTTTCCATGTTGAAATGGTATTTTGGATATATCTGGTTGAAAACAAATCTTGGTGACTGTGTGTCCACACCTGAGCAGACACACACAGCCCTGAACACAGACACACACACACACACAGGTCCATCCATGCCTTCCTCACAGGGGACCCGTCTCTCCAAGGTGCTCTGACTTCACATTATAGTTTGGTGTCTTTTGCCAGCCCTTTACAATTTGTTGTCTGAGCCTGGGAGCCCCAGAAGCACACCCTGAGGCACAGAGTTGAATGCAAGTAATTGTTTGGGAGGTGATGCCAAGAAACCCTGGGAGGGCAGTGGGAACCTGGGGCAGGGGAACAATGGACCAGTTGCTAGCAAGCAAGCCACCTGGGTACACTTAAAGGCATTAGGAATGCTGGGCACATGGGGAGCATCTTCTTGGGGTTCCCCACAGAGGGCGGGGAAGCTGACGTGCTTACCCTCCACTCCCATCCCTGGAGGAGGCTGCTCACACCTGTGTCAGTCCCCCAGGCTTTCTGGCCTGCAGCATGGTGGGCAGAGAAGCTTCTGGACCAGAGAAAGCCTCAGGCACCAGGGCCGAGGAGTGTTGGCTGGAAGCTGGACCCATGTGGACAGACATGGAACTGGTGAAGCAGGTTTCCATACGATGGGGAAACCAGTGGCATCTGGCATACAGTTCTCTGGACAAGTCACTTTTCTTGGGACTCAAGCCTCAAGGGGTTAACTAGCTGGAAAGGGACAAAGGGCAGATCAGATGATTATAGAGCCAGACCCTGACTCCATCCTTTGCAGCTTCCCCTGACTTTGCTCACGCCTGAAAAGAGCAGGCAGGAGTCTAACTCCATGAATTTTAAAAATTCATTTTTGCATTTGCTCACTCGATCAAGTTAGATGCTTTTAAAGACAAATTTAATTATTTTGAGCTCAATAAAAGCCTTTTAATAAGCTGAACATCATAGTTTCAGCCTTCTGCTTTCAGGGTTATCAGTCATGGCAAGGAGGGGGCACGAAGGGGAGGGAGAGAGGTGGTGGAGGGACATGGAGAGGGAGAGGGGCAAATCACACACATGGGCATGAACACACACACACGCACACACACCATTCACACATACACACATGGATAGATATTTATTTTAAATTTTTATTTGCACATTTAAACCCATAATTTGTTCTAAATCATTTGATCATATAGCTTTTATAATATTTTGTTTTATTTGTAGAAAAAGTTCTTTTACTTCGGGACAACTGAACAAAGTGTTAAAGAAAATGCGATGCTGGTTTGGCACAGACTTCTTGTGTGTTCTGTCTCTCCCGCTGGCTCACACATTCTTCCTCACTCTGAACGTTCCGTCTATGCCTGCGACTGAGACAGGAAGCCAGACACACATGCTGAAATAATTTCAACAAATATCAACTCTAAACCAACTTCAAGCAGTCAAAATGGCAGGGCTGGTTCAGGCACTGCTGCCTTCTCCAGTTGGTGGAGACAGCATGGACCACACAAGGCAAGAATGTTGCCGTGTTCATAAAAAGTTTTCTTTTTTCATTATTGATGCATTTACTTGTCCAGTGTAATAGCACCTACTGGTTTCCACTATCTAGCACCCAGCCCCCTTCTTCTGACACAATCACTCCAGTTTTCCTTTGGTGAACTCCCTCACTCCCATCTCATCCACAATAGATGGGAGTAAGTGACCTCAGCTCCAGGTCCACAGCAGGGCATACAACTCAAACCAGGGCAATCAGAGCACGCTCTTCTTGTGACTGCAGTGATTGGCTGAGAGATCAGTGCATGACCTGCACCAGCCAATAGGATTCTATTCTGGGACTTATGATGGAAGATTGGGAACAAATTTCTTCTCACTTGACTTAGAGCTGTCAGGAAATGAATCTGGAGAAAAGGCAGAGAGAGAATAATCTGCCTGAAAGAGAAATCGAGAGAGATGATGACCAGTTTGATGGAGACAGACACCTTCCTAACATCATGGTGTGTACATCTGGACCTGGTCTAGCCCTGCTCCCAGCCAGTTACAAGTTCCGTCCTCTGCCACACAGTGGCAGCTGGTTTGGGTCACTTGTTTCTGGCCATCTGCACGGCATGCAGGATCTCAGTTCACAACCAGGGACTGAATCTCTCTACCCTGTGTGGAAGGGCAGAGTTTTAACCACTGACTCACGAGGGAAGTCCCTGGGTCACTTATTATATAAAGAACTAATGAGAGCATACATTATTATCAGACAGAAAACTAAAATACTGGAGGACCTGATTCAAGGCCACTTGGTGGGCATCTAGGGATGGAAAGCATTTTTGAAGGAGGAGAGAGAGGACAAGAACCCTTTTGCCACATGCTTGGTATGTGGCCTCAGCTTTTTCACTCTCAGTTTGGAACACTCTGTTCTGTAACAACATTATTATTAGGTACTTCTTTCTTTTATCCTGATGAGATAATATTCCCTATTGTATGCATGAACTATTCATCACAATTTAGCTTATAAAGGTATTGTTGTTCAGTCGCTCAGGGTCTGAGTGTCTGACTCTTTGCAACCCTATGGACTGCAGCACCCAAGGCTTCCCTGTCCTTCACTATCTCACAGAGCTTGCTCACACTCATGTCCATCGAGTTAGTGATGCCATCCAACCATCTCATCCTCTGTTGCTCCCTTCTCTTCCTGCCCTCATCTTTCCCAGCATCAGGGTCTTTTCTAATGACCTGGCTCTCTACATCAGGCGGCCGAAGTATTGGAGCTTCATCTTCAGTCCTTGTAATAAATATTCAGGGTTGATTTACCCTAAAGGAAATCAACCCTGAATATTTGATCTTCTTGCAGATATATATACATATATATATCTTTATATATACACAAAGGTGAAGGAATTATAAACCTAGATGTCCAACCAAAGGAGACCAGTTAATTTGGAAATCTGTACAATAGAATGTTCTGGACGTAGGAAAAAAATGTGATATATAAAACTGATTTATGGAGAAAAGTGTTCATATTATATTAAAGAAAGATGTTTATAAAACTAGAGTATGATTCCATTTTTAAATACATGTGATTACATATAACACAGAAAAGTGCCTAGAGAGAGTATGGATTATCTTTTAGCAAAACATAGGTGATTTGTATTCCATATTTTCTAATATTTTTCTACAATACATGTGGATTGCTTGTATGTCTTGTCCTCTGTGGCTGCCGTAACAAAATATACAAAAGAATGGTGAGTGGGGAGGCGGTGCGTAAAAAACTGAAATTTGTTTTCTCACAGTGCTGGAGGCTAAAAGTCTGAGATTAGTGTGCCGACCTGGTTGTGTTCTGGCGAAAACTCTCTTCTTGGCTGACACATGGCTGCTTTCCAACTGTGTCCTCGGAAGATTGAGTGAAAGAGAAAGAGGTAGAGAGAACACGAGGTGGGAGTTTGGGGGAGTTCTCTGGTGTCTCTCTTTATAAGGACACTAATCTCATCCTGGGGGCTCCACGATCACTATCTCACCTAAACCTAATTGCATCTCAAAGGCCTCATCTCAGGGGTTGTTGTTGTTCAGTTGCTCAGTCGTGTCCTATTCTTTGTGACCGCATGGACTGCAGCACATCAGGCTTCCCGGTCCCGCACCATCTCCTGGAGTTTGTTCAAGTTCATGTCCATTGAGTTGGTGACGCCATCCAACCTTCTCATCCTCTGTCATCCCCTTCTCCTCCTGCCTCAGGCTGTCCCAACATCAGGGTCTTTTCCAATGGGTCGGCTCTTCGCACCAGGTGGACAAAGTATTGGAGCTTCAGCTTCAGCATCAGTCTTTCCAAGTTTTCAGGGTTAATTTTCTTTAGGATTGACTGGTTTGATCTCCTGGCTGTCCAAGAGACTCTCAAGAGTCTTCTCTAGTACCACAGTTCGAAAGCATCATTCTTCAGCACTCTGCCTTCTTTATGTGGGTTAGGGGCTCAATATTTGAATTTGGAGGTAGGGGACAAAATTTAGTCCATAGCTCTTTGTAATAAAAAATAACAAAACAGTTCTTTTTACTGAATGAGACTTTGCAACACAATGAACAACATATGCATAGTCACAACAATGTGAAGCGCATTTACTGAGTTTCAGTTTTAGGATCAACTCACAGATAAAGCACAGCGGACTGAATTATGATACAGGGCAGAATAGGAATGTCACTTGTCTTGATAAGTTGGAAGTAAAAATGGAGAGAAGGCAGGTAGAAAGGAGGTGAAAGAAGATTGGGAGGAGGGGGCGAGCTAACGACCAGGCCAGCGGCCGCACAGTCTCAACTTGCCAGGTGGGGAGTCCAGAGATCCTGTCCCCTTAGAGGGAGCACCAAATAGTGTAGATAACAGTAGCTGAAGTCACAAAGACAATCATAAAAGGAACCCCAAATAAGAACATCTTTATTGGGAAGTAGGGAGATGTGTCCATGCGTTAGATCCGCGTTTGTCAAAGCAAGAAGCCAGTAGGTAATGTCTAGACTTTGGAAAACCACAGACTTAGAGGCAGAAGATTATTGTTTTGATGATGAAGTGGTCACTCTCAGAAGGAAGAGGTCTAAGGACTGTCGTCACCTCCAAGAACTGGGCTGTGAGTTTAGGGAAGATGGAGCATGGGCCATTGCTTTGGACTTGTTTTACTTTGATTAAAAATGTACAATATACACAATTTAATAGAACTATAACTTCGCCTGTGACAGATGATAAGGGACAACCTCCTGCTGATCTCAGGGGAGCTCTCAGGGAGGGGACAGGACTCACTGACTCACTGCCCGGGCCTGTTTCCGGGAGGAAACTAAGATTCAGATTCATAAAACGACCCACGTCTGCAGGACCTTGGGGGGTGGGTGGTGGAACAGGTGAAAGAAGCCCAGGGGAGTTTCTCAATACGGTGGATCTCTTGTGTATGATACTGTACCGGTGGATACATGACACCATGCATGTGTCAAGGCTTGACAATATAAAGAATGAATCTTGAGGTATGTAAAAAATCATTTAGGAGGTCAGAGGATCCCAGGATGGCAGAATGCAGCAAGACAGTGGAACTATCTGACAAATGTGTGTCACAGCCTCAGGGAAACGGGTTGGGGGAATTGGTGCTGACCTGAGTATCTTTGGAAATGTGTGACCAAGGGGTTGGGGGAAATGGTGCTGACCTAAGTACCGTTTCTTTGGAAATACGTGACCCTTGATAAGTTGTGATGAGAAGGGCACTTTACCTTTGGAGTCTTCCTCCCCAAAAACCATCACCCCGGTCTAAACCATGAGAAAAACATCAGGCAAATTCTGATACATCAGACATCCTACAAAATACCTGACTAGCACTCCAAACTGTCAAGATCATCAAAAACAAGGACAGTCTGAGGAACTGTCACAGCCACAAGGAGCCTGAGGAGACGTAATGAATAAAAGTCATGTGGTGTCCTGGGTGGAATCCTGGACCAGGAAAAGGATGGTATGGAAAAGCTAAGGAAATCTGAATAAAGTTTAGGCTTTAGTTAATGATAGTATATCAACATTCATTAATTAATTGTAGCAAATACACCACGTTGGTACAAGATGTTAATAATATGTGAAGCTGGATGTATGGAAACTCTACTATTTTATCAGTTTTTCCATAAACATAAAAGTGTTATAAAAATAAGGCTTATATTTAGCTTTATGTTTTTTAATAAGATGCAAAGAAGAATGGGATTCTTTTTTACCTTTGAGTGTGATGCCTGGAGCTGCAGTGGTGTGATGTTCTAAAGCAGAGACTGAAAACTTTCCTGTAATGGGCCAAATAGTAAATATTTTAGGCACTGTGGACCGTTTAGCAACTGGTCAATTTTTTCAATTGCACAAAAGCCGTCATAGATGATGTGTAACTAGACTGATGTGGCTGTGTGCCAATAAAACTTTATTTCAAAAACAGGTAGCTGGAGATTTGATCCATGAATCATAGTAGGGTAGAAGGCACTGGCTTTGGGTCATGAGGATGGTGGGTGATGAGGCAACCAGTTGACTTGATTTTTAGGTAACTGCTGAGGCTCCAGTCTCCAGGAGGGCCCATTGCCTTCCCCCACCCCATCTCAAGTCAATGTGAGACCTGCTGGAGGCCAGGGAGGGTCTCTTCCTGTTTCCTGCAGCACACACCAGCCTTGGGGCTGCAAGAGGGCAGAATGTATCTTGTCACCCTGTGTCCCTGGCACACGGAAGGTGTGAAGTACCTGCTTATCAGATTGTCTCTAAATGAAACTTTCACTCCTCTCTTGGTCACGTGGTCTACCTGGTGTTCCTAATCCTGCTGGATTTCTCTGTGCCCCGACTTCCACCCTGTCTGGTGCTCAGCCTCCCCCCTTCCAAGGCATCACAGTGCCTGGTGAATCCCCTTGCTGCCTCTGCGCATGCAGTCACCTGGTTTGGTCTGTACCATCCTGGTCTTCCTTTCTCATGTTCCCTAAGCTCCAAATCCAGCCTTCGTAAAACTCTCCTGGCTCCAGACAGTCCAGTCTTCTTGCCCTCACTGTACTGGGCCATGATCCCGGGCTGTGACTCTGTCTCTAGAACCAGAAGGTGAGCTCATTGACTTCAGGATTGGGTCTGATGCACCAGCAGCCCCCAGCAGGGTTCAGAAAATGCTTTTTTTTTCTTTTTTTTTTTTTTCAGGAGCCGAAGGGCAGTGGGTACAAGGTGAAGCTGCCCCCTTCACTCAGATCTTAGCATCATGCTTGGCAGCTTGTAGATGCTGTTCTTGTTGGTTTTGTTTAGTATGGTTTTTGTTGTTTAGTCACTAAGTTGTGTCTGATTCTTTTGTGACATCATGGGCTGTCCATGGGTCTCTCTAGGCAAGAATACTGGAGCGGGTTGCCATTTCTTTCTCTAGGAGATCTTCCTGACCCAGGGATAGAATCTGGGTCTCCTGCATTGCAGGCAGATTCTTTACCACTGAGCCACCTGGGAAGCCCTTCAATAAGTAATAGCTATAGTGGTTTCAGCCATTATTGGGCCAATACAACAATGTCTGCTCTAGCTAAACTCAAAGTGGAGAGGAGTGTCATCTTTTTGGTTAGAACTCGTGACTCCCCTCTCAGGTGGGGGACAAGCTCTACTCTGACACTATGGCTTGGGGAGGTGGTGTTGTCTGTGTGCTTGGGAACTGAAAACTAATCCAGAAGCTTGGAGGGATATTCAGTGATATGAAAACTGTCCCAGAGAGCCTGTTATTAATAAATGGCTAATATTTACCTCTTCCAGGCACCCTTTGGCATTATTCAATCAGACCCCACCTCACAAGCACTGCTGTTAACCCATTCTGCAGACCAGGTGATGAGGGGTCAGCAAGGGGAGTGGCCACCAGTGAGAGACACTTGGGTTCCAGAGCTGGGCTGGGCACAGCACCATGCCCTGCTCTCACCAGCCGAGAGTAATGAGCTCTCTTGGTGTCTCCCCAGTTCTTCATAATCTGAAGCTTATCTTCACTGCTGTTAACCCATTCTGCAGACCAGGTGATGAGGGGTCAGCAAGGGAAGTGGCCACCAGTGAGAGGCACTTGGGTTCCAGAGCTGGGCTGAGCACAGCACCATGCCCTGCTCTCACCAGCTGAGAGTAATGAGCTCTCTTGGTGTCTCCCCAGTTCTTCATAATCTGAAGCTTATCTTCACTAGATAAGGGGAACAGGTAAGGCAGAGGTGTGTTCTGGCTTGATCATAGGGCTCTATGGCCCAGAAGATTACAAAACCCTGGAATGAGGCCAAAGTGTTCATCCCTGGAGATTGACTCAGTTTTGGCAGATTTAAAAAAAAAAAAAAAAAACTTTGACCAGACATGAAAAGTGTTAGTCGCTCAGTTGTGTCTGACTCTTTGTGACCCCATGGGCTATAGCTCGCCAGGCTCCTCTGTCCATGGAATTTTCCAGGCAAGAATACTGGAGCGGGTTGCCATTCCCTTCTCCAGGGGATTGAACCTGGGTTTACCCACACTGTGGGCAGATTCTTTACCATCTGCGCCACCAGGGAAGTAATCACATTTGTAGTGGGCACTGCCTCACCCACACCCTCTGGCATCTTGTCCCTGCTTCCATGTGAGTGGCTGCTAAGGGCTTGCACCTGGGAACGTCTTCAGGGGGCCACCCTGGGACCTGGGGGACCCCTCTCTGCCCCACTCTTAGGCAGGAAGAACCGGGAGCATCTGAGAGCCTGCTTCTCCTGGGGGTTGGGCGGGGGGGGGGGGGGTGGATCTGCATCTCAGAGCTTGCCACAGATCCCCTGGAGATCATCAGCCTGAGGCTGGGGCTTTGCCTAAAACAGTCCCCCTTGCACAACTTTTCCCTCTGCCCTTTTCCTGACTCCCTTCATTGTCTCCCTTGGGAGCACAACCTGGATACGTGCCTTCACACAAGCACATGCCTCTGGGAAGAGCCCCACCTGAGACAGTTTCTTGCAGCCCTTATCCGAGCTTTCATCATGTCCTGGCAGATGATATCCCAAGAGGAAATATACAATGTTTTGCAAACTCTTTACCCCATGAGGCCCAATGTACTCCCTGCCTGTGCAAGTGCTTTCACTGAGCGCCCTGAAAGCTGCCTGAACTAAAACAGAGAGGTCGATGGAATTGCTTAAGGCCACACAGCAGCCCTGCAGAATTTGCTTCCTGCCCTCGAAAGGCATCCAGGGTTTGGGGCTGAGGGCGGCAGAAGGGACAGGGGAAAGCAACGCAGCTCAAGAAAGCGGAAGAGCCTGGCTCCAAAGAATTGTAAAATTTATTGTATAAGTATTGCAGCTTTTCAGAATGTCATCATTGCCACTAATGATTACTGATACACAACAAGCGATTTCATCAGGCCTGTGGATTGGCATCCAAATACAGAGTCTTACGCAGCAGCAACGTGGGCACTGCACCCAGCGTGCCACGGAGTTTACACACATGTAACTTGAACAGAACTTGGGAAACGGGGCTGCAAAAGAGAGCGGTTCCAACACCAAGGGAGCAACGTAAAAGCGTCGCCATCAGCACAACCACCGTGGAATCAGGCAGGCAAATGAGAGCGCAGCGGGTCCTTCTGAGCTCTATAGTACAGCAAAACTTGAAGCGCAGTTTCCGGAAAACCAAACTGAACATTTTTCTCTCCTTTATCACCAGGATGTTTTATGGATCTGGAAGCTTGGTGTTGCATGTAGAAAAAAAAAATTCTCTGAAATGTACAATTCACAGAGCAGACAGACAAGGAGGGGAATGGGTTCGGTCCTTGGCCTGCCCCGGTGTTCGCTAGACGTGGAGGGGAGTCGCTTTCAGCTCCTGGCAAAAACGTGAGGGAGCGAACGGCTCTGAGTGCACTCTGATAAGGCCGTCTGTGTAGACCTGGGCTTTGCGGGGGAAACTTTTCCTCCACAGGAAATATGATGATGGAAAAACAGGGAAATAACATGAGTAGAAAAAGCTGAGCTCTGCCACCTTCTCTGAGCCCAGCCTGGTCCCCCTCCAACCAGCCACTGCTGAGGACCCCTCCCCTTCAACCTTCTCCTGGAAAAGGGGGCCCTCCTAAGGGATGCTCAAAGGCTTTTCAAGAGTAAGAGCATGACAGCCAACACCGAGAGGAAGGCTGTATCCTTAGGGCTCTGGGTTCGGCAGGGAAACCAAGAGCTCTGCAGAAACACACCCATAGTCTTCTTGGGAGGTGCCCTGGCCCTGACAAGTTGCTCTACCATGAACTTCTGCAACTGTCGTCTGCTGGGCCTGGAGCCCAGGCATGATACTCTGGCACCGAGGACTGGACTACAATACTGGGGCACAAGGAGAGGGATGCTCTGCCCTCAAGCCAGCTGAGGTCAGTAACCCCCGCCCCGGCTTCCTTTTCTAATTTGTTGCCCATCTGGCAAATGCAGACCACACATTCCCCCTCACAACCCCAGCAACAAGATGCAAGTTTTGGCTCAAGAGGAAGGACCCCAGGGGGACCTCAGGGACCCCTCGGTCTGGCCTTCATCTAACTCTAGAAACAAGGTCCGCATCTAGGCTTTTGACCCGGATAGGAGTTAAGTACTGACAGGAGGCTGGAGGGGTGGCCTGACCAAGGGAGGCACAGCCAGGGAGGAAGGAGGATGGGTGGGGCACGGCACGAGGGTGATGGGGGCGTTTTTAAAGCAGTCACCTCTGTCACCCACGAGTGAGAAAGGCAGGCCCGGGTGAGTAAGGGCGCTGTCCAGGAACGCTGCTGCCTGGGGACAGAAGGGGTCAACCGCTTCCTCAGTAAGGCACTAGGGAGACGCTTCACAGAAAGGAAAGATACGTTTTTTTAAAAAAACTTTAAAAATGTGTCCCTGTACCTTTCAGGACAAACTCTAGGGATGTCTCTGCATGAATGACCTTTACAAAGAATCTTCAAGAGAGAGGCAGAGGTTAGGCTGAAGACCCCACAGAGAGGCAGGTTTTATTGTCAAGGGACCAGAACTTTCTGCCAGGCTGGTAAGCGGGCACTCAGACACCTCGGTCACCTATTGGTCACCATATTCTTAAAAGGTATATAATAGAAATAGTTCAAATGGTCAGAACTTCAAAACTCTTCTCAAGTTTTTCAAGCAATAAAAAAGGTTGTTTAAAACATAGTTATTGCCTCTTTTCCTTTTCCTTTCTGTTAACCGGCTAGTCGGGATTCTGTCGAAAATGAAGAGACACTTCTGCGGGATGGGTAGGGCGGTGGAGGGGGGGGGGGGGTGCTACTCTCTTGCCAGGGGTGTCACCCCATGGAATATGAGCCCGTCCTTGGTGGCAGGAAGGACTCTCATTTGCTCAACTCTCTCCCGGTCATCTCCATCTACACACACACATGCCACCAGCGAGGGGTCCCACCAATATCTAAGCAGTAAAATCCTGGTAAACAAGAGTTGTGTCTGACAAAGACGCTTGTGAAAACAGACACACAAAGACACTAAAAATGATGGTTTCCACGGGGAAGGGAATGAAAATGCGAAAAGAGAGAAGGGGAAGAATTCTGCTTCTACGTCCTAAAGCTTGAGTTTGTGTTGGTTTGACGGTTTTTCTCATTTTCACCCTTTCGCAGTGTCCTGGGAGAAACCTGGGCATACCGCTCTTTCCTCTCTGGTCTTCTGGCTATGGGCCTGTTACGTGAGAACCGATATAAAGACAGGGGTGAGGTCACGCAGCTAGTCCTTTGGGCCTTTCCTACACGCCAGCAGGCTGCACCCACCTCAGCTGGCGCAGTGTGGAGCCGGCTGAACTGCCGAAGCACCCTGCACATCTGAACCACCTAACTGCCTCTGACGGGGCCCTGGCGATGCAGGCAGGGAGCACCTTGGCGAGCCCCTTCCTATGGGGACCTTCATGGTTCAAAAAAGAAGAGAAAAAAAAAAACAACTAAGATTCCTTCAGTAACAGTTAATCTTCATTTCGGGAAGAGCAAAGCCCACCTTCCTGGAACTTGGGGCCTGGAGTTAACTTTTCCTATTTCATTTGCGATCCAAAGGCTGTCCTGGCCCAGAGGAGGGCTAAACACGTCTCCTTCAGGAGGGAATGTAGATCGAGGTAATAACCTATCACTAGATGAAAGCTTCTACTCTGCAGGAGGTCAGCCCTGGGGAGCCTCTCTCCAGCCCCAGCGTGGAACCCACGCTCTGCCTGAAGTTGACCGGGAAATTCCGACATTTCTCCCTTAAAAGTCTTGACACACGTGGATAGAAGTTTCCATCAAACAAGCACTGACATATTTATATTAAAAAATAGTGCAAAAGCTCAACATTTATATAAATAACTCTAAACCCCTGCTTTGTAGTTTTTTTCTTTACAAGGTAATACACACTTTCTCAGCTGGCACTCAAAAATTGCCATTTTTTTTTCTCTTCTAGTTCAGAAAACAACTTTTTTTGTAATAGGCCTCTTCTAATACAAAAATACTCCTGCCCTCGCACATACAGTTTCTCTTATTTTATATATATTTATATATATAATATTGCAGATCTTTAAACAAAGGTTTTGTGCAAATATGTCTTTAAAGTTAAGTGAAATCATCATAAACAAACAAAAGAAAGTAAGCATTCACGCACGCAGCTCAACTAGAAACAGAAAAGACTAGTGTAGAATATTTTTTTTCTCTTTTGCCTTCAAGACACAGCTCAACAAAGAAACGTGGGATTTTTTTTTTTTTTTGCTTTTTTTTTTTTTGCAAGCTTTCTTAGCTTGTGCATTCAGACCAGACAGAACACGTAAATATTTATACACAGAGAGGTGGGGGAGGGGGGGAGGAGGATGGTTACGCGTCGCATTTTCTGTGTGTCGCCCCGGCCTCCTCTCTTTTCTTTTAAGAAGTGCGGAGTGATTTGCGGTTTTACCTACTGCGGCCCCGGCCCGCCCTCGGGACTCCTAGAGGGGGTGTCCCTTCTGTTTATCCTTCTCTTTGCTCCAGGCCGCTGTGCTCTCCAGGGGGGCGATGTGTGCGGGGTGCAGCCGGGTGCCCTCCAGCAAGGAGGCCGGCCCACTGCTCTGCTGGTGCTGGAAAGTGGAGGTGCCGGGGTAGTGACCGATGACCTCGCTGTAGGTGGGGGGCGGCCCCTCCATGCGCCCGCCGCCCCCGTAGCACGTGGCGCTGATGCCCGAGTTACTGCTGGGGGGGCAGGGGCCGCCCAGCATGGCACTTTCCATCAGGTCGCTGTCGAAGATGGTTCTGTTCGGGGGTGCACGCACCGACTCCCGGTTCAGCTCCAGCTGCTGCTCGGGGTCCCGCAGCTGGAGCGTGCAGGGGCCCTGGTAGGGCGGGGGCTCCTCCCCGTCCGACAGCGAGATGGTGGGTGGTAGATCGATCTCGTGCTGCAGGTACGGGTAGGTGGGCTGGAAGCGGTGGAAGCGGTCCCGCTGGGCGAAGGCGGGCACAGCCAGGCGGTCGGTGGCCCGGGGTGGGGCATACACCTGCGGCTGGAGGGCAAGAGCCAAGTTAGGGTCAGGGCCCAGCGGGGGGGGTGGGGGTGGGGGTGTTGGGGGGGGCTGCTGCTTATGACTCTGCTCTCTGGGGAGTGAGGGTGGGCGTAGGGAGCAGAGCCCGGAGTCCAGCGCCCGATGCCTGGAGAGCCCTGGAGTGTCACACAGTGGCGTCACACGGTGGAAAGAGGGGCAGTCCGAGTCCTTCGGTGTCGCAGAGATTAAGGGCTGCTTGCTGGGGGTGGGGAGCGCACAATGTCCCGGCGGGGACCATCCCGGCTGCCCAGAGGGTTCTTCAGAGAAGAGTAGGAGTGGGCCTCGAGCAGCCACTCTACTAACAGGGGAGGTGCCTCCGGCCTGGGGAAGGGAAGCTACTGGGCAGAGGGGCGTCCACGACAGCGGCCTCGGGAGCAGGGGACTGAGGGAGTCCCCCTCCATCACTTGGGGGAGTGATGGAGGGTAGGCAGCGCTAAGACTCACCTCTGGAATTCCATTGCCTGACACCGTGCTCTCTGAGGGCCAGAGGCATCCTTCCTGTATGGGTGGAAGGCCACAATCAAGATAATGAACATATTCATCAACCCAGAGTTTCCTTGGGGACTTGTTTTCTTGAGGATCCCCAGGTAAGGCGGTTATCACCTACAGTCTTGGGGAGTTGGGGGCGGGGGGCGGGGGGCTTCGCCTGGAAGATTGTAATTTCCAACAGGCCGCTAGGGGGCTCTGTGAGTCTCAAAACCGTCCCATTAGGAAAGCAGTTACCCTACACAGACTCACTGGGGTCTAGCTTATTCCCGGCGTGTGGATACAGAGAGCAGATACATACGGTTACTGTTAATACGGTCACGCAGGGCCCTTTCGGTACTGATGTTAGGAATGCCTTGGTACCAGGCACTGTGCTCAGCTCTTTAAAGCACTAACTCAGTTCTCCCGAAAAAACAGCATGTAGCTGAACAGCATCCACCCAGCTGGTAAGAGGCAGGGCTGGCATCCACACCTTTTCTGCTGCTGCCAGACTCATCTGGACTCAAGCCGGCCCTAGCAGGCTCTGTGGCCCCGGGGTGGGCCCCTGGCACAGCGCACATGGGCATCAGGAAAACATGAGGGCACACCCACCTGCTCCCCATTCAAGTTGGGAGCCCCGGAAAGGGGTTCAAGCAGCCAGGGTCAGCTTGGATCAACATGAACTTGCCTAAAACCCCTCTGTGAGGCCCTCTGTCCAAGGTTCAAACCATCTCTGCCCACCCACTAGCCCAGGGAGTCTCCACGAGGGAGCTTAGGAATATACCAGTCAATGCTGGGAGGCCCCACTGCAGACCCCAGAATCGCCGCCATCCTTGTCACCTGACTAACCCCAACTTGTGTGCCTGGAGGTCACCTCCTCCTCCAGGGAGGCCTCCAAGGACCACCCACCCACCAGAGGCCCCTCCCCAGGCTCCCACAGCATCTCTGCTCCTGTGCCAGCCCAGCCCCACTGTGAGTAACCTGGCATCAGCTTGCCGCTCTGCACCTGCCCACGGGCTGAGTCTTAACTTACCCTGTTCCCTGACTCAGTGAATGGCCCTGATACCTTTCCAGGTCCCAGTGCCAGACCCACGCGCTGCTTCTGGCAGCTCCTTCTCTCGCCCCCTCCACTCCCCAACACTTCCTTCTCTTCCTAAAAGCATCCCTGGAAAGCCTGTCCAGCCTGCT
Organism: Budorcas taxicolor; assembly: GCF_023091745.1. NCBI lineage: Eukaryota > Metazoa > Chordata > Mammalia > Artiodactyla > Bovidae > Budorcas > Budorcas taxicolor. Next base: position 58,323,250 of record NC_068922.1, on the reverse strand, counting down.
CATGGCTTCTCCATCTAGATCAGGGGTCCGAAAGCTGACTCCATCAAGGGCCAGGGGGTCTGTCACGCCACTAACACAGCTGCTGCCGGGTGAGCACAGCCACATTAAGAGTCCAAGGGAATGAGCCAGGAGAACCTGATAGAGCGGGCAGCTGGCCCAGGTCTGTCTATACCCAGGTGGCCCCCGACCTGCCCTCAGCTGCAGACTTCGAGCTGCGATCTGTCACTGCAGCGGCTGGCATCTCTGTTGTCATCATCATGCAGTATTTTCTGGCTTCTCTGGTGCAGCGCCAGCTGGGATGTGCGGTCTCAGGGCACAGGGCTTACCTGAACATGAACCCCACCCTCTGACAGATGAGGAAATGAACTCCCAGGGGTCACCCTGAAAAGAGGCCACAGCAGGACAGCTATGGCAGGGGTGGTCTCTGCGCCAAGCAGACAATGGCTGTCTCTGGGTCTCTCCAGGAGGTCATGGGGCCCCAAGACTCTGCAGATGTGCCCTGTCTAGCAGGAGCCCCAGGGGAGCCGCTACATGTATTTCAGGTCTAACAAGCCTCTGCGTTTACCCAGCCGGGCATCCCCAGGGGCCCATGCAGGTGGCTGGTAGATGTCGAGGGGTACTTTCTTTTAGCCTCAGATGTTCAGGAACCAGAACCTGGATCCTGGCCTCCATCTGGGCATGAAGACCCAGTGCTGCCCACATGGCTGTCCCCTTTCCATGGTGACCAGGATCCCTCACATGGAAACCTCTGCCATCTTCCCAGCTCTTACCACTAACATCACTCTTCCTGTGACCCTGTGGGGGGGTGGGCAGGAGAGAGGCGAGCCCCTCCCATTTTACAGATGTGCACACTGAGGCTCAGAAGGGGTGAGATGTCCTGCCCTGGGGCATAGCTACCGGGCTGCAGTCTTCCCGTTTGTCCAAAGTACTCTCTTTTGCACCAGGATCTGAGAGGGGTAAAATAGGCCTCAAGCTGTCGCTTAGAAGCTGTGTGCTGGGGCTGCTGCTGCTAAGTCGCTTCAGTCGTGTCTGACTCTGTGAGACCCCATAGACGGCAGCCCACCAGGCTCCCCCATCTCTGGGATTCTCCAGGCAAGAACACTGGAGTGGGCTGCCACTTCCTTCTCCACAGAAGCTGTATGGCCTCAGGCAAATGTTCCCGCCTCTCTGAGCCCGGTTTCTCCTAAGATGGGCAGATCACCGACTGCAGAGGTGGCAGTGCAGCTGCTGGCTCTGCCCCTTGGGCAACAGCACATGAACACACGGGTGAGCCTCAGATGCTTCTGAGCAGTGGTGCAGCGCCCTCCGGGCACACCGGGCCTCAGGGTTGGGGCGCCCCGTGTTCACAGTCGAGGGACCTGAGCGGACATGCTCCTTGCCTTGGCAGCCTGGCGATGTACACAAGCAGAGATGCCCGAACCCGCCAGCCCGACGTGGCCCAGTGAAACGTCCCTCAAAGCTGAGAGGCCACAGTGGCCGCTCCGGCCTGTTTCTGTCACTGCCCCCCCGATTCCCGGCCAACACAGGCTCAGGGACGTGCTCCCTGCAGAGCCCCGGGGCTGCCCTCTCTGTGATCCGCAGCCTGCTGGTTACACAGCCGCTCCTGTCCAGGTTGTTACACTCCACCTCACAGGTGTGGAGGTGGAAACTGTTTAGCAATGGACTCTGCACCGCCTCCCGGTCCATCTGCTGAGGAACACCCACTGGCGGGCAGGGGCGGCCTGAAGGCGCAGGCGAATGAGGGGGAACGTGGGTGCTGAGATCTGGGGGAGGGTGAGGTCCCTTCCTGCTGGGAGCCGCTCCGTCTGCCCCAATTGTGAGCACTCAACCCCAACACCACATGCACTTGATGGGGGTGTCCAGGCCCCTGGAAGCTCAGGCACTCACCGAGGACAAGGCGTCTTCCCTCCTCCTGCTCTGGCTGTGCCGGCTGATGAAGGAGCGAGCGGACAGCTTGTAGTGGCTCAGCAGACACGTGATCACCACCACCATCACCATGACCACCACCACGATAATGGTGATCTCAACGAACTCCAGCTCCGCTGCAAGACCAAGGGGACACGTGAGACACTGGGGTTCCCAGAGCAGGCAGGGGCTCGGTGCCAGCTTTCCTGAGCACCCATACACCCCAACACACAAACACACCCCAACATCCCTGTACACCCCCAACACTCTGCCACACCCATACACAAACACAGATAACACACCCACGCACAGACATATTTATCACACACACAAGACGCACAGAGACACCACCCTCGACAGGACGGGAGGGTATGAGGGCCACCCCCACCTCAAGGAAGAGGCCTCAGAAAAACCACATTCCGGGAGGCTGCAAACACTGCAACTCTCATTTCTTTTTTTCGGGTTGTTTTGTTTTTTTCCCCCAGAAAGCGGAAAAACCCTCAAGTGCTGGAAAAGGAAAGAGGTTATTTTGATCCTGCCAGAGTCGGGGCAGTTTCTGCTGACTCGAGCGGGTCTGTGTCGGGCCGATCGGCAGGTGGCCATGCACAATGCCAGCAGAGCCCCCAGCAGTGGCAGGTGAGAGGCTGGGGGCCGGGGCAGTGACCTGGCTGCGGGGAGGTGGGGGGGGGGGGCACAGCCAGCCTCCCCTGGTCCAAGGCTGCCCATGGACAAGCCAGGAAATGTGTCTCCCCAGATCCCAGAGGGCAGGCAGGAAGACCCTCCCCCCACCCCCCGCCCCCTGGCACTGACAAGCAATTAGCCGAGGTCTCCCCAGGGGTACAGGTTCAAGCTCAGGGCCACTGACTCAGCGCTTCCTCTTCTCAGACAGACATACGGAAGCTGGAGGAGTGGGGGCGGGCGAAGGTGGGGCCTCGAAAGCAGGCAGTGAGGTGCACTGTGTCACCGTGTGCCATGTGCCACTCACCTGGGGCCTGGCCAGAGCCTGTGAGGGCAGCCCCTCCTGCCAACAGCCTCTGCTTCCAGCGGGAGATCGACTTGTCCCGGGTGGACGTTCCTGCTGGTTCAGCAGGACCCCTCTGCACGCAGCCCGCCCACAGCCCTCTTTGGAGCCCTGGCCACCCCTTCTTCCTACCCAGGCTCTGCGGGACACCCACCTTCTCCCACCATGTTAAGCCTTTTTGCCCAGACGTGCCAAAGTCTGCGTGATGCTGTTAGTTGAGTGGGTCTGCCCCCTGGGGGATACGTGGCAATGTCTGAGGACACTAGTCGCTCAGACTGGTGTCACTAGTGACACAACCGAAGGCGCTCCCAGAATCTAGAGGGTGAGAGCCAAGGTGTTGCTTAACAGCCTACAGTCCATAAGACCACAGGGACAAAGAATGTGCCAGGGCTGAGCATCTCTGTGCAGGGCTGAGCCTATATATGGGTGCTTTTTCATCATCCTGCCTCACAGGTGAGGGGACCCAGGTTCAGGTCATGTGACAGACTGCCCACTGGTGACTCCCTCATTGGATGTCCACTGCTGCACCCAGAATTCCATCTGGAGCCTGGGTCCTGGCTCCAGCCTGGGGGACTGCCCGCTGGTGACTCCCTCATTGGATGTCCACTGCTGCACCCAGAATTCCATCTGGAGCCTGGGTCCTGGCTCCAGCCTGGGGGGTGGGGATGGGATTCACAACCTTATCTCGCCCTGGGAGGGACAGGAGGGATGATGAAGTAGCCAGGGATTTCAGTGAGTCCTTCCTGATGCCTGAGAAGGCTGGGCCCCGCCTGGCGGGAAATCGGACAAGCCTCAAACCCTCAGAGGGACTCGTTCCCTTTCCCGCCAGGAGGGTGCGGGGCCTGAGCTGGCAAAGGCCAGGATGTTGGCCTGGAACCCAGTGGCTGTGGCCACGCCTCCTGCCTCCCCAGACAGGCTGGTCTGGGGCCTGTGTGCTAGGGCCTGGGATAAAGCTGCCCATTCAGGGGACACACAGGCTGGCTTTGTGCAACACCCACGCCCCCTCCTCAGAGGGGCCTGCAACCCCTCCCCCAACACCGTGCACTCTTCACCCCAGCCTGGACTTGGGGGTAGGCACCCTTGCCCTCCTCCGCCCGTCTCCAGGGGCCCTGCCCACGCCTGGCCTGAAGCAAGGGAGGTGTCTGTGTCTCCGTCCCAGGCCTGGCGGCCTGCAGGCTCCTGGCCAGGCCGCTGCCCTCCTCTAGGCAACATCCAGTGGCGAGGCAACAGGGCTGGAGGTGTCCTATTGGGTCAACAGATGAGGCCCCACGGGCCGAGTGGGCGTGAACAAAGCCCACAGCTCTCCCGACCCCCAAAGGGCGGGAGGACCTGATTTCTGGGGTGCAGTGTCAGAGTGAGAGAATCACCCCCAGAAAGGAGCCCAGGGTGCTGAAGGCACTAACATGACCGCACTGGTTCCCGGGCCACAACCCCACACAAATCCATATGGGGGACGACGGGGCGAAATTCTCAGGGGACCACGAAGTGCTTCCAGGCTCTATTCTGGAAGCCAGAGGCCTGGGGTCATGGCCAGAAGGGAAAGGAGACGCCTAAGGGTTGCAGAGTCCCTGAGGCAGCTCCGGGGTGGCATAGCACTCCATGGGGATGCCCAGGCTGGCTCTGTGACCCTCACTCACTCTGAGTCCATCCCAATTTCCCCAAGTGGAAGGGAGAGGCTGTGTGGGGGCCCACATGGCCAGCACTCAGGGAACACTCCCTCAATGTGACCATGGTTAGCAGAGGCTCCCCAGCATACCAGCCAAAGCAAACGAGGACAGTCCAAACCCATATGTCTGAAGAGAGAGGGCCAAGCAGGACCCAGCTGGATATTCCAGGGTGTGCACAGACACGAGGTCTTCCTAGGTGGTATTAGTGGTAAAGACTCCACCTGCCCATGTAGGAGACGTAAGTGATGGGTTCGATCCCTGGATCAGGAAGATCCCCTGGAGGAAGGCATGGCAACACACTCCAATATTCTTGCCTGGAGAATCCCATGGACAGAGGAGCCTGGCAGGCTACAGTCAATGGGGTCACGCAGAGTCGGACACAACTGAGCAACTGAGCATGTGCAAAGACATGGAGACACGGGAACAGGGGGACTGAGGGGGTCAGGAAAGGCCCCCCAACCAACAGGTGATTCATCCCAACCCGCAAGGCAAAAATAAGCCTAGGCTGGGTGTCTTGACCTTGGCCATGGGGTGAGGAGGCTCTGGTCCCCTGGATAGCACAGTGAACTTTCACACTCAGGGTGCTCCTTCCTGGAGACTCTGCCTTCAGGGGACATGAACTCACCTCTTTGGGACATGCATCAGAAAGCATCTGCTGGAATATGGGGCAAATGGGGGGCCTGAGGGCATTTGCATCCACAGTCCTGTCCCCACCCAAGCAACAAACAGAGCTGTGGGTGGCCACCCTCTTAACACAGGCTGTGCTGTCCACTTGCCCCAAGCTCCACCGGGGCCCCAGTTCTGCTTGACCTCATCTGCCTGGCCTCTCTGGATCTTCGTGCTCAGCTCCTCACTCCTGCTCCCACTGCAGGCATCACTAATCGAGCAAGAGCTCCTCCTCATCAGGTCAACAGGGTGCTCCAGACAGGCACTGCTAGCTGAAACCCCAGCAGGCCAGACAGCCCCCAGGCAGGCTGGGTCAGTGCAGCCCCAACTCCCCATCTCTCCAGAACCCAGGAACAGCTGGTGAAGCTGCCTGGCCTTTAACGCCAGCAGCATATTCAAAGAGTTTTAAAAGCAACGAGAGGCCGAAGTCTGCAGGATGGGTGGCTTCTAGACTTCCAGCCAAGAGAGGAGCCCCCAAGATGCAGAGCCACACCGATCCTGCCTCAGCGTCCTCAGTCTCACGGGCTTCCCTTCACGTGGACGTGGGACCAGGTGCCCAGCACACTGGCGGAAGGGATAGGTCCAACCGCTGCCCTCCACTCAGTTCAACTCTCCTGTGACCACAGGGCTCACAGCAAAGCCTGGTCACAAACAAAGGGGAATCAGAGCAGGAGGGGGTGGCGGGCTGGTCCCCAGCCCAAACTCCCTGTTGTCATAGCAACCACTCACTGGGACTACAGTCAGGATGCTAACATGTACAACATGTGCACCGCCCTGCGCTGAGACCACCTCCCCCAGGTTTATGAGAGCCATCACCATTCTATCGTGTAGACGAGCCAACCAAGGCACAGACAGTTCCTCCAGATCAAAGGGCAGGGCCAGTCCCAAATCCAGAGCCTCCTTGAAGGAATAAGAGGAGAAAGGGCCTTTATCTCCTGCTAAATGCTCCCAGCTTTCCTGAAGTATCTGTCAGTTCCCCCGCCTACGTGGGAACACCTCAGAATATGCCTAGCCCTGCATCTGCCAGCTGCTGGCCGTGTGACCCTGGGCATATGCACCCCTGAGAGCTCCAGGAAAGATGAAGAAGTACATGTCAAGGGCTCAGAACAGGGCGGGAGACAGTGGGTGATCCGCTGTCACCACCATCACAACCCCATGCCTTTGGGACAGCAGGCACCCTTCATCCAGGCTGATGCCCTGGAAACACTGAGCATGCTTTCATGGGCCTCTGTCCCAGGGTCAGTCAGAAAAGGTCACCCAGGGTGGTGGCTGGACTTACGGGCACCGGTCCCTGCTTAGAGGACCTGCGCAGAGAACAGGAGTCTTTGGGGAGGAAACATCACACTTCCCTCATTCTGATCTGGGTGTCAGGTCCGCTTACCATGGGGCAGCGGTCCTGTCATTTTTCTTGGTAATTTCCCCCTTGGGGTGGGTGACGGATGCAGCAGGGTCTCTGGGGGTGGCCAAGCCCATCTTCCACATGCAAAGTAAGGTCACTCTTTTTTAATTGAGCGTCTTCTTTCCTCGTGGAATAACTTCAAATTAATAGCTCCGTCCACCTCACTGGAGCAGCCTGACTCTGCTTTTGTGTCTCCTCCTCTAGGGACGGATGCAGTCACTTTGAGGTGTGCATACGGGCGTCTCTGGTCCTTTCCCAGCTTGCCTCACACTAATGAGGGGTAGTGTCTTGGAGCCCCCTCAGGGCCAGGTGTGGCCCGAATCTCTTTGGGTATCATCTTATTGAATCCTCAGCTGCATTCTGTGAAATAGACACTAATATGACCCCCGCCGCCAACTTTACAGATGAGGAAACTGAGGCTGCGAGAAGGGAGATGACTGGCCAGTTCAAGACCCCAAACCCTCAAGCCTGTGCTTTCAGGGATGGGTTAGGCCAACAGCCCCACACCCAATGGTCCTGGGTACCATGGTCCCAGAATGTCAGGAACAGTGTTGGTTTAAGTCAGGCACTCGCATGGAATGGGACTGTTCGCCAGGGTAGATCAAGACTGCCTAGAGCATCACTTGCCATGTGGTCCGTGAAGCCAGTATCTTGGCCAGTGGTCCCACCTCCCCACCAGCACAGAGGAAAGTCACAGGATGGTTGTTAGAAAGGCCTTGCGCCATGCATTTGGGAGAGCTCTGGGCACCTCCCACGAAACTGCATAAAGACACAGCTGCCTTCTCCTCTGTCTCTATCTGAGTGCCAAGCACCTGCCCAGGACAGGACATCCCTCCCCACTTAGTTCCCACAAACCGAGGGGCAGTGTCAGTCCCGTCAGGCCAGGAGTCAGAGAACAGTCCTGACCCCATGGCTTCCTTCCCTGCAGCTGGGGGAGCCAGGATGAGGTCTCAGAATGCTTATTTTAAAATAAAATTAAACTGAATAAAAATTCATGTGAGGCTTTAAAAGGAACCCAAATCTACCAAAATATAGTTCTCAAACTCTCAATCAGACTTTCGATATAGGAAGAACATACAGGATCACACAAGCGACGTGGGATACTATCACGTTAAATACGACCCAGCAGGTTTCCATGGATAGGAAGCCTGTGGTTTCTACTGGTGACCGGATTGCAAGTAGCTGCTGATGCCCTGTGGTTTGGTACCCATGTTCCTGTTAGGGGTGGTTAAGGTGAAGATGCAATTCTTTTGCAACCAAGTTTATGGCCCTCTGTTCTGAGTGAAAGAGCCAGACCCAAACCAAACGCAGGAGCCTCAGTTCAAACCCCTGTCCGGCTGGTTCCTGGCTGTAAATAGGGAGAGGGCTGGTGCAAAATTTGCCATGCAACGTGTGGGCACAACCATCACTGGGTTTTCAGTTAATCATCGGAGAAGCAGCCGGATACTGGAGATCTTTTCTCTTTCCTTGGCTGGAGAGCTGGGCCAGAGTCCACCCAGCTCCTGCCAGCCCACAGGAGGTTTCCAGACCAGACGACCCCCCCCCCTACCGCCCCCCGCCCTGTGTCTGCTCCGGGCGGAGGGGCAGCCGGCGTGCTCCCTGGTTAACAAGCAGTCCGTGCAGGCGGCCCTGTCTGGCCTCCTGGCCGCACACTGAGGAATTAGGAATTGGCACTGTCTGAAATTTATGAAAATCTAATCTCGTTAGGCCTGCCTGGATGAGACTGGCCGGGGCAGGCCTCATTGTCATTCTGAGGAGCCCCAGCCAGCCTGGGGTTCCTGCCACTTCATTTACTGCCCCTCCCCCACCATCGCATTTGAATAAGAACCCAGCTCCTTTCCCCCCCTGGAATTTCAAATAAAATTGAGCCAGACGTCAAAGGAATAACTTTCTGATCACTCCTGGTGCCATTTCAAACACCCCTGACGGCACATTGATTTCTTAGGGTAAGACCGTTTGTAAGTAAAAGAACGGATCTTTCTCTTAAGGTTCGGGAGGTGGGCAGAAATCTAGGCCAGTTTTCTCATTTTTAAAGACAGACTGTATGCTTACCCAGCCCCTACTCTGTGCCAAGCATGCAGCTGGGCGCCAGGCGCCTGATAGCAGAGCACATAACCATGAGATACTGTCCACGACGCTGTCCAGTGTTGGGTGCAGGGAGGCGAGGGAAAGCCTTGCACTGGGGCCCAGGGCTCCCCGCATTGCTGCTCATGGCAGAGTTCGGAGCACTGATTCAGAACACGAAGTATGCCCCCAAGATTCCTGGGTTCGAATCCCAACTTTGCCACTTTAACTGTGACCTCAGGCACATTACTTAGTGTCCTCATTTGGGGGAGAAAACACGGAGGGCTGACCCAGTTCCCATCCCATGTGGCTGTGGTGAGAACTGTACCGGTCAGTTTGCAGCCACAGACTCAGGTTGGCAGCGCCTCTGCAAGAACACCCGAGAAGCCTCATTACGTGGAATCCAGAACCCCAGGCCCTGGGCCACACCTATCCTCTGCCCCACACAGACCTGAGCTGGGTGGTGGAATCACAGTGGCTGGAGAAGGCCCAGCAAGGCGGTCCCTCTGCCAGCACCGTAGCTGACAGACGGTGCACGCTGGGAGCATCTCTGAAAAGCAAAGTAACAATCTCTCAAAACTTTCAAGCGAGAACTCCTGACCAGACAAATCACCTCCTGGGTATTTATCTCCACACGCAGGTTTCCTGGGATTCTCTGCCTTTAGCTCTCTGTTCTAGTGAGGATTTTGTTCTGTGCTCTGTGAAAAAAAAGTGGAAGTGTGAGTCGCTCAGTCATGTCCGACTCTTTGCGACCCCATGGACTGTTGCCCACCAGGCTCCTCTGTCCATGGGATTCTCCAGGCAAGAGTACTGGAGTGGGTTGCCATTCCCTTCCCCAGAGGATCTTCCCAACCAGGGATAGAACGAGCATCTCCTGCATTGCAGGCAGATTCTTCACCGTCTGAGCCACCAGGCAGGGAAGCCCCTGTGCTCTAAGAGGACCAAACACAGCCCACTCCAGGGCCTTTGAATGAGACCCTCCTTCTGTCTGGAATGATCTTACCCACGAGCCTGTGCTTGCTACCCTCACCTCCTTCCTGATCTCCATTCCAGTGTCACATACACAGAAAGCATGCTGAGCATCCTGTCTGCATCAGTGTCTGCCCTGGTCCCTGGGACCCATGTCCCAAGCCTGCTTCACGGTTCTCTGTAGCTCTCATCAGGGGCTTGCGCCTCTCCCTCCCAGAACGCCAGTGTCCATCGCTCATTCTCTGTGTCCCCAGCACATTCCCCAGGGCAGGCACACAAGAAATGCATGGCATAAAGGATTACAGTGTTCTCAAGTATAAAGTAGAGCACAGGAAGGCCCGCTGCAGGTGAAAAGGCAAAATCCCTGGGAACCACTTAAATGTCCCCTCCGCCCAAGGGGCTGACACAACCTAGGAAGCCACTGCTAGCAGATTTGTGTACAATGATAAATTATACACCGATTTGTGCTTCTTCCTGAGCAAGAGAAGCTATCCAATGAGATGGTACCATCCTTGTTTAAAAAAGCACAGACGTGTATTTTAAAATAAAAGTGATTCAGGTGATGCATACGAACTTCTGTGAGTGACTACATGCATCTACACGGCCCAAGGGCCAGGCATGGGGGTGCCCGAGAGGGGATGGCTCCTTCCTTGTAATACACACTCCTGCACACTCACCCTTGAGCACGTGCAATTACATTCACAGGAAAAGAGACAAAGCATCTGCCAGTCTCCAAACCAGGTAGCTGATCCCTGGAATGGGGGTTCCCAGAGGTCTCCTGGCAAAGACGCTGTCATCTTGGGTCTAGCAGCACTTCTTGGGGCTGGGGGGAGGCTGGGTCAAGCCCCTCAGCCTGGGATAGAGGGCAGTGGAGCCCTGGCTTTGGGTGCCTCTGATGGGCCCTGGGAGTTTAGGTGCTGAGCTGGGGTTGCTCTTCATGGGGCAGGCGAGGGCCTGACCGCCCCTCCATGGTGCCCTGGCTGAGGAGCCCAAGGTGATACCCAGGTGCCAGGTGGTCGTCTAGTCCCCTCACCTGGAGAGGGGAGACACGTGTGGCTGAACCCAAAGCTGCCCTGTGAGACTGTGTCTCCCTACTCTCTCCAACACCGGCTGAACTGACGGCCACTCTGGGGATGAAAGTGTTGTATTGTAGATAGAGCAAATGGGACGACAGAAGATGGGCCACACTGACACCACTCCTTCCATCCACCTGAGCCACCTCCAGCCTTTCCTCGCCTGGCTGACTCCTTCCCTCCCTTCCCTCTTCCCCCGCTGGACTGCACCTGTGTGCACAAGTATGCATGAACACACACACACTTTTCTTCTGGGCTTCCCCCTGATCCCTCCCTGAGCTCCCTAGCATGCGGGCATCACTCTCTCAACTCATGTCTACCCTACTCGGCTCAAGAGCATCTCAGGATGGGAGCACCAGATCTCAGCTCTGCAGCCTGTCCAGCGGAGCCTAACAGAGAAGGCTCCACACTGGTCTGTCCCAGTGTCAGTGGAAGCATTCCGAAGCCCAGGGGACCATACAGTCAAGGTGCACTAATTAGCCAACAAATACAGAGCCAGGTTTAAAGGATGTGAATGATAAATCATCAGTCCCACATACCCTTCTGTGTTGTTCATCTCCTTTAACTAGTAAGACACCTAGTCCTGCATGTAGGCGAACTGCCTTCTTGAACCCAAGTGGCAACGTGTGCAGCGCTTCCCTCATTTTGGGGCTTCAGCCCACACATCCCGAGGTCACCTTGCAGGAGGTCACCTGAGAGAGGGCTGCAGCTGGGTGATGGGTGAGCCCTGAGTCTCAAAGTGTGTGTGTGGCAATGGGGAGGTAAAATCAACTCCAGGGCGAGCAGAGGGCCTGTGTAATCATTTTAGAGCCTCGTGATTAAACGCTCCTTCAATAAGGAAAGACAAAGCCGTGCCTTTTATCTTTCTTGCTATTACCCAAATGGAAAGAACTAATGGGATTTTTTTTCTTATTGTCACCAACATCGAACATCTTTAAACACCCACTGTCAGCAAAATATCAATCACCGTTTCAGAGTTATTGGCAGAACGGAGTGAATTTGCGGCGAGAGAGAGCAGTTTCTGTCAATGGACACGGAGGTGCAATGGAAAGTTATTTAAAATAAATCAAATGTGCTTTGTTAATTGAGGAGAGGAGGCGTGGGTGAGTGAGCTGTCTGCAGTGGCAGCGTCGATGACCGTAATCAGCTTGGAGGGCGTCGTGGCAGGACCTATCAAAATCTAAAAGGCATGCTACCTCTCCAGCTTGCAATTTTAACTTCCAAGATTGTATCCAACAGAAAAATCCGCAGAAGGACCTGAGAGCATACACGTATAAGGACACTTCTGCAGGGTTTTTTGTGACTGTGAACAACCAGAGACCGTCTAAATTCCACTAACCTAACTGTCGTATATATGTATCTCACTGTCTCGCCGTTATATGACCCCAAAATCCCATTCCTGGGCATGTATCCAGAGAAAGCCATAATTCAAAAGGATGCATGCACCCCAGTGTTCACAGCAGCACTTTTGACAAACAGCCAGGACAGAGAAGCATGTCCACGTACAGAGAAACAGATAAAGAAGACATGATACATACATACCATGGAATATTACTCGGCCATCAAAAGGAACAGTACAGTGCCATTTGCAGAGACTTGGATGAAACTAAAGACTGTCATACAAAGTGAAGTAAGTCAGAAGAGAAAAAGAAATATCATTTATGCATGCATGCATGCTCAATCATGTCTGATTTTTGTGAACCCATGGACTGTAGCCTGCCAGGCTCCTCTGTCCAAGCAATTTCCAGGCAAGAATACTGGAGTGGATTGTGATTTCCTCCTCCAGGGTATCTTCCCAACCCAAGGATCAAACCCTGTCTCTTGCGTCTCCTGCATTGGCAGGTGGATTCTTTGCCATGCTGCCACCTAGGAAGCCCATATCACTTATATGGCGAATACAGAAAAATGGTACAGATGAACATACTGGCAAAGCAGAAACACAGTCACAGCTGTAGAGAACAAACTTATGTGTACCACTGTGGGAAGAGGAGCGGGATGAATTGGGAGATTCAGATGGACATATACACACTATGTAGAAACCAGGTAACTAATGAGAACCTACGGTTTAGGGAACTCTACTCAATGATCTGTGGTGACCTCCATGGGAAGGAAATCTAAAAAAGAGTGGATATATGTATCAGTATAACTGATTCCCTTTACTGTATAATAGGAACTAACAGCATTGTAAAGCAACTAAACGCCAATAAAAATTACACACACACCAAAAGACAGGTAAATCCTACAGTGGGGTTTCCCAGCCTTGGTGCTACTGAGATTTTGGGGCTGGATAATTCTCTGCGATGGGGCCCATGCACTGCAGAATGTTTAGCAACATGCCTGGCCTCTGCCCACTAGAAATCAGTAGCACCATCACGGTCAAGTTGTGACAACCAAAAGTGTCTGCCAACATTGCCCAGTGTCTCCTGGGGAGCACAGAACCATGCCTGGCTGAGAACAGCTGACCTATATAGGTTTAAGGATGGATGGCTATTTTTGCAATTATTGCCAAGCAGAAATAATGAAACTGGAACAGTATCTATAATATGCACCCATTTTTATAGCAAAAACGAGGATAAAAATCAAATTGTTCATGATGACTACTACTGAAAGAAGCCATCTATCCTTTATTCTTTTTGTATTTCTATATTGTTTGCATTTTTTATAACAAACATGGACAGCTTTAGTTTCACCAATACTAATTTACATACCAAAGAGATCAGGGCGCGTGCGCTTGTGTGTGTGTGAGTTTCTGAACATGGTGACAACGTGACTCTGGCTTGCCCTCGACACTCGGGAGTCACCGTGTGCTCCTTGGAAACCAGCAGTGTTTCTCTCAATTACTGATTTTCAAGAGCCTGGTGTTTCCCAACATGAGCTCAGAGGGGCTTGGGGGCAGCGCCAGGAGAGGGGATGTGAAGGGGGCTCGGTCTCCAAGCCGCTCTGACAAAGAACTCAGCTCTGAATTGGCCCACAATGCGGCCGGGATTGAGCCACTTTTCAATAGCTCCTCCGCTAAAACCGCGGCCGCGTGCTGGGGGCCTTCAGGGTCGGCGGGACCGGTTTGGTCAGGAGGAGTCTCAGCACCAGCTGGGGGGTGCCCCTTTCTATTAGGACCATGAACAGCTCAGCTATTCTAGGTCTCATCCAGAGCAGAGGCAGGAGATGCAGTGATGGTCAAGGTCACATGGCAGGAGAGGCCAAAGAAACTGTGAGGGCAGAATGGGTTCTCCTGCACCCCTGGGCTCTCTGGAACCGAATCGGATTCAGCAAACACCAGGAGCAGGGTGAGCAGAAGCCCTGGAGCAGGCTGCCTGGGCCCAAACCCCAGATCTACCTGTGGCCAGATGTGTGACCTAAGGACAAGGCTAAATTCCTTATCAAGCGCCCAGTACATGTCAAGTGGCCCATAAGCATCAGCTGTTATCCACAAGGACTTGCGTGACTCTCCTAGGACCCTGGCCTCCTACTTTTCATGCCAATTGCCTCCTGACAGCCTGCACAGTCCTCTTGGCCCGGCAGCATCTCACCTGCCCTCTGAGCAGAACCTCTGCTTCCCTCTGGCGGGGCCTTTGCCCAGGCTAATCCACCTGCCCTGCCCGGGACACCCTCTCGCCTCCTGTTCCTCCTTATCCAGCTTCTGACCCCAGGTCCAACTGCCCCTGCGGCCACTTCCTTCTCTGGCTTTCTCTGGCAGTTGTAAGCTCTCCCATGTAACTGGAAGTTTCTTTTGTAAACAGCACCCTGGTTATCTGCTATAACTTCCTAGAAAATGCATGTCATGACTTAGCCATCCCTTGGTCTGTGTCTTAACTGTCACTGTCCGTCTGCCCATCAGTATGCGGTCTCCTTGTCCTGCAGCTTCCCCACAGCCAGCATGAGACTGGGAAGCAGGAGACTTTCTGCCCAGTCTTTGAAGGACTCCTCTTCAACCCTCAAAGCCCAGCTATGGTTGCTCCAGAGCAACTTTTACATCCTATTACAGTGCCAAACTCTGGCCATCACCATGTGGGACTCCCAGCTCCAAGGAAGAAGGCATCCCCTTTACTGGTCTCTCCCTGGTATCTGGCCTATCCTGGTGCTCAGGCAGCAAAGAAACTTGCATTGGTCAACACACAGTCAGGCAAGCAGCCAGGAGCCTGGAACCTCCAGAGCAGTGCAGGGGCTCGAGATGCAGACCTACAGTGGGGAGCTGGTGCTAAGATCAGCCAACAAGGAGTGGCAGTTCTCACGTGCCTTCCCAAATCCTCTGCTTGGAGCAGAAGAGTACCTTGTATTACACACTGAATCTGTGTCCCCCCTAAAACAATACATTGAAGCCACAACTCCCAAATGTGGCTGTATTTGGAGATGGGGCCTCCAGGTAAGTGATTAAGGATACCTGGGTTCACAAGGGTGGAGCCCTGGTCCTATAGGATTAGTGTCCTTATGAAAAGAGACATCAAAGGGAATTCACCAGTGGTTCAGTGGTTAGGACTCAGAGCTTTCACTGCTGGGGCCTGGGTTTAATCCCTGAGTTTGAGGAAGCTCTGGGTATTAGTGATGAACAAGGAAGCCTGGTGTACTGCAGTCCATGGGGTAGCAAAGAATCAGATGTGACTGAGAGACTGAACTGTGAACTGCACTGGGGAACTAAGATCCTGCAAGTTGCACAATGTGGCCAACAGAAAAAACAAAAAGGAAGAGAGACCTCAGAGCTCACTTTCTCTGCACACATGCCAAGGAAGGCTCATCTGAGGACATAGCAAGAATGCAGCCGTGTATGCCTGAGGAAGAGCCCTCACTGGCACCCTGAACTTAGACATGAGCTCACTAACACATCTTGAATAGTAGGAGCTGATGTAGGGAGACTGGCTGGCTGCAAACTGTGGAAGTGGCAAACCTGCCCTGCGTGGGGGGTAGATGGCTGGCGGTGGGGGGGGTCTATGGAGACACAAATGTACCTGTGGGGACACCAGCAGCCTGCCCACAACCCCATACATGACGCCAGGGCCTCTGTGATCTTATTTTCCACGAGGGATGTTCTCTTCTGTGGTCTACTTCCAACCTCAGGGACTCTGCTGTCCCACACGATCATTCCAGGAGCGCATTCACCAAGCATCTGCTATGTGCTGGGCCCAGATCCTGGGAGCTGAAGTTTCCCAGGGTGATAAATAAATCCTGCTCTCCACAGCAAAAGGGTTCAAACCTGTGCTGCCAGAAACCTGGCTAAATTTATTTCTGGGCCAGACGACTGATGGTCTGGACTCTCCCAAGGCCATTCATTCTAACAACACACCTACAACAGACATGGCCCCAGCTCCCAGGGCTTCCCAGGCCTGAGCTGTCATCTCACGGACCTTTCCCAGCAGCTCCAGGATTGGGGGGTTTAGTCCTGTGGCACCCTTGTTACACGGACAGGGAACCTGAAATTTGGAACTCACACAGATCTCTACGTGGGGCCTGGTATCCTAACTGCTGTCCTCTGGACCAGAAACTCAACACAAAGCCGCAGCACAAACCACCGCCTCCTGGCGGCCCCAGCTGAAGTGGTCCCTCACTCTGGCTTACCTCCTCTTGTCTCGTAGCAAGAGCAGCAGCCAGCAAAGGCCGATCCACTAGGAGCCAGACTGGACCACAAGGTGACACAGACACTGCATGCTGGCCAGGGAGGTAGGACGGCTTATCGCCTGGATGTGGGATGCAGGTCCAAGAAAGAGTCCGGAACCGGGGGGAGGAATTCCTGACTGAGAGTTAATTTACAGGCTTGGGGGGCTGGGTGGGGGCTCTAGAAACCAAGGAGGGATATCCTGACAGTTGGCCACTGCATGGACCCCCTGGCTGGGAGGAGCTCAGGTGGGGGAGTGACCACACTCCTGCAGAACCATGGCTACCACACCCCAGCAGGTGGGAGCATCAGTGTCTGTCTCTGCCTCTCTCCAAGGGCCCGCAGGTCAGGCTTTATCTGAGGGTGTCTGTGCATCTGTCTCCTCCTGTTGACTTCCTGTGTCCATACATCCTTCTCTTTGAGCTGTCTGTCTTTCTGAGGGTCTCCTGTGGGTGCACGTGTGCACGTGTGTTTGTGTGTGTGTTTGAGATTGTCTGGCGTCTAAATCTGTCCAGTCTTTCCCTGTGGTGCTCATGAGTCCCTTCCTCTTTCTTTTTTGGATGATGAACAAAACAAATCCCCAGAGGGCAGTGGAAAGCCTCCCAGACGCCAGACACCTCCCCGAAAGCGGTTTGCCGCTCCATGGTCTCCACCCGACGGGTGAGGCTACTCCAGCCCTTGTATCATTTCCTCTTGAACATCTTCCAGCAGCAGAGAAATCCCAAACAATGGAAAGAACAAGGTTCTCTGAGGAACACAGAGGCTCATGGTAGGACTGAGATGTGGACCAGCAGGGCAGTGGGAGGCAAGCAGCCTGGTTTCAGACTTGAGTCCAGACGTCCCACTTCCTGTATGTGTGACCTTGGCCCCCTGCTCTGCTTCCTTACCGTAAAGCGTGGATCAGTAACAGCATCACCTGCCAGGATGACTGAGGATTACCTGAGCCAGTGTTCATGGGGTTCTCAAGGCAAGCATACTGAAGCAGTTTGCCATTCCCTTCTCCAGTGGACCATGTTTTGTCAGCAAATTCTGACATTTTGAGCAAACTCCAGGAGATGGTGAAGGACAGGGAAGTCTGGTGTGCTGCAATCCATGGGGTCGCAAAGAGACAGACACGACTTAGCGACTGAACACCACCACCACCCAGTGGCCCCATCCCAAACATCCTCACCTCTCACCTCACTCTGCATCTCCCGATGGCCAGTCTTGGCCACGAGGGGCAATGCAGTGTATGTTAGGAGCCTGGATTTTCTGCTTTTTCCCACAGGGCTTCCCAGGTGGCTCAGTGGTAAAAAATCTGCCTGCCAAGGCAGGAGACGCGTGTTCGATCCCTGGGTCAGGAGGATCCCCTGAAGAAGGGAATGGAAACCCACCCCAGTATTCTTGCCTGGAGAATCCCACGGACAGGGTAGTGTGGTGGGCTACAGTCCATCCAACTCTGCAACCCCATGGACTGTACCCCGCAATACTCCCCTGTCCATGGGATTGCAGAGTCAGATATGACTGGGCACACACGCATGCACCATGGCTCTAGGGGCAAAGGACAGTCCCTCCCTGGTCTTCTCGAGGACAGTAATGTACCTGCAGAGTGCCCAGCGCGTAGGCCAGCGTCTGATAAGAGTAACTGTCTTTATTGACGCACCTGCCTGCTGGCTGCTGATCTCACCTCAGCAGCAGGAAAGCTCCACGCAAAGACCCTTGTTTATCTCTTTCTCAATGAATCCCTGGAGGGCAACACCATGCTTGGCACAATATGCTGCTGTCAATTAATAATTGAAGGAGGAAGGAATTCACGTCCAAGGTCCACTCTCCAGGACTCACATCTCTCTCCCAGAGGCCAGGGGATAGATGGGTGTTGATGAAACGTGGAAGGCCTTTTCACAAAACGAAATCTGCAACTACCATATGACCCAGCAATTACGCTCCTGGGCTTTTAGCCCAGAGAAACGGAAACTTATGTTCACACAAAAACCTGTGCGTGAATGTTCATGGGGTCTTTATTTGTCTCAGCCCCAGCCTGGAAGCAGCCCAGATGCTCCTGGGCAGGTGAATGGTCAAACTTACCCTAGGTATCTCCGTGGCACAGAAACAACAGAAAGGAATAAACTATTGATGCATCAAATGACCTGGGTAGATCTTTAGAGTCATGCCAAGTGGGAAAAAAAAATCCATCTCAAAAGGTTACATACGGTATGATTTCATTTATATAACAGTCACAAAATGAAAAAATTATAGAGATGAACAGATTACTGGTTGCCAGTGGTTCATCTGATAAAATTGCATAGAACTAAGCATGCACACAGGCGCACACAAATGCACGCACACACATGCTCACTCATTCGGATGAATGCATGTAAACGGGGGGAACTGGAACAAGGTCAGTGCATGTCAATTCCTGGTTGGGATACTGAACTATCACTATGGAAGACGTCAGCACCGGGAGAAGCCGGAGGATACATATAAGAGTTCTCCCTGTATCATTACTCACAACTGCATGCAAATCTACAGTTATCTCAAAATAAAAAGTTTATAAAGAAAAGTGAGGCCGTACTGGGGCCCTGTCCGGTAGAGGGCAATACCAGCTACTTCAAGCGACCCCTGGGGTGTGCACAGCCCAGGCCTGGTGTTGGGTGAGTGGTTTACTTGTGGATGGGGGGTAGGAGCCGAAACAGAAGCCGCTCCCCGCACCCCGCCAGCCTCCCTCCGTCTCCCGCTCACAGCATCTGCCATCTGGCTGTTGCAGCCAGCCAAACGAAACCATCTCTCGGCTGTCATCTTTCAACTTGCAGGTCTGGCTCCCAGGTTTGAAGATTAAATTCTAAACATGCCATTTAAAATTTAGAAACGAAGAAGGAAGATTTTAAGTAACCTCTAAGCCCTGTCTTCCCCCCAGCAAAGAGCACAGCACCTCCTACTTCTTTCCCAAAGGGAGGGAGAGCAGCTAGAGTTCCCCCAAAGTATCACCACATCCCCAATACAACCCAAGACCCCAATTCTGAAGGTCAAACTGTCACATGTCCCCAAAGTAAAGCAGCACCGCTAAGTGTCAATGTGTCGCCAATGACGAAGTACCTGCAAGCTCTGCTGCCAGTCACCACCTCTGGCACAGAGGAGTCAGGAACTACAGGGGTCTGTGAACAACACGGGCATCTTGGGAGACATCTGAGTGTCCTCTCAAATACTGTTCACCTGTCTTCTCTGGAAACTTGACTGGATCTGGAGTTGACCTGTCATGAGCGCTGGTCCCTCTTCACCTGGCGTTCAGTCCAGCCCTGTGGTAGTTCTGGAGAAGCTAGAACACTCCAGTATTCTCACCTGGAAATTTCCATGGACAGAGGATTCTGGCAGGCTATAGCCCATGGGTCTGAGTACACAATATTTAAACTAATTATGATGACAGGGAGAGGAAGGGGTGGACGCCTAAGTGGTTCAGAGAACCTTGCAGCAATGGGGGTCATGAATGAGGCTGCCTGAAAACAAGCCTACGAGATGCTGGGCCTCTGGGGGAGGCAGCAGCTTGGAAACCCCCAATATGGTCAGACACAGAAACGATGGACCACAGAGGGAGGAGGGTTACTCAGAGTCACATAGCTACCTGGGCAAAGCTGGGGGTGGGGCCAGAATAGGCTTCCCAGTCCCTTGGATACCAGCTGCCCACACTGGCATACCTGGCCAGGGTCAGCACGATGCACCACTCTAGAGAATAAGGGACATGATCCTGCCTGTCCTTCCATGAGCCTGCCTCATACTCACTGAAAGCCCCAAGGAAGCCTGGTGTGATGAATAAATGGTAGGCATGACTTCTGCCCATCAGACACACCAGTGGTGAGCATTTTAGCTTCTATGACTTGGCTGTGCTGTGCTATAAGCTTTAAAAGCAAGCTATCTATCATTCATCTACCTACCTACCTATCAATTAATTGTCTATATGTATCTATCATTCATCTAGCTATCATATCTATGCCTTTCATTCATCTATCATCTATCTCTCTCTATTATTCATCTATCATCTATCTGTCTGTCTATCTGCCAATCAAGGCTCCCAACCAGCCACATGTCCTCTGTCTTCACCTACCTGGACAGATGCAGAGACCACCAGGCTGCCCACACTCACGCACTACCTTGAGGGCAGGCTCTGAGGGTAAAGGCAGTGGTTCTCACTGGGGACGATTCTGCCACCAAGGGACCTCTGGCGATGCCTGTAGACACTCTGGTCATCCCACCTGGAAGGGTACTGCTAGCATCAAGGGGGAAAGGGGCCGGGGATGCTGCTGAGTACCCCACAGCACATAGGACAGCTCCTCAGAGAGGGATTATCCTGCCCAATGCTGTTATTGCCGAGGTCCAGAGACTCTGGAGTCACAGTGCCTAGAACATAAAACCTGCTCCCTAAACAGCATTCAGGCAGCACGAGAGTCCTCGTTTAGGCTCAACACGGAGACAGTGGCAAGGATGCGAGTTACACATGGCTGGTTTAAGGACTAACAACAGCTCAGTCTGTAAATCTGATGTGAAAATAGACAAATGATGGAAAAGCCCTTGCGCAACGAACAGCCGGATTATACGTTTCTGAGGGTTAGAGATGGAGCAACTCCCTCTTGTCCTAGGCACACAGTAGGTGCTTCATAAATGCTTGTGAAAGATGCACGTGTGCTCAGTTGTGACCGACTCTTTGCGATCCCATGGGGTTCTCCAGGTAAGAATACTGGAGTGGGTTGCCATGTTCTCCTCCAGGGATCGAACCCACATCACCTGAATGGGCAGCAGATTCTTTACCGCTGAGCCACCTGGGAAGCCCTGTGAAACAGTACATGGGTGAGAATGAGAGAAAGCAGCCTGTGTTGTTTCCAGGCTCTTCTCTGGAGGATACAGAATGAACCGACTATGTGTGGGGCCCGTATCAGTGATAAAAAGGATCTCTAGATGAGACGTCAACCTGTAGGAAAACCAGGGTGTCTGACAACGTTTGGCTTCTGCCTTTTACGCAACCAGCAGTCACTATCTGAGAGCGCTTTTATGCAAACACAGAGAGACTGTAAGCCCCGGTGCCTCTAAGAAACCCAATGTCTTCATTCAGTCTTGACAGAGAGCTGCAATGCCTCGGGTAGCTCAGGGTATAGCCTTCAGATGTAAAGCAGGGCCCCCTGATGGCTGGGGAACTTGGCATGGCCATCTTCCTGGCCAGTCCTCCTGAGCCTTGAGCTCCTACTCATCCACCCCAGGTTCTACCACCAATGGGGTGAGGCTGTGTCCAGGCCTACAACAAAGTGTGCCCTGATCGACTAGTGATGTCTGCCCCAGGTGCTGGCAGGACACACAAGAGACGTGTATGGTTCCAACTTCTGGTGGTTACAAGAAGCCCTGCCTCACTGGGATCTACTATGCCTTCCAAACCTGCTGTCTACCTGAGACCCAAAGGGCACCCTGACCCTGGCATGTGTCTCCTTCCTGCCAGGGCAGTAAGGGGCAGTAGGCAAGCTGCCCTGAACCTCTACTTCTAGACTCTACAGTTAGCAGGTAAACATAAGAGAAGTTTTTTTTTTTTTTCTTCTTCTTGAGCCACAGTGATAAGGACACTAAGGAACCTGCACCAGGGTGATCCCAGCAATGAGAAGGGAAGGGGTCCTCCCAGGCCTTTCACTTTTTAGGACAAAATTTTTCTTCTGAGAAAAGTGCAGATTTCAGGTGTCCTCAGTGGTCGTTGTTGTTGTTCAGTCGCTAAGTCATGCCCAACTCTTTGCAACCCCATGGACTGCAGCACCCAAGGCACCCAAGGCTCCTCTGTCCTCCACTATCTCCCAAGTTTGCCAGGTTCCTATGCAATATCGTTCTTTACAGCATCGGACTTTACTTTCACCACCAGACACATCCACAACACAGCGTCGTTTCCGCTTTGGCCCAGCCGCTTCATTCTTTCTGGAACTATTAGTAACTGCCCTCCACTCTTTCCCAGTAGCATACTGGACACCTTCTGACCTGGGGGAATTCATCTTCTGGTGCCATATCTTTTTGCCTTTTCGTAGCATCCTATAAAACTGCATCATTTGTGGCTTTCCCAGGTGACTCAGAAACTTCCCTACCTTTTAGTCAATCCTTGTTTTACAGAGCAAGGACTAAAACCTGATTCCTCCCCAATCCAGGTTTCACAGCCAGAAGACCCCCACGCCCTCACCATCACCCTTTCCCTGAGATTCTCTGCACCACGTCTTTCCATTGCTGGCTGGGTCCCACCCTTCAAGTCCCAGCACACGTGTCAGCCTCTCTGAGAGGCCTCTCAACTCTTGTCCGGCACAACCTCTGGCATGGTCATGTGACCCTGTTTTAGTTCCTTCCTGGCATCACCACTGTCTGAAATAACTACTTTCTGCTCTCCCCCTAGAGCCTGAGCTCCGCTGAGGATCGGCACAGACGCTTTTCAGTCACCACTGTCCATCTATAGCTGCCTCAGGGGCACACACAGTAGGAGCTCAACCATCTGATGGATGAACACACAGCATTCAGTTCCCCAGACACTGGGGTTGTCCCCTACCTCCCTCCACAAGCTGCATGGACACAGGCACCAGGCTATGTTTGGCTGGGAGTAATGGTATGTGGAAGGCTGAAGTTGGGAATGAATGCTTGAGTAGAGTCTGAACAGTCTGGGTCATTTCTGGAACCAGCCCCAGAGCCAGGGGACCAGCTCCACCATCAATTTACCACCTGACCTTGGGGAGGCTGCATCTCTCTGAGCCTCAGTGTTCTCATCCATAAAATGCAGAATGGACACCCATGTTCCCTTGCAAACCTAAGCACGAACTCCCCACTGGTACGAGGTCCAGATCCAAGGTCTTCATATTAATGCCAGTTGCTTGCCCAGATGCGTCCCCCAAGACCAGCCTCCAACTGCCCCTTCTGACAAAGAGATGCAAACAGCAACAGGAAAGTGGGTCTCCTTAGCAAACAGCCCACTTTGAGAAGACCCAATGATGGGGTGAAGCACAGCTGCTCTGCCATGCTGGCACTCCCCATCCTGCATTAAAAAAAAAAAAATTCCCTACAAAGTACCCACTGCCTGCAAGAGTCAGTGTTGCCAGTCACCAGGAGAAACCAACTTCTGGAGGAAGAAAAGTTCAATTGACGAGCTATAAATATTTCTGTTCGATTCTGCTGGGGAGCTGGGCTCTCTGGCTGAGCAGGCCCCATTGAAAAGGAAGGCGGCCCACCAGATTTGTTTCGAATTATGAAAATAGATGTTGTCTCCCAGCCACATCTGTTTTGCCTGACAAATGAGCAGCGATTCGCGTCCTAAATAAAGCCACGCACCAAGGCAGTCTTGAAACTCCAGCTTTCCCAAGAAAAAGAAAAAGAAAAAAAAAAAAGGCCAGGCCTCCCATATTTGAGACTCCGACACGAGACTTTTTTCAATCTCGTCTCTCAAGCTGCAGGCTCTTGGGGCGTCTGAGCCACGCGCACATCCTTAAACTCGGCTTTCAAAGCTCACATCTCCCAGTGTGAACAGAAGCTGCTTATATTAGAGGGAATGGGGTTCCCGCTGTTCTTTAAAAGGAAAAAGAAGACCAGGAGACATATGATCAAGTATAAAAATGCAACAAAAAAGTCCCCCCAAACTCAAGCCAAGAGTGCATTTTTGATGTGCTGAAAAAGGCCAATTTTTGGAGCACACATCAATAGCGGTGGCACTCGTTTCTCTATGCCACGCTGGCTTGGTGACTGGGTTAATATCATCATTTTCCTTTAATTACTCCAAGACAGACCCAATTAAGTGCAGACATGTCTGCCAGCCCAAGGATCCGATATTTAATAGCCCATCCTTCTTTAAGGACCATCCCTGCTCAAGAGCTTGGTAAGGGAAGTGGGGCCAGCAGTGTGCTTGCGGGCAGTACAGACTTAGTGATACTGCTCTGGGCTCTCTCTCCTATTTTTAAAAGAGGCCCCTGACCTTCCTTTTGGATCTTTCTCCTTCAAGACGGATGTTATAGTAATGTGGGAGCAGGTAGAGACCCCAGTGACTGTATAACTAAAAATATTACAGTTCAGTCACAAATCAGAACTTACAGATCAGGACTCGGAGACTTGCAGGCTGAGGTGACAAACAGGACAGACCGCCCTCTTGTTCACCTTTGGCACTCTGTTCACCTGCCCCCACAAAGCCGGTAATAAACCAGTGCCAGGCACAGAGGGAGATGCCATGTCACGGGCCACTCCTGCCTGTGGGTTTTGTCTGTTTTGGGGAAGAAATAAAAGGATTGGGCCAAGAACCCAGATCTCCCATCTCTTGCAGATGAAATGTCCAGGCCCACCCACTGCCCCCCTCCCCAACCTGCCCAAAGAAGTAGATTGATGTACTGGACCTGCTTGGCCTGGCAAAAATGAGATGCAGTTTAGGGATCCCAGGAGACATCTGGTCGGCTGGCCGCCCCCAGCCCCCTCCTTTGTGCCCCCCTACATGTAAAACCCAGAGGGCAGATTGATGAGTGCGAGGTGGAGGGTGAAAATTTACAGCTTGGCAGCCAGGTCAACAGCGATGACAATAGTTCTGGAGGTGGGGGGAGTTGGGTTTGGATGGGGGAGGGGCGGAAGCCAGGGCAGCGGGCTCTCCATCCTGCAGCTCCCACTCTAGAGGGGAGCCCTGGAGTATGCCTCCCTCCCAGCCTAACTTTCAGCTGGATGGCAGTCCCACTCCATTTCCTACCTCCTGGGCCTTGTGGCTGCCCCAAAGGGGAGGAGCGTTTGAAGAGACGCCCCAAAACACACCCCAACTCGCACTGCAGGGTTAGGACAGCAGAGCGGCCACTTGCAAACCACTGGCAGGACAATGTTTATTTGCAAGTTCAGGTCCTACAGGGCTGGCGATTGGCATCTGGGGGCCGAAGACCCTCCAGCCTCACAGGCTGCCCCCACTTCACTGAGGCAACAATCACCTAGTCACTATGGCAACGAGGTTAATGCATGCATCTATTTCGAATAAAACCCAGGACCCCATTCAAGTTGCCCTGATACTAATGTTTTCATCCTCAAAAAGCTATCCTCTGGTGTTTCATTAGTCTATATGTGCCACCAAAAAAAAGAATGCAAAAGAGTGATAAGAAGCGGGGAAGTTGTAGGGAGGGGGTGGGAGGGGTCTCCGCTCACTCTTCAGAGAGGAGAAAACCTGGATGTCACTTTCTCTCTTTTTTTGGTGATGGTATAAAATTAGCACAGTCAAGTAAATGTGTTATAAACACAAAGACGCTGCCAGAAGGCGAAGTGCCTTAATTTAAGAGAGGGAAGATGGCGGAAGAAGAAGGTTCTGGGCAGGGGGGGCGAGGGGGGGTGGTAGGAGAGAGAAGGGGTGGCGTCTACAACCTTCCTACTCAGCGTCCCGTAACCAGAGGGAAAAGCCATCCCCCCCCCCACCCCCGCCCGGGAGCGCACATCTGCAGGGCGTCTAGACGGTCATAAAGAGGACAATTAAAGAAAGAAAAAAGCTGCAAGCCCCAGTCACCCCTCGCCGCCTCCTCTCCAGGGCACCCGACTGCAGCCCGCTCACTGCCCAAACAGGCGAAAAATTATAAAAACAAGAAAAGCCAGCGTGGGCGAGGGGGAGCCCAGGGCGAGTGAGGGGGGGGAGGGGGGAGTCTGGGCCGAAAACAGTTTATGAGCAAGTGTTTTGAAATTCTGCTTTAAATAAGCCGGTAAATGAATTCAACCTTGTCAGATCTCTCTCCCTCACGCAGACCAAATATCCCGCTGGCGTGCTGTCTAGACACAGATAACAAAGGACTTTTTACGGCGCCCAGAGACGCGCTGACAAAGTCGCCATTTAAAGATGCAGTGTTGCTTTCTCCGTCGAAACCATTTGTCAGATGGACTTCAATGGAGATGCTAAGTTAACGGTCTGGTTCGGGGTCTGCGGGTGGACGGGGCGGAGAGCGGGGTCAGGCTGCCCTAGGAGAAATAGAAAACGCATCCTGTCTGATTGGGCCGTCCTCCAGTTGCGCAGAAAAGAGGACTGTTTGACAGTCCGCGGCCCACTGGCAAACGATTCTCGATCTTGTTTGAAGGAGCCGGCTGCTAAAATGTGTCTCTAACACCCAGGCTGGGCAGATTCTGTGCGCAGGAAAGGTGGCAGAAAGGGTAACGTGGAAATGCCTGTGTGGGGTTGGGGGACCGGGGGCGGTGGGATGAGAACCTGTCTCCACCCGCCTCTGGGGGGCACTGAGAAGAAGTAGGGGGAGGGGGATCTGGGGTACTTCTGACTGCGCTGTGCAGGTGCGCCCTTGCCCCACTGCAGAGTCCGCACGAAACGTCCCCCCTTCCCATGCTGGGACGGGGATGGGGGTGGGCTAGCCACAAGGGCACATGCCTGGCACACAGGGTACTCCAAATACCTCCAGAAACCAGGGGACGTGTTTTTACTCGGCCAGGCGTGTCAGAGGGAGGAGACACTGCACCTGAGGTCTTGAACCCCAGCCCAGGGTGTGGGCAGGAACTGGGGGGCCAGATGTGGGGCCGGGGCGGGGGGGAATCCCAGGACATGGAGTCTCTGGTCTCTTCCATTCAGATTTTCCAACTTCTAGAGGAAGGCCTGGCGCCCACTGGGTGCCCAACAAAGAATCATTCTTTACATCAACCTCACTGCCTTCTCTGCCAGGGTGCTGGGGTTCTGGTCTCTTTGAGCCTCAGTCTCCCCACCTCTGGAAGAGTGTCCTGGCCACCTGACCCAAAGGGCCGTCCTGAGTATTAAATGCCCCCACCACCGGCCCCACATCCTGCAGGCCCACTCCCTGGTCTGGGTCTCACTGCCCTCACCTGGGAAGTGGGTACAGCCTTGCTCGTAGGCAGAGAGGGGGAGGAAGTGGGAATACACAGAACACCACCAGGATCGGGGGTCCCACAGTCTACCCTATCCACTGGGGAGGACAGTGTGCGGATGACAAAGCCTCAGGTGGCCTCCCCTGCTGGTCCTTACAGGGACCCCAATCCACTCAAATAAAGGGGGGGGTTGATTGTGGGCTACATGTCAGAGGACTCATGACAAGCACTTCCCCCTGTTCTGTTTTTGGTTTCCAGACTCATCTTTAATAACTGCTTTTAAGAGGCTGCTTCTAATCTCTGCTCCTCCCACAGCGAACAACCCACGGGCTCCGACGTCTGTGGGCAGAACCCCTGGTTTTACCCAGACACACGGATGTGAAGGTTCTGGAAGACACCCACTGCTGTGGGGGATACAACGCCAGGGTTTAGAACAGTGTACTCTCTGGTCAAGGGTTCAACCGGAGCAATGGGAAATGGGAGTCCATGGTCTTCTTATGCCCGGGGCAGGGCCAGCGCTTGGTCAGCACTGCTGTCTAACAGGTGGACTCCAAGGCTACTGGCGATGCGACTTGGCCGGGTGACCTATCCAGGACTAGAGAGAACTCAGACGCTTCCTGCACTTGTGACTTCCTCCAGCACACACCTGATGTCAGTCTCATCAGGCAACTACAGCAGACATTACTAATCAATGACTGCACTTTCCCCCTCCCCCCACTGCCGCCCCACCCGCGCCCATCTCAGGCCTCAGGGAGATTCCTGTCCCTAGAGTCCCAGGAAGTTAAGTGAAACATTTTTCTGCAAACACTTCTCCAAACATAGATGTGAGGAGTCTTTGAAAGGAAATTATAAAATATGGGGAGTAACTAGGAGAAGTCCTGAAGGACAAGGTCTAGGGCAGCTGGGAGGACCACTGACGGACTGACCCCAGGGATTATCATAAACACCCACAGACACATCTTTCCGCACCTTCGCCCACACAGGCTCCTGCTGTGCCTGCCTCTCCATCCTGTTCCGCTTTCCCAGACACATCTCAGACCCCCAGGGCCTTCCAGATGGCTCCTGAGAAGTGGGAGCAGCTCTTCCCATGAGTGGAGGAAAGTGTCCAAGGGACAGAAGCCCAGTTCCCCTCACCACAGCCTCTGACCCTGACTATCCCAGGTCCTCTATCCCTCTGTGTTGCCCTCAGCTGTGACCACATTGAGGTGGTCCAGGGCCTTCATCATAACCTTAACCCTGCCCTCCCTCCCCCTACACCAGGTCCAACTGCTGTCCCTGGTACCCTGGAACATGGCAGGACCACCTATGCCCTGTCTCAAGCCCATTCTCCACGCTGCAATTGGAGATGGGTGTCCACGGACCTTGTTACCCCTCCCTCTCCAGCTCTAAACCCTTGGAGGGCTCCTCGGTACCCCAGCATCAACTCCAAACTGAAACCTGGTGAGATCAGATCCCATCCTCCGAGCTCTAAGAGCCCCCACTTGACACCTCAGCTCCAGCCATCCTGGTGGCTTTGAAGGTCCCAAAGGCAACGCACAGGTTCACTGACCTCTGTGGGAACTCTTCATCCCTGGGCTGAAATCTTGCTTCTCCTTCTGCAAGGCTGCACCAACAGGTATTGTGGCCTGAACAGGTGATGGGTACCATGTGGCATGCCCATTCTAGGAGCTTCTCCCCAGCACAGCAAAGCTGGGAGGGGTCATTCAGAGCAAGCGACTGGCTGCAACACACAGCAAGTCCTTGGCAGGGCCCAGCCCCACTGGGCTGATTCCCATCCTGGGCACATCACCCCCAACCCAGCTCCTGGCTTCCCCAGCCGCCCCCACCTCCCAATGCCATCCTGCACCCTAAGATGCTTCTCTTCCTGACTGCCATGGCCTCTGCCCAGGTTGTCTACTGGCTCTGAATTTACCAGGGGGGTGGGGGGCTCTATCCCAAGAGGAACAATGTCACAATTACCAATGTCAAGAGGGATGGCACTCAGGGATTGTGGGTTAGCTCATGTTTGCCCCAATATACAGATGAGGCAGCTGAGGCTCTTAGTGCCTACAGACCTCCCAGTTAAGAACCAGGCCTAGAATTAGAGCTTCCAACTGTCTCTCTCCTTGGTCAGCGCTAGCTCCCAGGCAGAGACGCCCTGAGCTTCCTGTCACCAACGGTCACAGACAAGGTGTCTTAGGGACATTTTGGTCTACCCCACCCCGGATGAAGCACCCAGACATGGGGAGAATACGGGGCAGACAGAGCCTGGAGGCTGGGGGATGTGGTACAGACACGTCTCTTCCCACGGGGTTTCTTGGGCTCGGGCTGGGCCAAGCGCTACCCTTGGGATCCGGCTGGCAGCCTGGCCCAGATCTCCTGGCACGGGCTGCGGGGTTTTATTTAGATGGTGTCCACCGGGCAGCTCTGGGCACACAGGCTCAAGTGGGCGTAGCTCCATCGGGTTTCACGGCGTGTCTCCGCTGGGAGCGGCCTCCAGCATTACAAATCAGTGCGTGTTTTGCTGGGAGGCTGGTCACTGGCCGAGGAGGGCAGACAATGGGCTGCCTCCTTTGAAATGGGTGTCCCTTCACCCTTCCCCTCCCCTTTCTTCTCTGGGGGAAGATCTCTTCCTGCCTCGGCCCAAGTCCCTTTCTCTGGGGCCTCTCTCCAACCCCTGACCCTCCAGAACAAAAGGTAGCGTGAGCGTCTAGACCGCCAGTCTGAACGTGAGAAGAGGGCATTGTACGAGCGGGACAGAGGCCTGCCTCCCCAGCGGAGAGGTCGGGGCACAGCAGGGGCCGGGAGGGGTGTGTGAGGGCCCGACACCTCTGGGGTGCCCCTGACTGCCCTCCTGGGGGACAGGGATGTGGCCAGAGCTCAGCCCCGAGGATCCGGCTTGGGTGGCTGCCAAGGCTGGATGTGCCATCTCCAAATGAAATGCAGGGAATCCCTCGGCCCGTCACTAAAAAACTAATTCACTCGAGGAACTAATTCACAAGCCCTAAGAGCAGCGCCTGAACACAGGCACGTACAGAAATGTCAGGGGCTTCCCAGGTGGTTCAGTGCGTAAAGAATCCGCCTGCCAGTGCAGGAGACACAAGCAGACACAAGTTCGATCCCTGGGTCAGGAAGATCCTCTGGAGGAAGGCATGGCACCCACTGCAGTATTCTCACCTGGAAAATCCCATGGACAGAGGAGCCTGGTGGGCTACAGCCTGTAGGGATGCAAAGAGTCAGACATGACCAAAGTGACTGAACATGCACACCCACGCACATAGAAGTCAGCTGTTTATCATGACCAGTTGAGAAGCTTCAGGTGCGTTCTGGGCTGAGATGACCAGGCTGGGGAGTCCCTAGCAGGGACCCAGGAGGTGAGGAGTGTCTTCTTGCATCTGGAAGGCCTTGCTTCGAGTAGCGGAAGGGACATCTGGGCAGCAAACACTGGCTGTGTGACTCCACCTTCCTACTCACACTCTCTGGGCCTCTAGGACCCCTTTGTGAAAAGAGGCTAGAGTAAGATCTGTGGTTTCTCAGACTATGTTTTACTAGGAAGACCTCTGCTTTAATGGAAGTCTGACTCAGGAGCGTTGATCTATCAAATGGATACAGAAGCAGCACTGCTTGGCCAATGTGAGGCTTGGAGGTAAGAGACTTTACAACTACCCCCCTTAGCAGCTGGGGTCCACCAGACACCCTCTTCGTTCTGGGCACTGGCCCAGCCTCTCCAATGGGCATCAGCCTGTTTGGGACGTAAAGGCACAGGCTGCTACCCAGGCAGCCGGGATGAGCAGGAGGTCCCCACGGCATCCTCAGACCCCACGTCTCAGGGAGGAGACAGGGCACAGGCCACCCAGAGGGGACGTCTCCCTCCCCCTCCCCAAAGCTGCTGGGGCATGGTGGAGGCCCTGCACCCATCTCCAACCACTGCTATCCCCCCTTTATCAGCCTGCACTGCAGGTGCCTGGAGACAGGCCTGTGGAACAAACTAATCTCCATGTGACGAGGCTGTGAGCGTTTAGACGTCTGTCTCTGTCATTTATCAAATTCTTTGAATTTTTCTTAAATAAGGAGCGTGTATCACTTTTTTCTATCAGAAGAATCAGGCTATTTTCACTGTGAAATTATCATTATCTCTTTAGGGCGGGTAAACATTGCTATGGGCATTCCAAGAGGTCTTCATGGAAAAGGCAGAAGCCTAAAAAGCAAGCATACAGCTGGGCTAGCCGGTAACTCCTCTGCTGGGCCTCTGTCCTAGGAAATGCTCAGAGAGGACACAAGGGCTTCAAGGTCAGTCCTGACCTACTGCAACCCCTGGGGGTGGGCCCTGGACGCCGGCATTGCTGGGGACCCTGCTCATCAGAATTCAGGACCGTGGGGTCTCGAATCTATATCTCCTACAAGAAAACATAAAAATGCTGACTCCTGGCATACCCCCAGTTTCCAGATCAGCACCCCAGTGGGCAAGTCCAGAAGTTTCTCTTTTTCAGTTCCATGTCTGAGTTAAGAACGCATGCATCTGATAAAACGGGCTGCACTGGTCCCACAGGACACCCCCATTTACAAGGCTGATGGAAAAGCAGAGGAAACAGAGAAAGCCAGCCCCGGCCTCCAGGCCCGCCTCTCTCCGGTCTCTTCCTGTGGGACTTGGGGAAAGCTGTTTCACGTTCACTTGTTTCCTTACTTCCTGTCTGCCCCACTCAAGTCGGGCTGCCTTTCTCGTGGCTGTGAACTTCCAGAGCATTCGGCCCAGCACACAGTAGGTGCTCAGTGTGGTGCCTTGTGTGTGCGTGCTCAGTCACATCTGACTCTTTGCGACCCCACAGACTGTAGCCCGCCAGGCTCCTCTGTCCATGGGATTTTTCAGGCAGGCATACTGGAGTGGGTAGCTGTTCCCCTCTCCAGGGGATCTTCCTGACCCAGGGATCGAACCCAGGTCTCCTGCATTAGCAGGCACTTTCTTTACCAGCTGAGCCACGTGGGAAGTAAATGTGCTCAGTAAATGTGTTGAATTCACGAATGAAATACTAAGGCAAACTACCCATTAGTGAGGCTCCTACATGAGCACAAGATAGTAGATGACACAGCCACCCCAGCCTTCAGCACACCTGTTAGTTAGGATGGGCTGAGGGCTCCTTTCCTGCACCCACAGAAGGGCTCTGAGTTGGGGGGTGGGCAGGGGCAGGCTCTGAAGGGGTAGGGGCAGATTCACGGGGGTCAAGGTCCCCTGCTGTGCCGCAGGGCTGGGTCACCAGGGTCTCTTGGGAAGGATGAGACAAGGGTGAAGGAGGCGCCCGGGGAGCCCAGGTAAGCAAGCCCACGGGCAGGGTCTGCAGGGCCCCCCCGTTAGGCAGCAGCTCCCATTCCTCAGAACACTTCTCCTGGCCCCTGTGGGGAGGGCAGAAGGAACTTTCCCCCAAAGAAAGCACTCCTCTGCGGTAGAAAATGAAATGGGTCAGAGTGCAGACTGGTAGATGCCAGTACCCTCATCCCTCCCTGAGCAGGGAAGACACTGGCCTGAGGCTAGAGAGCAGGCTGAGGCCAGGTGCACAGCTCCCGGTCTAGGTCTTGTCCATGACACACCCACAGCAGGTGGCTCAGACCACCTCGCCGGTACCCAGCCTCAGTACTGGTGCCAGCCCCCACTGTGCCTCTACTTCCTGTGGACAACGAGGTGAAGAGAACCCTGAATGTGCCTGGGAGGGGCCGGTACCTCTAACCTCATGGGAGAAAATTTTCCCTGGGTAGAACGCCCACTCATGCCTCAGAGCCTTGTCTAACTTTCCCCACTAGAGCCAAGGGCTTCCACGCCACTCTTTCCTCCCTTCTCAGGGGCAGGTCCTAGGGTTCCCAAAGCCATCTCTCCCTCAATACCGGCCATGTCTTAACCACAGGAGAGGCCGCATTGGTGGAGCATCTACGAGGCACCCGTCGCTCAATTGAGCAGGTCTTCTCTCCCGCAGTCCTCACTATGACCCCATAACGTGGGTGGCTCTTACCACCCCCATTTTGCAGAGGAGGAAACAAGCTCAGAGAGCAGAGGCAGCCGCCCCAAAGACATTCTCCTAAGCTTCAGAGGTCGGAGCCTGGATTTCTTCTCCTTGGATCTGGGTCCTCTGCCCGCTCACTCCCTGCATGCCAGGCCTGGCCTCAACAAGGACTCTGAAGGCTGCTCCCCTTCAATGCACAGCAGATGTGCCCCTGGACCCACAGGGTGGGGCTGATACCCACGGGGCAGCCAGGAGCAAGGGCCTGGTCCCTCCCCCAGAAGCCCTCCTCCTCTGCTCCTTCAGGGAAGCTGAGGCCGGCAAGGGATGGACACAGCCACTCCTGGTCACAGAAGAATTCCTCGAGGGCCAAGGCTGCCAGATGGAGAAGAGGCAGGACGGCTCTCCCACGCCGGCTGGCACCGCTGGCTTGAAACCCACTAACGGGGTGACCCATGGAAGCTGGAATCAGTCAGCCTGGAATCTGGGGCCCCTCTGTCCACTGCCACCTCACCTGGACACTCTTCAGAGTCGAGAGAAAGGGCAGAGCTCTGCGACCCCAGGCCACCCTGGACTGGCCAGGCCAGTCCCTCCTGGTGCTGAATGGCAAGGCTGATCAGATCCACAAGGACCATAACCATTCCCTGGCCAAGCCCGTAGCCCACACAGATAAGTGTGGGAGCCAGACTGCTAGGGTTCAGGGCCCGGCCCACCACTCACCAGCCATAAGCCCTCAGGCAGCGCCCTCCCAGCCTCAGCGTGTGCGTGTCTATACAAGGGACCTAGTGATCACAGTCCTGCCGGGGGCGCCGGGAGGACTCCACATTACAGCGAGAGTCCTGGCCCTCGTTCTCTGGGACACAGTGCGGCTGCCTAAAAGCTCTTACTCTTAGGACTAGTTTCCTGGCTCTCACACCTGATCACAATCAGCTCCTGATTTAGCCCCTGGCATGGGTTAAGGTCTTGGGGGAAGTAGTCAGACCAAAATCTACCCAGAATCAAGGAGGTGGGACCAGGGGGTGCAAAGGCCAGACGGGCCCCCGGGCAGTGGAACTGCATTGGCCCAGCTCACTGGTGAGCAGGCCAGGGGCTGCTGAGCCTGCATTCCCACCCAGGGGCCAGGACCCATGGGTCTGACGCCTGCCACACGCCCAGGATCTTCCACATTCCAGCCAAGCTGCAATGCCTCTGTGGGATGCAATAAAAATTCCTAGACAGGTAGTCAGGGAGGCGGCAGGCCTGGATGAGCAGAGGGCAGGGGAGCCGGGGCTGTGTGCTCCCACAAGTAAGGCCAGTGGGTTGAAAGAGCTGCCTCTTTGCCCTTTCCTCTCAGATCTTTCGGGCTGGACCCAGGCCTGGGATCTGAGACTGGGAGTGCAGGGGCAGGAAGGTCCCTGAGTCTGAGGCTCTTTGGAAGGAAGCTTGGTTCTCCCCATCCAAACAGCCTCTCCAGTGGGGCCCACCAGGAAGCTGTGACACCGCTGAGACACTCAATGCCAGCCTCACAAGGGGTCTTCAAACAGCTCCCTCCACCATCTGTCACATGCTTTGACTGTTTTGAAAATAGTCGAAATAAACACAGCTCTGCCAACCCCCAAGTCAGAAAGGCAGCAGGACTTCCCCCAACGCAGGGCCGTGTCCCAGACATAATCAGGGGATGGTGGGGGCAGTGCAGCAGATGGCCAGTCAGGAGCCCATGCCCCACTGTGAGGCCCAGGACGGAGCTGGGACCCATGCGACTCTGTACTTCCCTTATGCCTGCCTCTCCCCAAAGCCAAAAAGGTGCATTAGGCCCCTGCACAATAAACCAGGTCTATTCTGCAAAATATCACATCATTCCAGGCACTGGAGGGCAATTAAGCTAGGGAGAATTTTTTTTTCTTTTACAGAGAAAGAACACAGAAATCTTGATTCCAACACATACAGAGATCGGAGGACACACAGCTGTGTGGAGCAGGTTATGGACGCCAGGGCAATGGGCTGGCTTCTCCCCACCTTCCTGAGCATAAAGCCAGAGCCTGTCACCTGCAGGAAGTTGCTTGGAGCTGTGTGTCTAGGGGAAGGATGGGGGCTTCCCCCTCCATCCATAACTCCCTGCCCATGAACTATCCCCTTGGCTTCCCGCCTCTGACACGACCTTGCGACCTTGATCTCATTAGAACTGAGTTGACCCCGACCTTCAAACAGCCGGCTGACCCTAGGAGGGCAAAGAGCAAAGTGCTGTGAGCCTATAATTGCTTATTAAAGACCCCAGAGGACTCCCTGGGAAGTGCACCTTAAACATCACTTCAACCGGCCTTCCTGAGCTTTGCCATTTCCAAATACCCTGTTACAGGAATTTAAATTTCTTGATATTTAAAAAAAGTAAATATTCAATCCCTTTGACTACGAGGCCTTGTTTTAAGCAACACTCATGAAATCAATGATGTACTTTGCTTGTCCCATCCTTCCTAATTTACATTCAACATCTTTTAACCCAAGGACATAACTATTAAATCTAAAATGCCTGTCCACATGCTATCTAAGGTTTTCTTACGGGCTGCCAGTCGGCTTTGGGTCTGTCAAC
The DNA here is from genome assembly GCF_023091745.1 of Budorcas taxicolor. Taxonomy (NCBI): domain Eukaryota; kingdom Metazoa; phylum Chordata; class Mammalia; order Artiodactyla; family Bovidae; genus Budorcas; species Budorcas taxicolor. The sequence continues at coordinate 58,287,576 of NC_068922.1, read as the reverse complement.
TTCTCTGAACTTACAAAGTCAGGAGGTTATGACTCAAGTGGTGTCAAAGGGTCCCAGATCTAACTCAGCCAATTATCCTCATGTGCCCTTGGGAAGTGACTCCTGTCCTCTGAGCCTCAGTCTGTCTGCCCATCTGAAAAACAGGTCTAGTAACAGCAGCTCCTGCAAAGCTGCATGTAGCATGGTGCCTGGCATTCAGTAAATACCTGTAAGTGAGCTGTGTGTTGTCACATGCAGCCCAGAGAGTCAGCACACTTACTAGCATCCCCGTTTTACAGATGAAGAACTGAGGCCTGGGGAGTGACAGAGCTGTGATTCTAAACCGGCATTCCGTCTCTAAAGCCACTCTGTGAGGGTCCTTTCCTTCTTCAGGCAACACTCGATTCCAAGTGTCAAGGACCCCTTCTGCCAGCCCCACACTCTCCAATGAGGCATGCCCAACCCCCAGGACATACAGCTCCATCCCAAGGTCCGAGCTGTCCGTGGGCATCAGCCAGCAGGAACTCAGCCTCAGTGCTCTCTGCCTCTGAGTAACCACCTCCCCAGACATGATTCACACCTGTCTGGGGTCACCCACATCCTCATTCCTTGCAGAGGAATGCGGGCCAGGTGAAGCAGGCTGGAGGACTGGCCTCTGCGGCTGGTGCAATCATGCCAGGCGGCGGCAGAGGTATGGCCTGCTGTGTTTCCAACGCCTCTGCCACCATCCTGAGCCCCCCGTGCTGGAGCTGGACAGATGCCCAGGTCCTCGATGCCTGTTTATGGGGCTCAGATTCAGGTTATAAAACCTCTTCCCCATGGAGGCTCCTGGAATTCCACCGTTAAACAGTCATTCCTTTGGGTTCATATACCCCTTTGACAAGGCTTTCCCCTGTGTGAACAGCAGCCTCATGGTTCATCCATACAATAGAGGGCTGCTCAGAAATAAAAGGAACCACAACTGAGACACACAACACGGATGGATCTCAAAGTCAGGAGGCTGACTGAAAGAAAGCAAACAAAAAGAACATACAGTGTGACTCCATTTATGCAAAGCTCTCCACTCGGAACATTTAATCTCTGGTGATGGAATCTGCAGTGACTGCCTCGGGGCGGGGCAGGTGTAGAGGGGCAAGGGGCAGAGGGGCTTGTGGGGAGCTGGAAGGACCTTCCTCTCGACCTGGATGGTTGTCACAGACACAGACACTTGCCAAAACTCATCACAGTGTGCACTTACGTCTGTGCACTTTGTGCTTCTAAATTATACCTCAATAAACACATCACAGCAGGGGAAAACACAGATTCCGAAAGGAAGTTTAACAACTGAAGGGAAGAGAAGGGGCAGCTGGTGAGATCTGACTGGGCCTTTGCAGTATCTTCCTTCTCACAAGAACCCCGGGTTTCAATTAAGCCTGTTTTACAGAGAACAAAATTAAGAAGGGAGGAGATGAGGAGAGATGGTAGGGGACAGAGGTATGAGCAGGGCTCATCGGGGGCTTCAGTGATGGGAAAACCTTAAGTCTGGAACATTCTGCCTTTGGCTACAAGCCCACCAGTGCCCTGTGTGATGCCCCTTCAAGAAGCAAGGTGCCACCCCCAGTGAAGCAGAAAGCCACACAGGTAAACCAAGAATGCGGGAGGCAAAAGGAGGGGGCAGATCCAGTCGAAGGCCAGGTTTCAGGCCGTGGCTGCCAGCCACAGGGAGCAGAAGAGGAAGCCAGGACACCGGGTGCTCATCCTCATCCTGGCAAAACCAGGCGCCCCACCGTTACCCAACAGACAGTAACATACAGCCCCTGGCTGCCACTCCAGCCACCAGGCCCCAGACCATCCCCTTGCACCATGGCGGGCAGAGGCCTCAGGTGTTGCTCGGCTGTTCAAGCACCTGGCCCAGAACACCAGACGGGTGCTGGAAGGTGAGGCCCAGGCCCCATGGGCCCGGCTGCCCGACTCGGTGCAGCTTGCAAGCGTTGCTGCAGCCGGGCTCGCGCGGAGTCCCGCCAGCCCGCTGTCCTCACGGTGATGACACTATTAGTAGCAGTGCTCCCATAAGCCACAGAAGGGTTTCATGCCCAGGTTTCCTGTACTTCCTCAACTGGATCTCAGTTTCTCTATCTGCAAGCACTGCCGGGTGGGGGCCAGTCTAGCGGGGCTTAACCCCAGCTGCACCCTGGAATTCCCTGGGAAGTTTTAAGAAGCCCCACTCCCACCCTGGGGTACGTCTGAGGGTCAGAGTTGCAGAGGCACTGAGGCTGTGGCTTCCACGGTCAGCAGAATGGAGAAGGGCAGGGTTGAGAAGGGGACTGGAGGGGGTCCTCAGTGGGAATGGCCTCTGGACCCCCTTCTCACCCCTCTGCCAAGGCAACCTCGCCGGAAGCCCAGCACCCCACAGGTCATGATGACCCCTTTCTCCCGTCAGCGGCAATCCAACCCAGGACAGAGCTCTGCTCCTGCTGGCCCCGAGCCCCAGGATGACTGCCCATGACCATTCCAAGAAGGAGAGTGCGCGGAGGAGAGAGGAACAGGACGCCAGGCCAGCTGCAAAAGCCAGAGGGCAAAGACAGGAGGCCTGGAGTCGGCCACGCTAGCACATGGGTGACAGGTGGTTATGAAGCTGTGGGGAGAGACTCTGGAGCCCCGCGGCCCAAGATCAAGTCCTGCTCTGCTCCTGGCTGGCGATCTCTGTACCCTGGCACGTGCCCTTGCTCCGCCTCCTCCATGCCAACGAGGCTGCCACAAGAGCATGCACGATGCTTGGTGAGCATCTGAGACCATCAGCAGGACTAGCTGGGGTTCGAAGAGCCACAAAGCCACTAAAGAGATAGCCAAGAAAATAAAACAAAGTCATTGGGGGCTCAGTCCCCAGATACTGACTGCCCAGCTTCTCTCCTCTCCTGCTCTTTTTTTTTTGAATCCCATCCCCATCTCCTGAGTCTATTCCAGGGAAAGGTCCAGAGCTCATTCTCACTACAGTGTAAAAGAACGCCACAACGCACATTCAAGGTGAAAACAAAGGTTTCTGTGACGTTTGAGTTGGTGACCCCAACTGTAAAGAAAGACAACTGAAGTACTGTCTGTGGGGGCGAGAGTAACATGGGTAGGGGTCTTATTCCAGATCTCATCAGGAATAAGTCTAGAGAACTGTGAGGAACCCAGGCCTGACAGCTGAAGCTGGGATTTGGGTCACATCGAGGTGGCGGCTCAGCCTTAGATCTGACAGTAGGGACGGTTCCTGACTTGTCAGGCAGCCCAAGGGCCTCCATGAAACATGCTGAGCAGATGGCGAGTCTCGGTGGCTACATGCAGGAGTGATTCCTCCTCTTTCAGGATTTCCGCAGCCCTTGATGCTTCCCCGTGCTGGGATTGATTAGCAATGTCTGTCATGGGCAACAAGGGGAGTGCTGGCTCAAATGCCATGTACTCACTCTTGATCCACACTGTGAAAGTCACAAAGCAGCTCAGTAAGTACCAGCTAGATTCTCTTCTAACTATGTTAAAGACATGAAGGAGCTAGGAGTCCACAGATACCTGAGCTGATGCAGAGGACAGAAAACAATGGAGCAAATTACACAGACAGAATAAACCGGACAAGAGGACATCAGGAGAAAGAGCTGCAGGAAGAAATACTCCTTATCTCAACAGACCAACTTCTGGATTATGCACTAGCGGGCAGGGCCTAGATTTATGTGGACTATTGGCGGTTGGAATCATAATTGTACCTCTAGGCCAAGTAGCAGGTGACTCTAATCACTCTCCGGAAGGGAGGACAGTGACATTTTTATTTAGGGCCAGAAGTAACTAATAAAACTAGACAAAATAGTGGCTCCACGTGTAAGTCTCCAAATACTTAAGGTTAATGCAAAGTCTTGACAACCACAAACATCTAGTAACTATCCTTGTTAGAGTAATGGAGAGGGGATAGGAGTGGCCCTTGGCCTTTGAATGTGTATTGTGTGTATGCAGTCACTAAGTCGTGTCTGACTCTTTGCAACCCCATGGATTGTAGCCTGTCAGGCTCCTCTGTCCATGGGATTCTCCAGGCAAGAATACTCTAATGGGTTACCATTTCCTTTTCCAGGGGCTCTTCCTGACCCAGGGATCGAGCTTGCCTCTCTTACGTTGGCAGGCAGATTCTTTACCACTTGAGCCACATAGGAAGCCCCTTAAGCCTGGATATTTAAACTGTTCCATGGTGGACCCAGTGCAGAGACTTTTAAAAAAGGCAACATTCTCTGCCTTTGTGGCTTTGGGGTTGAAAACTCTGCTCGAGGCTTGATGGGGGTGTCCTTACATGTCAGCCTGCTCAGAGATCGGCATCCATAAATGTGGGAGAGATATACCCGAGATAGGAGTGCATTTAGCTGTGGTCCCTCAAGGACCATCAACAGTGGCAAATGCAGGGATGCTCAAAGAGCTGGCTGGTGTTATTTAATCGGTTATACTTACCAGTGTAATTGACACCCTTCCCATCCCTACGATACAGCCACCTCCCTCTACCATATCATAAACAGATTAGGAAAAATCATTTCCCTATGGCTGTGACCCCCGTCGGCTGCTCAGTTCAGCCCCTTATGAATCACTCTGGGCTCACCGCGACGGCATTCTGAAATGACTGCACGATAACGGGGCGGCACAGACACCAATAAATGAATCATGCCTTCCCCAGGACCAAACCTTTGGCTTTTACAGACACCAATTACAAAGGAGAAAGAAAAGAACAAAGAAATTACTCAGGGTGTTTGCGCAAAGTTGATTCATAGGTTTACAGAATTATTACCGACTAAACTGTTTTCAGGAAGGCAATTAGACCTATGACCAGCCTGAATTCTCAGACTTGGGAATTTGCAAAATGGGGGCCCTGGCAGTTACCAAATTCCTGCAGGGCTCCCCAGGCTGAAAGAGCCTCCTTGCCCCCGCTTCACTTTCTACTTTCTTTTGGACATTTATTTCAGACCTTATAATGTATAGCCACATGAGCAATGTCTGGATGTAAGCACATATGCACTGAATCTTACAAATGTCTTGGTATTAACATTTATTTCATTTATCTAAGTGTAGCAGCCACAACAGACCATACAGGTTCTCCTGTCCCTGATCAGTGTTTTGAAACACATGACCTACAGTCACCAAATTCTTCTGTCACTTCTCAACTGACATCTACTGGAGGAATATCAGCTACTCTACCTGGTATAAAATTTAGGTTGATTCAGAAGCAGTTTGTGGTGGCCACGTGCAAATTCTGAGCTTCCCCAGTGGAAGTGTGGCCTCTGGGACCGATCACCCCACAGGGCTTGGGTTGTTGCTTGTTGACCGGGCACCTGAACCTTACGGGGCAGCTTTTGTTGTTGTTGTTCTTTAGTTGCTAAGTCGTGTCTGACTCTTTTTCGACCCCATGGACTGCTGGCTCCCTGCCATGCTCCTCTGTCCATGGGATTCTCCAGGCAAGAATACTGGAGTGGGTGGCCATTTCCTTCTCCAGGGGGTCTTCTTGACCCAGGGATCGAACCCATGACTTGACACTTGTGGGTCAGGCATCTGAACATTATGGGGCAGCTTGAGCACAGCAGAAAGCATCCCTCTCAGCAATGTCTGACTTTGGTGGGCAAAGTCCCATGAGTGAGAACAAACCTGAGCTCACCCCTGGCTGATACTCTTGGGCGGCAGCCCATCTTACCAGCAGCTGCCTGGACCATCTCGGGCAATGCAGGACAAGGGGGCAGCGGGGCTGTCCTGCCAAATCCACTCTGGATGAGCAGTTGGCAACCGGGTACCCAAGACGAGTGGCGCTGAGAAAACCTCTTCAGAGAAAGGGCAGTTTCTTTGCCGCACATGTGCAGGAAAACGGACTCAGCACCCACTTCTATTGCTTCCGAGGACGGAGCCTGAGAGTTCTGATTTCATCTCCAAGGGAGCCCAGGACAAAGGCAAGGAAAGCCTCAGGTTCAGTCCTAGCACACCTGCAGACAGAGGTGGGGAGGTCCCCCCACGACCTTGAGTAGAGGGACCTCAGAGATGTCTCCTAGTCTTGGGCGGAATGCACCCACCTTAAAATTTTCTGCATGTTTTATACTATAAATATATGTATGTATGTTTCTTATATCCAATGATACATGGTTTTATGGGCTTCCCTGGTGGTTCATTGGTAAAGAATCTGCCTACAATGAAAGAGACATAGGAGATGTGGGTTTGATCCCTGGATCAGGAAGATTCCCTGGAAGAGGGCATGGCAACCAACTCCAGTATTCTTGCCTGGAGAATCCCATGGACAGAGGAGCCTGGATGGTTGCTGTCCACGGGGCCAGAAAGCATCAGAAACAACCGAAGCAACTGAGCACACATGCATGAACATGGTTTTATATATTAAAGCATATATTTCTGTATCCTTAACCACTGACACCCAAACAGATTCATGGCTGAATGTCACTTTTGTCCCCACCTGCAAAGCCAGGGATGGAAACACCAGCTCCTGTAGACCTTAAGGACCAAGAGACTCTCCTGTCCCTAAAGCCTGACGTGATCTGCACGTGTTTCCCCATCGGTATGGTCAAGGCTGGCAGGCAGGCCAAGGGCCAGGAGTTTACAGAACCTCACTGTGGGCTCCCAGCAGCCCTGGGGGAAATGAAGGAACACCATACTCCACTCTTTCACCCACTGTTTCACTATTTATTGAACATCTATTCTGTGCCGATATCATGCAGAAGTGGTATCCATCCCAAGTAGAATGTGGCACTGCTGCCAGCCCCCATCACCACCAAAGGCCATATCAGGGACAAATGATATGGGACCACTTCTCCAAACATCAAAGAGAAGCTGGTGTCTCAAACCCACATGACTGCTTAATGGTTCAGTTGTATCTGTCCAGCCCTGGGGAGCCGAGCCCTGTGCCATGCATGGAGCACCAGGAGGTGTTTCTAGAGGGCAGTGGACAGTGGGACATTAAGAGCTGGCTTGTGGAGGTCAGAGTCACTCGGATTTTACACTCTGTACCGATAAGTAAAGCTCTCTTTTCTGCCAGGAGAGCCATTTCCCAAGCCCACTGATACAACACTACATGACTGTAGTTATGAATATATCTGAGGGCTTCCCTGGTGGCTTCAGTTCAGTTCAGTCGCTCAGTTGTGTCCGACTCTTTGCGACCCCATGAATCGCAGCACGCCAGGCCTCACTGTCATCACCATCTCCCGGAGTTCACTCAGACTCACGTCCATGGTGGCTTAGATGGTAAAAAATCTGCCTGCAATGCAGGAAACCCAGATTTGATCCCGGGGTCAGTAAGATCTCCTGGAGAAGGGAATGGTAACCCACTCCAGCATTCTTGCCTGGAGAATCCCATGGGCAGAGGAGCCTGGTGGGCTACAGTGCATGGGGTCACAAAAGAGTCAGACAGACTGAGTGACAAACACTTTCACTCTTTCTTCCATAAATACATCTGAAGGGAAAGAAGAGAAAAATCAGACTCCACATTTCCCGATGCTTTCAACATTGGAGCAAGTGCACTGCAGAGGCTCTGACAATAAGTCCAGAGACTTACCCCTTCTTCCTTCCACCCTTACCCCGGTGAAAAACAAATGCATTATTAGACTCTGTGGGAAAATTAGGAAGATCCAATCACTACCTGGAATCTCACAGTAGCTGCCTCACCCCTTCCAATCTACGGGTCTCACAGTCACGTTGGAGCCAGCGCCACACGGAAAGGGCAACCGAAGCAAGAGTGTGCAGAGAAGAGTCCCCCTAGAAATCCTCCTCCTGGGGATGTGGGGCAGGTCCTGGCGGTGTGCCTTTGTCACTTCTAAGCTCTTGTGTCATGTCCAACTCTTGTGACCCCATGAACTGTAGCCCACCAGGCTCCTCTGTCCATGGGATTCTCCAGGCAAGAATACTGGAGTGGGTTGCCATTTCCTTCTCCAGGGGATCTTCCTGACCCAAGGGTTGAACCTGAGTCTCCTGCACTGGCAGGCGGATTCTTTACCACTGCACCACCTGGGGAGCCTAGTGGCACTGAAGTGACACTGAGAGACCTCCAACCTCCCTGGGCAAGGTGGCGGTGGCAGGGGCGTGTCTGCCTGGGCTTCTGCACCTGCCCCCACGTGCGGCTCTGAGGTCTTCAGGAGAGATGGTGGGAGGAGGATGGGAGGGGGCACGGCTTCCTGCCCCAAACAGTGGAAATGTCTCTAGTATTCAAAACGGCATTTTGTGCTAGAGGTGCTTTTGATTGCTGGGCGACTGTCTTGACAATTTCTGAAGTGGGTGTTAACCTCCCCTCTGTTCTGCAGAGGGGCAAGCGGAGGCCCAGCACGGAACCCCAAAAGGATGATCTTGCAGGTTACATCCTGACCACATCCCGTCCTGCCTGGAGTCTTTCAGGCGTCTGCCTGTCCTTCCCTTCCATCCCCCCTCATACACAAGGTAGCAACCAGGTTCAGGATATAATGAACAAAACTGATACTATCTTCAGCCTCTCGGCACTTGGTAACCAGAAGAGAGAGAGATGACACAACTCATTACACAACATTCAACACTACGGACAGGTCTGGAAGGAAAGATCCACAGAGGGCTCGCAGAGCCCAAACAGGAATGACTAGTCTGGGATGCTCTGCTCCACACAGGTTCCCTGTAAAGTCTAGATACTCATCATTTCTGGCCAGAAGGCTGGCATGCCCAGACCCCGGATGACCTGGAAATCCTGGAAAAGTAAAGATACGGCCCCTCCAGGGACAGTCCTGGGTGACTTTCCAGGCCCCTGACACCAGATCAGATGGTGGTGTTTTGGAGGTGGGGGAAGGAGCTGGAGACAGCGACAGCCTGATGCAAGACACGTGTTTGACGTAGACCTTTCCAATGAACAGTCAGCCAGCACACTGTTAGAGTGAAAAGGACACAACTATGTGCCCTGAGATTTGTTGGTGCTTTTCCCTAATGAATGGGAGTTGGTGTGGTGTCATGGGGAAGAAATCACAGGAGCATGGGCTGCAGGGTCAGGGCACTGAGATGTGACTCCCAGAAGAACATCAGTTCCTGGCTGTGTGACCTGGGGCAAGTGTCTTACCCTCTCTGATCCCCACTATTTGCATCTGCAAATTGGTGACAGCAACAGCTCTCTTACAGAGTTGTTTTGAAGATGGAGAAAAATGCGTCACTAGTGCCTGGCACATAATAAGCTCTCCATATCCAGCTAGGAAAGGGAGTGGAAACAAAAATCCATCAGTCACCCTGGAAACAGAAGACAGAAGCTGCTCTGTGGCTCTGGGAAAGCCTGGGGATGCCCCAAACCTTTCTCGGCCTCTCCTGGGGTGCCGAAGCCCCAGCTCCTGTTGGCAAGCCATTCCGGGCCCTTTCCCAGCTTGCTGACAGACACCTCACGGGTGCTGGAGGAGGCCCTGGGGAGACCTTGCGTTACCCAAAAGAAAGAGAAGTTGACATGACTTCAGATGCAGGTAGCTCAGAGGCTGAGACATGAGACAACCCCCGCCCCGCACCGGAAAAGAAGATTGGAGTATCTTTACGATGGCCACCCCCTGGACCCCTGTAGAGTCACTTGTTAAAAATGGAAATGAATTTTCAAAACAAGAGCCTCACACCCACATTCTGAGTCTCTGGGCTGTGAGCTCCCATCTTAGGGAATGGATCCGGTGGGTATCTGAGGTCAGGGTGGTGCTGACTTCAGGGCTGCACACAGCCCCAGAGCCCAGCTTCTGCCTCCAAAGTGGGCTGTGGGCTCCAGGAAGCCAGCAGGGGACCCTAAGAGATGTCTGGAGCTTCTAGACCAAGGGAGGATGTGCTGGGGGTTTGCCAGCCAGGGACAATGACACACACAAATATTCAGTCACCTCCACTCTCAAGGTCTTGGTCCGGCAGGGGCCTGTTCATTCCAACATTCCCAGCCAATTCTGGCACCCCAGGCTCCGAGTGGGGAAACCTTCTTCTGAAGGTCTTCTCAACAGGTGAAGGGCCAGAGTGTGACTGTTGGGGACAGGACAAGTAGGTCATCGGGCCAAGTCCACCCACTGTCACTGCTGACCCCCAGAAGCACAGGGTGCAAACAGCAGGCCAGACTCCTCAAGAATCCTCACAACACCCCAGCACATGGGAACTGTTGTCACCCAGCCTGACAGATGGACTGAAGGACAAGGGACATAGCCAGCATGATATGGGGGCGGAGCTTCCATCCCTCTGGCTCTGAAGCCACTGCGGTCCTCGGGCTGGAAAGGGTCTGCAAGCAGGTGAGAAAACAAGAAATTGCTTGTACTTAAAATCCAGGAGTTTTACAACAAAATCTAGCTCAGTCCCCTGAAACTGGGAGATCTGGCCTCATGGGGCCCATGTGCCTTTCGGTGGCACTTCTGCCCTTGGTTCTCTGCAGCTTCCCACCCCCCCCCCCCGCCCCCGACCCCGAGGAAAACAAGTTTGCCACCCTTAGCTGTCCTCTTCGGGCCTCAGGAAGCCCCCAAGCAGCAGGTACATCCTTTCTGCTCCATGGGCTCACAAAGATGAAGGGGCATGCGGCACACACAGCACCCAGCCCTACCCCAACCAAGGGTACCTCACACACACACACACAGGCACACGTGCGTACAACACCTTTTAAAAAGCACAGAATGAGTCCTCAGCCTTGATCTGCTACTCAGCACACGCACCAAAGAGCCCATTGCTGGCAGGAGTATAGCCTCCAACACTCAACCTGTCACAGCGCCTTCTCTTTGTTCCGGATCCCAGGTGCCCAGCTGCCTGCCAACTTCTCTCCGGCTGATAACACCGGAGAAGACAACGCCACGCAGGCCTTCTTGGTGGGGGTCCACCACCAGCACCCTCCTCTCCAACACTTTCTTATGATTTGACAATTGCCAGAACCATAAGCGTTTAAAAACCCTAGCCCTGGGCTAGATGAGGTGGGGCAGGTACATGGAGGTGGGTACTTAGGCACACCTGAGCTGGTTGCTCTGGGATCACTGGGGTGCAAATGGATCTTTTGCATCTTGCAGTCCCAAACATAAGAAGTGCCCCCCAACTCCCTGCCGCGAGCCTTCTCTCCTCTGCAGCCTCACCCGCAGCTCCATCTCCCTTCTCTTTCGAAGGGCGAGTGCATATATTTGCACAACTCATCAGGGAGGAAGTGTGTGTGCACTTTTTCCCTTTTTATCTTTCTCACATGCCCAGAAGAAGCTGTAACCATTCCGAACCCCAAGAGAAGCTGGCAGGAAAGGCAGAAAGGGGTAGTGGCTGACTATGTGAACACATACGTGTGCATGTGTGTTTGTATGTCAAGGGGGTGTGTGTGGACACGCACGTGTGTGCCTGTGTATGCATGTGTGCACAAGAGCCACTAGTTGTTCTGTGTTTTGACAAACACTAAGCTCACCCCTGACCTCAGGTCACACTAGGCGGTGTAGCTGGCTTGACCCAGGCCTCCTGGGAAGCCATGGCCAAGGGCCTGACCTGAGATTCAGTCAAAACTCAGCCTCTTACGGCACCTCAACCAAAAACCCAGACAGAAAACATGTGGGTTAAAAGTCCCAACTGAGAAGGCCCACGGGTGTAAAAGCTGGTGTTGAATCAATAGTTTAACCAGAAACCTGAAATATCTGTTTTCATGGGTGCCTGCGTCTTTCCTGGTGGTAAAAGCAAATTCAAGGCGAAAACCGGAAATTTCATCAAGAAGGAGCCCCAATCTTCCCTGTGTGGCACACAACAGGTGCTCAATAAAGGCTACGTGGATGAGTGGCAGTGGCCAACTTGGGCTTCACGGGGACTGATTTCGGAAGGGAACTGACGACCAGCTCTGCCTTCCTCCCCTACCCAGTCCCCTTGGAAAAACCAGTAACTGATTAAAACAGTGGTTGTCAGCCAGGGACAATGTGCCTCTCAGAGGGCACCTGCCAAAGTCTGGAGACATTCTTGGTTGTTACAACTTGGTCAGGGGAAGACAATCCTATTCCTGATCTCTAAAGGATAGAGGCCAGGATGCTGGGTAAAACGCCAACACCCAAGACAACTGTCCCCTTCGTCCCAGCAAGGAACTGTCTGGCCCAGGCATCCTGGAGCCCGGGTTGACATTCCCCGGGATTCAAGTGTTACACATGCACAGCACACGTGCCACACAAACTGCCAGAAAACTGGGTTGTCCTGTGAGCTTCTGAGTCTCTAGTGCCCACGAAGATTTTTCGGGATCGGAGGAGAGGTCAGAGAAGAGGAATCAGAGGCTCATGATGCCAGTGTTTTTTTTAAAAAAAAGCTCCCACATTAGACACTGCTGCAGAGGTGCAGGGCAGGGTTAGGGCAGGGGTACCTCCCCGGATCCTCCCGAAATACTGCCACCAGAACCAACAGCTGGTTATTGTCTGGCCCCACAAGTCAGCCTGTCCAGAAAGCAGAGTGGGCACCTGGCTGCCCCCAAAAGTCTCAAGCAGAAGTTGGAGGAGAAAGGGGGTGATTTCTAACAGGCGCAGAAGAACTAAAAAGAGGTCAAAGAATGCCAAGAAAAATGCAAACATATGCCAGGAGGAATCCTCTCCTCAAAAGTCAGCGCATCCGACTCCTTAGCGATCATCTCCAGTAGGCTGTCACTTGAGCTGGCTGTGTCTGATTCTAAGACCCCTGGCTCATTTACAAAACGGGTATATTTTTTCAAGGGGTGTGTTCTGGGAACAGTGAATTCCCATCAGACAGCAGCCCTCACCCCTCAAGGCTCAGAAAAGGTGGGACCCCTGGAGAGTCTGGGCAGTGTCTTGTCAAAGTCAAGATGATCCTCAGAGCCCACCCAGTTCCCAGTCTCCCAGGGGCAAAGGAGATGCTACCCAGCCCGCAAGGTGAAGGTGGACCCCTACTTTGGGGACCCCGTTCCATAATCAAGATGGTGTGTGCATTCCACGGGTACCTACGTCTAAGCATTGACTGGGGGCCTGGGTAAAGCTTTTCATTGTCACTTCCCTGCATCTCTAAATCGAGGGTATGAACCCCAGTTGTGAAATCTGGTGCCACTGAAGTCCATACCAGGGCCCAGCACTATTCAAGCCAGACTTTGGAGGGGAGAGGGCTCATCTTGAAAGATGGTAGAGTTTGTTTGTTTTTTCAACCATCACAGTCTCCTTTTTCAGATGAGAGAGCTGAGGCCCAGAGGACTTAAGGGACTGCCAAGGGCCATCTCCTCTTCTCTAGAAGAGGAGCCACCTGGACATTGCCCTTCAGCCCACCTCAAAATCCAACTCTGACCTACTGGAACCCCCAACTCAGACCACAGGAAATGCACAGTGGCCACTGTCCATTTCTTTCCTTCCTTTCATCCTTCTTTCTTTTTGTATAAAGAAACTCCAGGCCTTAAAGGCTTCCTCATCAGACCATTTCCGGGAAACCTGATTAGCACTTGCAACAAACTGTTATATTATACCTGCACTTTACAGACGCTTCCCTCCCTGCCCTGGGCTTTCTTCCAGGAAGCAGGGGCCATGTGTAAAAAATACACGGAACATGGTGACTAATGGGCCACCTCGGGGCCAGCTGGAGCAGGCCCGGGTTCCAGGCACGCTAACCTCAAGGGTCCCTCTCGGATGCCGATGCACAGCAGTCACAACAGGCAACGGACTTAACGGCCCCTCCGTGTCAGCCAAGATAACGTTAGGGCTAGTTAGCCCAAGAAGGCACAGAAATAAAAATGAATTTTTTAGAAAGTCCTGAACACAAAGGAAGAAGAGTGGAATGTCTGACTATGCCCAGCCCTCATAATGGATAAGTTCTGGCTGCCACTGCCAACCCCTGGTGGGGCAGGGGGAGCTCCCTAAGGCAGCTTTACAGGAAGGGGAGGAATAAGGCACCACGGAGGAACGAGGCTCTCCAAATGTGTGCGAACATATTTTAATAATATCCTCGTGCATTTCATTAGCCTCCCGAGTTCACAAAGGGCCTTTGGAAGCAATCTGGTTTAGTGCAACTCAATTCCGCAAACGCTGGCTCTGGGCAGGTTCTCCTGGCATCTCGCTGGCCTGGCGTGGGGCAGCTGGGAGGGGTGGGGTGGGGTTGGGGGGAGCAAGGCTTTCAATTCCAGGACTGGAGGGCGGGGAAGGCGGGGGGACCAGCAGATGGAAGGACCCACCACCAAAGCCAGCCAGCCTGCCCCAGCCTGGCCGGTCACGGGTTATTTTTACCTCTTGCGCTTCACTGTACAGGCTCAGGGGCCGAAAACTGTGGCAGCCGCCTGCGGAAACTGGCTTATGAGTCACCCAGTGACTGCCCTCGCCTTGGTGGCGGCTGCCTCTGGACTCCTGGTCCCAGCTGGAAGGCTGGCCCTTGCGGAGAAGGGCTGTGTGCCACCCCCGCCTGGAGTGACTGGGGGCAAAGACTGGGAAGCTCAGAGAGGCAAGAGGTCCCCAAAAGGATGGGCGGGGGAAGGGAGTATAGGCTAGAAGGCAGTCCCCTGGGGGGTGGCAGTCAATTCACCACCTAGACCAAAGCCCACCTGGGTGGGCTACAGATGTTGGGACTCCAGGCTTATTCCCCTCTCAACTCCTCCCAGGGCAGGGCCAGTCAGCACCAAGCTTCAAACACTCCCCTCCCCACCCTAAGTCTACCTCCTCCTTTCGGAGCAAGGCAGTCCGAAATACAGACAGCCCCAAACTTTGACTCATTTGTAACCACCGTCCCAGCCAGACTGAGCCAAGCTGTCCAGACAGAGGCTATTTATAGGTGCGTCGGGGACACAGACACTCACACAATGACACACACTCAGGATCCACGTCTCGCCAGCGCTGAGTCCTGGACTCGGAAACCTGGACACAAATGGTCCCCAGACCCTCAGAGAGACACACACACTCAAAAGAGGCACCCAGACCCGGACACAGAGGGACTCAGAGACCAAGAAGACTCGGTCACACACTCCTGGGGCAGCCAGCCACACAGAGAGGGAAGCCGAGACCCAAACAGAGACACACAGTCACAGCACACTCCACGGACAGCACGGAAACCCACTCACATAGACCGAGACCCACACCGCCACGCACACTCCAGACACACACCCGGAGCTCCAGACACCGCGCAGGCCAGACAGTGTCTCACACGCCCGACTCCCCCCTGCCCCCAAGCCAAAGTTGATAAAGAGCCGGCCTAATTGCTCCATTGCGACTGCCCCTTAGGGAAATAAAATGGAAACTTCACGGATCCACCCGCCCCAGCCCTCCCGCGCACGGTGCCCTGCCGCCCTCTGCGCCGCTAGGCCCCGGGTCCGAGTCCCAGCGGGCGGGGCGAGGGCAGCGGGGGCCGTGCCAGGCTCTCAGCGCCGCGGGACAAAGCCGGGCCGGCCGCCAGCTGCCGCGAGCCGGGAGGGCGCGCCCGGGGCGCGGCGGGCGCAGCCGGGGCGCAGGGCTCACAGCCCGAGGGGGCGCGCACGGCCCGGGCCCCTGCCCGCATCTGCATCTCGATTCGGGGTCCGAACCTGACGGGGCCTCCGGGGAGAGGGGCGCGGGGTCACTCACTGATCTCCATGCTCTGGAACAAAGAGCGTTTGCAGTTGCACGTGCAGGAGACATTGGGCTGCCCGGCGGCGGCGGCGGCGGCGGCGGTGCTGTTGACCCCCATCAAGCGGTGCATGGACGGCGCGGCGGCGCGGCGCGGGGCGCAGGGGGCTCGGGGGCGGCCGGGGGGGGCTCCGGCCGGCGCCCGGCGCTCGGTCCCCGCATGCAGGAGGCGCGCGGCGGGGAAGGCGCGCCCCGGCTCGCCGGGCTCCGGGCGCTGCCAAGTTACCGGGGCGCCGTGGGACTCAGTGTTCGGGGCCGCGCTCCTCTGCGCACCCCCCGGCTGCCCCTCTGCAGCCCCGGGGGCGTCCGCAGTGCCCGCGGGTGGCGTCCGGGAAATGGGCTGGCAGCCGGGGCGCGCGCTGCCGGCGGGGCTGAGCCTCTGCTGCTAGCTTCCCCCAGCCGAGCGCCTCCGCCGCCGCCGCCTCCTCCTCATTCAAGTCCAAGGAGATCGGGTTTCGCTCCGAGACCGCGGTCGGAGGCAGGCAGACGGTCTGACGTCAGCGCTAGACGGGGCTGCCGGTTCCCACCGCGCGGGGGCCGGGGAGGGGGCGCGCGCTGCGCCAATCCCCGCCGAGGTTCTCCCGCACCCCCTCCCCGGGCCGCGGGGCGGGGTGACGGGGAAGGGGGCGGGCTCTTAAAGGGCCAGAGCAAGGCGGTCCGCGTAGACCCGGGACCCGCGAGGCGAAAGAAGGGTGCAGCGTCCCCTCACAAACGGCGGTCAGTTTGGAAGCTCTGCCCCGCGCAGGCCAGGCCCGGGAGAGCGGGATTGGGTCCCAGCCTTTGTGGGTGCGTTCCCCCCAACCCAGGCCTCGGGGTCCTTGACCGAGGCTTTGGGGGGGAAGCTTGTCCCCCTTCAAAGGAGCACGAGGTCCCTCGGACTCGGGGCAGGGGAAATTAGGGAAAGGAGGGGAGCCCTTCAGGTCGTCCGTTACCTGATTTCGCTGTCAACTCCCCGATTCCAGATCTGCAGCTCCAAGAGGCCCCAAGCCCACTGCGCCCCCCGCGCAATTTATCTCGACCTAGAGGAGGTAGACTGGGGAAAACTAGAACTCCTGTAGACACGCCCCGGACTGCTCCGAAAAACGCCCGGGAACCCTTGTCATGTAAATACGTGTCGGGGACTTGTACTGTCCCGGCCAGCGAGGCCCGGGGCGAATCCACACCCTACGTCTGCTGCCCAAAGGGCCACTGGCCTGCGGTGGGCGAGAGGAAAGAAGCGGCTCCGGAGTTCTAAAGACTGGGGAGGAAGTGCGGGGGTGTACTTTTATTTCAAGTTTTAATTACACAAGGGCTACAAGAACACATTCTCCTGGAATTAAAAAGATATTAAAATATTATGTAAGAGGCCCCCCTGCCTGGCACATCTCCATCCTCTAAACAATTCGGTGTGTCCTCTCCTAGACCCTGCCCTGAGTCTCTATTTATTTAACAAGTACTTACTACCTTGTGCTAGAAACTTACCAAACAAGAAGGCAATCTGACACCTACTCTGAGGGCCAGGTATATTATTATTCCCATTTTACAGACACGGAAACTGGAGGGGTGGGGGTGTCACACAATGGAGGAGTTCTAAGCTGAACCCAGGTCAGACCCCCCTACCCCAAATATTTTTAGTTCTTGAAATATCCTCCACATATCCGTGTACTGCCTGGAATTTTCTTAATAGGCAGAGAAAAGTTTTGCATTGGGGAGGGGGGCAGGGAGGGGGCCGGCAGCAGTGGTGGGGGGAGGCTTAAAAGTTATGGAACCAGAGCTGTATCTCCCAGAACTCAGAGAAAGCCAGCCCAGGAAGTGGTGAGGTCTCTTCTGCAACTGGGCACAGTGATGCCTCTTGCTTTCTTAGCACAAACCGAAAGCTTTTTCTAGAGGGTTCAAAGCCCAGGGCCCCGGAAGCGAGGGCCTGCTCAGGACTTACCATGGAGGGGACCCATGTCACAGACTCATGGCAGTCTCAGGCCCTCCCTTAAAGAAGAGGCAGGTCTCACCAACACATCTAAGGAAGGAGGGGGAAGGTCTTGCTGCAGTTTAACTTCAGCAGCTTGGAGGAAAAGCAGGAGAGTCTTGAGCATTCCTTGGGGGCAGGGCTGGGGTGGGGGGTAGTGAGAATGTTGTCAGGGCCTGGGAATGACCTTGAGCCCCATTCACGTGTCAGGCCACAGGGGGTCACCAGCATTTCCCCTCCTTTCAGCCATTCCTTGAGTCATTCAAACAACAGACATTCCCTGAGCTGTAGCGAGCCCTGAGTGCCAGGAATTGGCTGAGGCCAGGAGTGGCTGTCTCTACCCTCCTGAAGTCTTACAGCTGATCTGGCCTGTCCGGCCACAAGAATCACACAGGTTGATTGCCTTGGAAATGGGGCAGCATTTTATACAATCCAGGTTAAACCACTGGCTGGCAAAAATAACCAGTTAATTCAGTGGATGAAAAAAAACAAATCCACAATATCAACCTCTGGTTGATCTGTCTGGGACAACAGCACGGGAACATTTAATGAGCACCTACACTGTGATCACACTGTTTTGATGGTGTCAGCAGGGATGAGTTATTGGTCTCCATCCTGGTTCCAAAGTGAGTTTTGCCTGGAGGCCTAATGCAGAGTGTCAGTGTGGTGGTGGCAACTGCACCTCCAAAGATGAGTGGGATACAGTCATGTGACCTCGGTGAGTACCTTCATCTCTCCGACCTCAGTTTCCTTCTCTTCAAAATGGGAATGCTAATAGTGTCTGTGCCTGGGGTGATCCAAAGAGGTGAAGGAGGCAGTGGCTTTGAAGTTGGTAAGAAGAGGGTTGAATATATATTAGCGTGCATGCATTCTCAGTAACTTCAGTCGTGTCTGACTCTTTGCGACCCCATGGACTGTAGCCCGTCAGGCTCCTCTGTCCATAGGATTCTCCAGGCAAGAATACTAGAGTGGGTAGCCATTTCCTTCTCCAGGGGATCTTCCCAATCCATGGATTGAACCCAGGTCTCCTGCACTGCAGGCAGATTCTTTACTGTCTGAGCCACAAGCAATCTATATATTAGCAGTTAGGCTAGTTAATCTTCATAGAATCTTGGGAGGGGAGGAACTGGTATGATATTATTTTCTCTTTTACAGATGAGGGCATTGACAACTGGAAAGTCTTCCCACGATGACAGGGCCCCTGGCTGAGTAGGAAACAGGCAGGGACAGAGGTGCTCTGGAAGAAGCAAGCACCTGACTACCCACACTCATGGAAGTTCATGTGTGCGTGGGGCTGCCAGGTCAATGTGAATGTCAGACAAACCATGAACAGCTTGTTGTATAAGTGTATCTTGTGCAGTATTTGGGACATACTTACACTAAACATGTGTTGCTTATCTGAAATTTAAATTTAACTGGATGGCTTGTGTTTTTATTTGCTAAATCTGGCAACCCTGTGTGTGCCAGGCACAGCCCTATGTGATGCTAGGAATTCAGTGATGAGGAAGGGCAGAGCCCACTGTCGGACCAGGCAGGGAATGAGGTGATGTGGGCAGGGTGGGAGAACTTGCCCTCTTGGAAGCGGGAGGTGGCCCACCTTTGTAGGACCAGCCTGAGTCCGTGGGAAGGAGACTGAAAACTGGAGAAAGAATTTCCTTCCTTTGTGCCCCTCTTCAGTGCCAGGCACTGTGCTGGGTCTAGTAGACAGAGGGCAGCTACCCAAACAAACTCCCAGGGCTTCCCAGGTGGCTTGGGGGTAAAGACTCCACCTTGCAATGCAAGGGCCTCTGGTTCAATCCCTGGTCTGGGAAGATCCCACATGCCATGAAGCAACTGAGCCCGAGCACCACAATCATTGAGCCTGTGCTCTAAAGCCTGGGAGCCAAAACTATTGAGCCTACTTACCCTTAAGGCTGTGCTCCATACCAAGAGAAGCCACCGCAATGAGAAGCCTGCACACTGCAACTAAGAGTAGCCCCCACTCGCTGCAACTAGAGAAAAGCTCACACAGCTACAAAGACCCAGCACGGCTATAAATTAAAAAATAGAAAAGCAAACTCCCCACCCTCATGTGACATTGTGGGGGTGGGGTGGGCAAGAGAGACTATAGACAGGCATACAAATCCATAGCTAAACTAAGTTACGTCAGACACGGTAACAATGAGATAGAGGCTGGGTTAGTAATCAGGGTAGCCCACTCAGAGGAGGTGGAGTTTCATTCAACTCATCTTTATGGAGCGTCTTCCTAGGGGCCTCCTGAGGCTCAGATGCTTGCAGGTGAGACAGACAACAGATTTGTAAACATAAGTCCAGGTGATAGTTTCAGAGGGACAAGAGTTAGAAAGGAACAAAGGGACTCAGCCTGGATGCAGCTGGATCCCAGGGGGCCAGACGGCCCCTCAGCAGAGTGGGACAGCAGGGAAGGAGCCCCAGCCTGGGGGCAGTAAGTGCCCAGGCCAAAGTTCTTGGTGGAAGGGAAACTAAAGGAAATCTGGGACTTAGAACACATTTCCCAACCTAGTTACAGGTGGTGGGATTGTGAAATGGGTGTGTGTTCCCAGACAGCCGCTGGGCACAGGTGTTTCAGGGCCTCCAAACAGCACATGCTGCTGTCTGCCCTGAGCAGGGGCTGGATCCACCACAAACAGGTTTTCAGATAGAAACCATGTGGTCCAGGCCAGTGAAGAGGCCTCGCTCCCACTGCAGGGCAGGGCTTCGTCCACATAGCTTCACAGGTGTGCAACCCAGCCAGGTGCCAGTGTCTCATGCTCAGAACGGCCCCGTGCTTGGTTTGATGTTCTATTGTCACCATCTTGAAATTCTTCATAACTGATCATTTTTGAACAAAGGGCCTGGCAAATCCTGCAGACGTCCTGCTTAGGTGCCAGGCCCAGGTTGGCAGCCAGTCGGGGGACCAAGGAAGCCAGCGTGGGTTTTGGCTGAGGGTGGCTGGCCGTGTCCTGACTGTACCTGCTGGGGCCTGCTTTGACAGCGGACAGAGGGGACAAGGCAGATCCCAGCCTCTGCGGTCCAGCTCTGCCCTCTCACGCCTGCCACCCCCAGGCCTGTGGGACAGAGCTGCCTTTTCAGAAGCAGTCTCCGATGGCCTGAAGTGGTTTAACCACTTCTACTCCCAACTCACCACCTTTGGAAACTCCTTCCAGGCTGAGTCACTTTTTCCCCCAGCTCCCTACCCCTTAGTCCTGCTGGTGGTTTAAGGGGCCTGTTGATGTTCCCAAGTTAGCATTTTGGGACTTTGTATTTTTATGATTTTTTGGGTCTTGTTTTCCTTTTAAACACTAATAAGAGCATTTATTGGAAACTGCCTGTGTGCCAGGACCTCTTCTGGCCACTTCATATTTGTCCATTTAATCACTCGACAAATATGCATCAGATTCCTACAGGGAGCCAGGGCTCAGTCCTCTGGATCCCCACAGCCGTCCTGTGAAGCATAAGCTAATGGCATTCCCATTGAGCGGGTGGGGACATTGAGGCTCGTGGACCCAGGAGGGAGGTGGAGCGGAATGTGAATTCAGGGACTTTGGCCCCAGAGCCTGTGAACTGACCTCAGCAGGTAGTGTTTCTGCTCCCCTGCCCCATCCTCATTACCTCTGCCTGGGTCTGCCCTGCCTTTCCCACGGGACTGGGTCACCACGGCTCCCTGGGCTTCATACAGGCTTCCTTTGCCTGCTGCCGAAATCCCACTTGGATGAACTTTGTAGCCCACATCTCCTCACTGAAGCCACGTTTCATCTGCCCTTAAGCAGGGCAGGAACAGGATTTCATAGGATAGGGGTCTGGGGAGTGTTTCAAGGTCTCAGCACAGTGACCAGCAACATTGGACATGTGTTTGCATGTTCACCGTCTGGCAACTGTTCACTGTTCACTGGCAATGCCACACGGGCAGGACATTCTGGCCTGTTCCCCATGTGACTCTGGTGAGTCCATTGGTCAGGGTCTGGCATGTAGTGGGCAGCTGGCAAACCTCTGCAGAGTAAATGAGCAGTATCTGCACCTGTGGGGCTTCCCAGGTGGCACTAGGTAAAGAATCCACCTGCCAATGCAGGAGACTAGACTCGGGTTTGATTCCTGAGTCAGGAAGATCCCCTGGAGGAAGGCATGGCAACCCACTCCAATATTCTTGCCTGGAGAATCCCATGGACAGAGGAGCCTGGAGGGCCACAGTCCATAGGGAGAAAAAGAGTCAGACATGACTGAATTGACTTAGCTCGCATGCAGGCACCTGCATATGTAAATAGATAAGTCACACTTGAGGCCCCCTTCCTGACAGGCTGTCTCCTCAGCTTGCTCACCCGCTCCACTCCCAGTCTCCTTTTGCCCACCTACAGACAAGCCTCTAACTTAGTATCCGGAAGCCAGAAACCTGGTCTGCACCTACCAAGAAAGAGTGCTTGCCTGGTACCAGAGCCAGATGTGGTAACCATAAAGATGTGAAGGGACTTCCTTGGTGGGCCAGTGGTTAAAGGACTGCCTTCCAATGAGGGGGCACGGGTTCGATCCCTGGTTGGGAAACTGAGACTCCACATTCCACAAGGCAACTAAGCCTGAATGTCATAACTACTGAGTCTGCATGTTCTGGAGCCTGTGCACTACAACTAGAGACAAGCCCCATGTCTCAACGAAGATCCTGCATGCCACAATTAAGACTAAATACAGTCAAATAAAAAAAGATTAAAAAAAAAAGATGTGAGGAGCATGTGTGTGTGTCTGTGTGGTCTGTGTGTTGTGTGTGTTTGTATTTGTTGCACATGTGTTGGGTGTATCCCTGTGCATACTCGTGCTGGGACGGGGATGTGTGTCTTGTATGTTTTGTTGGTTGTGGTTTGTGTGCTTAGCTGCTGATACAGGAGTTCAGCTCCTGGACAGATGTCACATCATTGAGCTCTCAAGCAACAAGCCAAAGGAGCCCTGCTAAACTGGTCACAGATGCAACTAGAGGAGTCACTTCTTTCTCTCCCATCCAGTTTCTCATTTCCCACAGGGAACTAGTTTCCATAGAGAAGGCAGGGCTTTGGGACCAAGGCAAGGAGATGAGGTGTGGGCTTGAAGGAAATGACAGAAGGAAACATTTGAGTTAAACTGTGTCTTCTGATAGGTGGATAAACTGAGGCCCAGGCAGGGACATGACTTGGCTAAGGGCAAGCTGCTGGAGCAAGGCAGCAAGCCAGCATCCTGCTCCCAACTCCCAGCCCTGCAGAACCTTTGGTCACCTTAAATAGCTTAGTATATAGACTTCTCTGTGGCAGGCTGTGCCTGAGAGGGGTTTGGAAGATTCCAGATGTTCAACTCATGTCTGAAACACTTCCAGAAAGAACTGTTTGTCATTCAAGTTGATTTCATGGACCAGAAATACCGGAGCAGAAATGTTCTGTGTCTCTGTTCTCAAGAGCGATACATTTTACTGTTGTCAGGAGTGATTAATAATGTAAACCTGTGATGCTTGGTGGCATAAAAGGCCTTTGTGCCAGGTTGGGTGGGGGCATTCTGCTGCTGGGTTTGGGGGGTGGGGGCTGGTGAAGAAGGAAGCAGGTATGAGGGTATCGGCCAGGCTAGTTGCAGAGGGTGCCGGGAAGACTGTGCCTGCCTGGCTGGGCTGGGCTGATGATGGGCACCCTACCTGGCACACAGAGACCATGCCACAAGGTGCCCGTGGCAAGCCAGGCTCTGCCTGGGCAGAGTTTACCCTCTGGGGGCTCAATTATTCAGTGATTCGTTCCCCAAGGACTGGACTCTGCATGCCCAAAACTGGGGTCACATTAAGTATAGGCCACTGCTGCTAACTGCAAGGCCTTGATTGGGAACATTACTTAATGAATCCAGGCTTCAGTTTCCTCAACTTTAAAACAGAAACCATCAAGGAACTTATAGCACTATTGGGAGGATTAAATATGAAAACTCCCAGGCTTGGCTGGGAAGAGGCTCTTGAAAAAAGTTAATAATTATTATTTTTTTAATGTGGGCCATTTTTTTGTCTTTATTGAGAATTTCTTACAATATTGCTTCTGTTTTATGATTTAGGGGGTGGGAGGGTTGGCCATGAGGCATGTGGGATCTTAGCTCCCCAACCAGGGATCATACTCATACCCCTTGCAATGGAACGCAAAGTCTTAAGCCCTGGACTGCCAGGGAAGTCCCCCAAAGTTAATTGTTATTATTACTTCAATGCTCTGTGCTGCAGGAACTCCCTGTTCCATACAAAACCCCAGTGAACCCTAGAATACCCTCCTTCCTTTTGGAGAAGTTAGCCCAAATTTTAATTTTTAAGTGAATTTGTGAGTTGCTTTGTTCCGTGTCTCTCGCTGGACTGTCCCTGCATGTCCCCCATGTTTGGTCCCAGGAAGGGATGCTCAGAGGTCCCCAAGACCTCCAGAACACCAGACAGGAACCGTTGGAATCCAGAGGAATGGGGCATCATGATACCCCAATACCACCCAAGGATGTGGCACCCAGAAAATGCTCTAAGCCTTCTGTTTGCAGACCCTGAGCTGGAGCTGGAGACAGAACCTCTTCCCCTCTGCACAGGGAGCCCTGGGCTCAGACATATGGCTTAGGAACACAATGCTGGCTTCAGAGGTGATGAAACTGACACAGTACTTTTGAAAGAGGTGTGGGTTACACATGTCTTGTTCTTTGCTGTATCCACAGCAGGAACTGGCAGGTATAATGGCTCACTACATACCTAGTGAATGAATGTATGCAAGACAATTTTGCAATATGCATCAGGCCTTAAAGGATGAATGTCCTCACCCTCTGGTTCCATTTCTACAACATATTTTACGGAAATAATCGGAGAACTTGATCCTATTTATTTTCATTTGGAAAAGCAAAATTCAATGAAATTAAGAAAAAAATATAAGGGATTGGTTGAATCAGGAAGGTCAAATACAACACAACTGTTTAAAACATGATTTCAAAGATTATTTGACAATATAGAAAAAAGTCCTTCATAAAGTATATTTTAAAATGGGCTTCAGAACTGATCCCAGTTTTGTTCAAATACAGTTATATTATTAGAAGACTAAATGATACAAGCCACAATGTTAACAGCAGCTAGTTTTATGTAATGGATTAAGTGAAATTAACATTTCTCTTATATGGTTTGCTGTATTTTTTACAATTAACGTTATTTTTTTAAAAAAACATTTAAAGGTTACTTGAAAGTGCCTCTGAAGCAACATGCACGTCTTCTCCCTTGCGGCTCCTTTAACTCCAGTTAAGACGCGGAAGAGGCGGGGGTGCCAGACACCGCTGACGTCAGAAGCAGCCCGAAATGACACAGAGGACGAGCCAATCCCAAGTTTGCATTCTGGGAGCCCCTATTCGATTGGACACAAGTGCGGGCGGCCTTGCCCAATGGCGGAAGAGGGGCAGGAGCCGGGTGGCAGCGTGGGTTTTAAATCCACGTGGTGGCACAAGGGAAGGGTGGTGGCAGAGACTGCGCCTTAGGGGAGAGAGAGCGCTGTACCCTGGAGGGTGTGCATGGGTGCCACTCTTCATTCCTCCGGCGTCGTGGGCCTGGTGCTCCGCTTCACCGCAGCTGTTTGTATCAGCAGGTACCTTATAGGATCTTGTGAGTATCCAGTGGCATTCGTTCACGGGACTGATGTTTGCTACCATCTACCGTGTTGCCAGGCAGGGCCCACGAGAGACACCCAAAGAATCCACGCTTCTGTGTAACTTCCAGCAAGTGGTTTATCGCTACCTCCATGCTGCTCTTGTCCATAGCTCTTACTCTGCTCCTCTAAGAAGATGTGAGTTTCACGGGACAGTGAGTGATAAGAGGAGAGACCCTGTGCCTTGTGAAGGGTCCGCCCCACGTTCATGTTCAATCTGTACTTGTGGAACGATTACTTCAAAGACCAGTTTTTAGCACAGTGCTTGCCACGTAGTCGGTTTGACAAATGGTAGCCATTTGTGGAATAAAGAACAATTGATTTTAGCATTGATTAAATGACTATTAAATGCGTTCTGGGCACTAGCTGTGTATTATTTCATTTAATGGTTACAAAATGACATGTCTTATGTAACTTAATAGTCATAAAAAAAGTAGGTTAAGTACTATTATTATTACCATTCTACAGATATGGAAAACCAAAGCAATGGGAGGCCAGGTATTTTCTAAGATCCTATAGCTAGGTGGTGATAGGGTTAGATTCAAGAGGCCCTGATCTTAACCACTGTACCATCCCAATATTTATCCAGTACTTGTCTTTCTTTCCTAAGAAAATTCTCATAAATCATCCCTGTGCTCCTGGGAATCCAGAGAAAAGGGAGGAAGTAGGAATCAGGTGTGCGTGGCATAGCCAGGTGAGCTGGCATCCTGCCATGGGCAGAATAGCCCGGCTTTGCTGTGTAGCAGAGGTCAGAGAGGGGTGAACAGAGAGGCTGCCTTTGGGGCATGTCAGGCCCTGTGCTGGGCTGGGCCATGGGTACATTGATGAACATGACAGACCCTCATGGGGCTGGTAGTCTAAACCAGCAACCACTAAATGGTGACCTGTGGGCAGCCTGCAGAAGTGCTTTAGGTTTTGGCTGCTTAATGTTTGTTACAATTTTTCTAAAATTTTCTAAATTGCCACGGTGTCCACCCCTCTCTATTGTATCACACGTGTCTGCCTTTATTAACATGTCTAGACTCAGCATCTGAGTCTCTAGTCCCTTGTTTAACCATGAAGGCAGGGCCCAGGTAAGGCCCTGCACCTGAAGACCAGCTTCCTTGGGCTGGCACTCAGGTGGGAATTTCCACCTTGAGCCCTGAAGTTCTGCACCTCCCAAAGCTGAAAGGCCCTCCACTGGCTCCTGAGGTTGTGCAGCCCTCAGCTGGAATTTCTGAAAACTCTGGCAGTGAATGCCACCGCTGGCTTAGTTAACCCTGGATTTGAATCTCAGCTTCACTGCCAACCAGCTGAGTGATAGTCGGCCATAACAACCTGCTTCTGTTTCCTCTTCTGCAAAATGGGGATAACAATAGTCCCTGATCACAGAGTTATTGTGAAGAGTCAGATGATGCAGGGAAGATGCTTGGCACTTAGTTGGTGTTCATCAAACAAGCTGCTGATCTTTTCTTTAGGAGGCACTGGCTTCGGCAGGAAGTTCTTCCTTACATCAAGCCAAGTCTCAGTTGCTCTATAACTTCCTTAACTTCATGCTCCTAACACCAAATGTGTGCTTCTCTTTCCATGGAACAGCCCTTCGGAAATCAAGGACCCAGATACACATCATAGCTTCCCATTCAAAATGTGCTACATAATTTGTGGAGCCCAGTGCAAACTAAAAATGTAGGGCCCCTGGTTCAAAACTTAGTAAGAGTGTCAAGGGGATGACTGCAGAATTCAAAAACTCCTTCTAACTGTACTCCTTCACATCCCATGGAGTGGGCCTTGCTCCCATGGGTGGTCCCCACTCCCATGGGTGGTCCCCAGTCCTGAAATGTCCTGCAGATCTGCATGTTGCAATAGGAGGTCTGCCTCCTATTGCAGGACAGAGTAAGGAGAGTTTCCAGCTGCACCCAGGGGAAGGCACCCACAGTCATGGTCTGTACTTCCTTGGGAGTTCTGGTTCATAGATCCTACCCAGCTACCTGCCCTACATCTATCTGCTGGCTCTCCACTCTTGACTTTTTGTCTGTTATGATAGAACATGTTATCTAGAGCAAAGTGCACAGATCCAAAGTCTATAGCTGAGTGACCTTTTATGTTGTGTACACCTATGTAACCACTGCTTCCCCAGTGGCCCAGTGGTAAAGAATCTGTAGGAGACGGGAGTTCAACCCCTGATCTGAGATGATCCCCTGGAGGAGGGCACGGCAACCCAGGCACGGCAACCCACTCTAGTATTCTTGCCTGGGAAATTCCGTGGACAAAAGAGCTTGGTGGGCTCCAGTCCAAGGGGTCGCAAAGAGTTGGTCTCGACTTAGAGATTGAGCATGCACATTCATGTAACCACCACCCACCAGTCCAGAAAGTTCCCTTCAGTCCCATCCCGGTTACCACCCACCCCACTCTGTTGCAGAGGTAGCGGTCATTCTACCTTCTTCCTCTGAGGATATGCTTCACTTGTTTTCAGACATCATATAAACCGGATCCTACAGTACACACTGTTTTGTGTCTGACCTTTTCACTCACCATTAAATCTGGGAGCCTCATCCTCATTGGTGTAATTGTGGTTTGTTCCTTTTCATTGCTCTGTAGCAGTTGTAACGCACCACAGTTCTCATGTTGATTCTCCTGTTCATTTTGGTTGTTTTCAGCTGTTGGCATTACAGGCAGGGCTGCTGTGGGGAACTGGAACTGTCTCGGTGTGCTCACCGCACACGTGCACTCATTAACCTGGGGTCATTGCCATGAGTGGGGATGTGGGTCAGAGGAGGGCCTGTGTTTATTGCCAAACAGTCTCCTGAGCTGGTTGCACCAATGTGTACTCCCAGAAGCAGTCACATGAGTCTTGCCGGGATTTCACAGCCTCGCCGACACTGTACATTCCTGCTGTTTTAATTGCACTCTCCTAATGACGTCACACTTGACTTTTGGAACTGACCTAAGGAAGCTGAGTGCCAGAACTCACAGTTGCTGTTCCTTTCTGACCACTGACATTGAACCCTGGACGTTCACACACCCGCCCCAGAGCTCCCCTCCCCCTTGGAATCACTTGCAGATTTCACAAGCATGAACTTCATCTGAGTGACTGTTGAGACTCTGAACAGGACAGATCTCAGAGCAGGGAAAGCCCTGGCTTCTTCCTGGACACTCCTCTCCCCAACTGGGTCTTAAGTCCTTGATCTCTCACAACATGACCTTTATTTCCACATCTTGAACAGGAAGGTATCCGATCTTTTTAAAGTCACACAAACTATTGAAGAACATCTTTGAGGGACTGGAGGGGTTCCGATCAGATGTTAAATGTACACAGTGATTGTAGGTTGCAGCCAAAGGTGTGAATGACTGTGTGTGTGCTCAGTTGTGTCCTACTGTTTGCCACCCACTGGACTGTAGCCCTCCAGGCTCCACAGTCCTTGGGATTTCCCAGGCAAGAATACTGGAGCAGATTGCCATTTCCTCCTCCAGGGGATCTTCCTGACCCAGCGTATGAATGATTAAAATATGCAAAAGAATGCATCTCAGAAACAACAATTACTCCTTATCCTTATAGCACAGTCACTGTGGGAGGCCCTGTGCTAGGGGCTTTATACCTGTACCATATCAATGTGAGCTTTCCAACACCCCAGGGAGGTTGATTTAATTTTTTAATCAATTTTTTTTAATTAAAAACTTTTATTGGCGTATAGCTGCTTTGCAATGTTGTGTTATTTTCTGCTGTACAGAAAAGTGAATCAATTATACATAAAAATATATCAACTCTTGTTTTAAGATTCTTTCCCTCTATAGGCCATTACAGAGTATTGAGTAGAGTTCCCTATGCTGCCTGCTGCTGCTGCTGCTAAGTCGCTTCAGTCGTGTCCGACTCTGTGCGACCCCATAGACGGCAGCCCACCAGGCTCCCCCGTCCCTGGGATTCTCCAGGCAAGAACACTGGAGTGGGTTGCCATTTCCTTCTCCAATGCATGTAAGTGAAAAGTGGAAGTGAAGTTGCTCAGTCATGTCCGACTCGTAGTGACCCCATGGACTGCAGCCCACCAGGCTCCTCCGTCCATGGGATTTTCCAGACAAGAGCACTGGAGTGGGGTGCCATTGCCTTCTCCGCCTGTGCTACCTAGTAGGCCCTTTATTAGTTACCTATTTTATATATAGTAGTGAGTATATGTTAATCCCAATCCTGGGGAGGTTGATTTTATCACCCCATATTATGGATAAGAACACAGAGGCTTGGAAATTGTAGCTTGCCTGAGGTTCACACAGCTGGTGAAGGATGGATTTGAACCTGAGTCCATCTGTCTCCAAGGCCTCAGCTGTTAACTCTCCCCCTGGACTGCTCCAGAGAAGACCTTCATAAATGCTAGCTGGGTTCTAATAGACCCAGTCAACAGGAGACATTGGGAACTGGCACTACCTATTGGATATGTCTTGCTTGATCTATAGAACGCTTTAAATTTTTTTAAGTTAGTTACTTATTTGATAATGAGGATACTTCACCTTAACAAACCTGCGTTTCTGACTGTTCCTGATAAATCAAAAGATCAGACCATCCTGGGTAAGAGCTGAGCAGGTGCTGTGTCCTAGGGGAGAAGATGCCTAGCTTGCCTCGTGTTCCCCGCTCCCCATATTCCCAGGGCCCCTCAGGTCTCCTGGTGGAAGATGGCAGTGAGCTCTCTATTTCAAGTGGACCTTTGCTGGCTCGCGGGAATCACTTTTTTCCCTAGCCCTTTGGGGCAGGGCCCCTCACAGATCTGTCCTGGAATGTGGCCATGGGGGATTCCATATGGTCATCTGATTAGGGATGCCAGCCATGCACCTTGCTGGAAATCATGTCACTTAACCATCCACTCTTTGCAGATATGAGGAAGTTAAGGGATCTCGAGATGGGACAATTAGCGTGGGTTATCCAGGTAGGCCCAGCATAATCACAGGTGTCACAAGAGGCAAAGGGAGAGGTGACACTCAGAGAGAAGGCATGTGACCTCAGAGGCAGAGGTTGGAGTGATTCGGACACAAGCTGTGGCATGGCATGGCAACCAGAAGCTGGAAGGGCAGGAGCCCATTTGCCCAAGGCTCTGGAGGCAGCCCGGCCCCCAGGACACTTTGGTTTCCTCCCTGTGATACTTGCTGATATCAGACTTCTGGTCCCCAGGGCAGTGAGAGGAAGAAGCCACCAAATTTGTGATAACTTGTTCGGGCAGCCCTGGGAAATGAATGCGAAAGGTTTGGAACACTGTTTTTCCAATGCTGGACCACACAGCTCTGTATTTCATCAGCCACTGTGGGCAGGCGTGAGGGCACGCAAAAGAGTCCTTGCTTCTGGGGACTGAAAGCAACCAAAATGTATTTTCTTGTGGCTTTGGAGGCCAGAAGATCAAGATCAGGGCATCAGCAGCGGAGTGCTTCTGGGGCTCAGGGGCCTTTATCCTGGCTTATAGTGACTGCCGACACCCCTCAGCGTCTTCAGGTGGCCTTTTTTTTTTTAAAGGATTTTAAAAAATGTTATCTGAGTATTTATTTATTTGCTGGCCAAGGATTGAACCTGTGCCCACTGCAGTAGACGTGGGGAGCCTTAACCGCTGGACCACAAGGGAAGTCCCAAAGTTGCCTTATAAGGACACCAGTCATCTGATTTAGGACTCACCCTAACCTGGGTCGGAAAGATCCCCTGGAGGAGGGCATGGCAATCCACTCCAATATTCATGCCTGGAGAATCCCATGGGCAGAGAAGCCTGGCAGGCTACAGTACCTGGGGTCACAAAGAGTCGGACACAACTGAGCTCATAATCTTTCCTAATCCAGGGACTTCATTTTAGCTAACAAGATCTGAAAAGACCCTATTTCCAAATTTGGTCACATTCTGAGATTGCAGGTGGGCATGAATTTGGGGCCACCATTCAACCTGGTACCACCCCGTTCTCTTAAGAGATCTAGCCCTTGGTTTCTGAAATGGAACACAAGTTGCTGTGGCTATGCACAGTCACGCAGGGTTCCCTTACCTGGAGAAGGTGTTCTTGGATCCGTGGCATGTAGCTCGCTTCCTGGGAAAGCCTCTGCTTTCCCACCACCCGCACGGCCACAGCAGATACCAGAATCCACTGTTCCTCCATTCGTTTGTTCATCCATGTTCAGGTCTCTGCTGATTTGGTTCTGAATGGAGCAGATGCAGTCTCTGACCTCATGCAACCCATGGTCCAGTGATCAGAAAGGACTCCTGAGTTCCCCTAACTCTGCTCATGCCTCCGAGAGCAGATGTTGTCAGGGAAACACAAAAACACAAATATCCGTTCTGGACCAGATTTCAAATCTTACACCCTTTCCTCCTCACTCAAAGCCCGACAACACAATCAGATTCCAAATGCATTGCCTGTGGATGAGAAGATCACCTTTCTCCCACCCCAGGTTGAATCTTGGAGACAGATGAACCCTCTTGTCCGCCAGGGGCTTCCAGGAGTACCAGGTGAGGAGTCACTTGGGAGAGGCCGCTGCAGTGTTTAGACGCCTCTTCTTGCATTTCTACAAAGTCTGCATCCGGAGCTGGGCACTCAAGCTGCCTGTGACCTGCCCCATCACCTGCCCTGCCTGGTTACCTCCCACTGCTTCTTGCTGAGTATGCACAGCTATGTGACCTTGGACATGACCCCCAAAGCCCCACCCCAACCCGAGGTCTTGGCTCTTGTGCTCCCTCTGATGAGCATGGCCTTCTCATGGCCAGCTCCTTCCTGTCATTCAGGGGTTCAGCTCAAACATCATCTCCTCTTGGAAGCTTTCCCCCGGCCTCTGGTTATGTCCTACCCCATCACCCTGTTTCTTTCCCTTGGGCCACCAGCAAGTACCCCTGAGTGTTGATGTGTGTATCTGTTTGCTGTTCATATCTTTGCCTCACACCATAAGCCCACTGTAAGGGACCTGTCAGCCTTGCTTGCTGCGTGATCCCAACTTCCTGCCCGGCACAGAGAAGGCCCAGCAGAGCTGCCAAATGACTGTGTGTCAGCTGAACTCGAGAGGAGGCAAACTGGCCTCGGAGGGGATGTCTGAGCCTGCTGCCTTTTCCTGTGGGGATGGATCATCCTGTTTGGAATGCCATTTGCTGTGGCCACTTTGGTGAGGTCCCAGGGTTCAAAGTGACTGGGGATTCTTGTGTAGGGGGATGGGAAACACCTGTCTGAGGTCAGCAGGGAACCAGCCTTGCCCATTAGTCCTGGAAGGCTTCTAAGTCTAGAATCCAACCAGCAGAAAAACTGCTTCTTGGTTTGACAGTTGGGAGCTTTTTTTCCCCTTTGGTTCTGCACAAGCAGGTGGTCCAGGCTTCCTTTCCTGGAGGGTCTGGTTCCTTTTGGGGAAGGTCTTAGTTGGTCAGTGTAGAAGCCATACTCTGTCTGCCCATAGGGCCAGTCAGTGCTTCTCGGTTCATGGCCAAGGACAGTCTGTCGCTCGGGCCTGTGGATCCTGACATCCTTCGGTCACATGGACTTGGGAGGGAGGGAGAGAGAAGGGCAGATGGCATCGTGGAAAGAGTGTGGGGTCTGCAGTTGGACAGGCTGGCTGATAGTCGCCACAACATCAACTGTGAATTCACTCTGTGTTCCTGCTACGTGCTGAGCACTGTGTTCAGGTCTCTACCTGAGTTATTGCACATATAACTGTGACCAGCACCAGCTGCCCAGGAGAGTCTGGGCCCTGGGGCAGTGGGGGAGGGCAGGCCCATCTAAGGGGCAGTTCCCTTGGCTTCAGCCAGGGTGGGCATGGGGGTGTACTGGTTCAGGATGTGTCTCCTTGGCTGGCCAACAGCACGTCTAATGGCGCCCAGTCTGTGTGATGGCCGCCAATGCCTGGATACTCTGGAGATGATGCAAGCAGTTTCTAGATTTGGGGCCTCGCTCCGTGCCGACACCCCATGCCACCTTATGAGGTGGGAGCATCTTCCCTTTTGCTGAGCAGAGAAGGCAACCTCTCAGGGGCTCAGGGAGGTCAGAGAGTGCACTTAAAAGCTGTCCTGGGGTCAGGATTGGAATTCTGACCCCTCCAGCCTCGTTAGCTGCTGTACTGTCCTGCCATCAGGACAAAGAGAGAATGAGGCACCTGTTTGTCCCGGGAGCCTGGGGTGTCATGTCTTTTAAGATGACGAGTGATCCTGACAGCAGCAGTGGCAGCGACAATGTCCCGTGGCTTCTTTCTCGCAAATCTTTTATTTTTGGCCTGAGACAGCTAATGCGTGGCCAACGTATCCAAGGAAACCAGGATGCTTGGAGCAAGCTGTACCAAATCTCCATGCTAAAACCATCAGACGGCTAATTCGGGCCTCTCCAGTTATTTATTTATTTTTAGACCCCTGTGTATCATGTTACACACCCTCCTGACAAGCTTGACCGGCAGACACACACGCTTAGGGCACGTGACAGTGTGCCTGTTCTTTTGGGGTTGAGGGGGCAGGCATGCTCTCTTTTCCTGGTTTGTGAGCTTCCCAGGGGAGTCACAAGCTGACTCAGGTCTCCCTCTGTTGTCTCTTCTCACTCTGAAGGGGCAGATCCAGAATTTCAACCCCCAGGGGACTTCCCAGGTGGCGCTGGTGGGAAAGAACCTGCCTGCCAATGCATGAGACGTTAAAGACATGGGTTTGATCCCAGGGTCAGGAAGATCCCCTGGAGGAGGGCATGGAAACCCACTCCAGTATTCTTGCCTGGAGAATCCCATGGACAGAGGAGCCTGGCGGGCTAGAGTCCATAGGGTCGCACGGAGTCAGACACGACTGAAGTGACTTAGCAGTCACACACACACACACACACACACGCACACCGAGGTCTACCTCTAGACTGGGGCCTGTCACTGTTGACATTTGGGGCCAGAAAACTGTTTGTCCTGGGGAGCTTCACCTCCCCCATTCCAGATCCACAAGTCTGGGGTCACTCTGATACCTCCCTCTCGTCCCTTATCCCCACATCCAGTCTATGGGAAATCCTGGGTTTCTACCTCTATTCTAAAAAGTATCTTTACTGAGTCTTTGTTGACAAACAATACACTCCAAGTATTTGAAATGTGCAGCTTGACCCATTTTGACCCAGGGACGCCCCTGGTGACACCATCGTCACAGTCATGAGACCAGACATCTCTGTCCCTCTGAGAAGTTCCTGGTCATCCCTCTTACCCCCTTCCTGCTCTGCAGCCACTGATCTGCTTCTACCACCATAGATTACTTTGCATTTTTCTAGAGTTTTATATAAATGGAATCATACAGTATGTGCTTTTTTGGGTCTGGCTTTTTTCTCTCAACAGAATTAGCCCGAGATTCAGGCATGTCGTTGTGTGGAGCGATAGTTCACTGCTTTTTCTTTCTGGGTACATATTCCCTCATGTGGACAGACTGAGCTCCATTCACCTGCTGATCAACCTACGTCTTTTCTTACAATGCGATTATTTACTGATGTATAATATATATACGGGGCTTCTCAGGTGGCTCAGTGGATAAAGAACCTGCCTGCAATGCAGGAGACGCCCGAGATACAGGTTCAGTTCCTGGGTTGGGAAGATCCCCTGGAGGAGGGCACGGCAACCCACTCCAATATTCTTGCCTGGAGAATCCCATGGACAGAGGAACCTGGCTGGCTGCGGTCCACAGGTCGCAAAGAGTCAGACACCACTGAAGTGACTGAGCACAGCACAGCAGAAAATACATACCGAAAAGTGTACACATCCTACTTGACCAGATGAGTGAATTTTCATGGTGAACACGCCTGTGCAGCTAACACCCAGACGGAGAAGCAGAAGAGGAGCAGCAGCCTGGAAGACCCCTGCCCCCCATCCAGGGGGTCCCAGCCTGTTGCCGACACATAGATAAGCTGGTGGTCCTGGAGCTCCATGTGAATGGATCCTACAAGATGTCCTTTTCTGTGTCTCTGGCTTTCTCAGTTGACATGATGATCAAAGCCTCCGTCCTTGTCTGGTGTCAGCAGTTTGCTCCTTCTGTTGCTGAGTAGCCCTCCAGTGTGTGAATACACCGCAGTGTGTGTCCCCTCTCTTGTGAAGCACGCGGGGCTGTTTCCAGCAATCAGCCGTTATGAACGACGCATCTGCGTCCAGCTTTGCTCATGTGAATCCCTTTCCTCCCTCCTTCCCTTCCTGCCCCCTTCCTCCTTCCTCCCTTCCTCCTCTCTTTCCCTGCCTCCTTTTTCCTCTCTTCCTCTCTGCCTCTTAGGCCACAACCCCTTTGAGGGGTAGGACTATATCTTACTTACCTTTGTAACTTGGTGCCAAGAGTCACAGACCCTGAGTCATGTTACATGGGGGTCGGGCTATCCCCACTGGCCGGGAGGGCATTGCATGTGAAACGCCAGCCCTCACGGTTGTGGCTGGGAGCCCTGGAGGCAAGTTCCAGGTATGTTCTGGCTGGGGAGAACTGACATGCAGACACACAGGGGCACTTCACTTCAGGAACATCGATGAAATGTTGAACATCTGGGGTTACGAAAGAGGAACTTGGGGTTAGGTCCTTGTCTTTACCTGTCTGACCTTTTAGGGCTGTTCTCAGAGTGTTCCTGGGTTTGCTGTGCAGGCCTTTCCAGCAGAAGATAAGCGTATACACCCAGCTCTCCGCTGTTGGGGTCTGCGGTAGGGATGCCAGATAAAAGAAAGGACATTCAGCAAATTTGCATTTCAGTTCAACAGTGAATAATTTATTAGTGTACATCTGCCCCCAATATGACAGAAGACAAACTCATAGCACAAAATTCTTCATTGTTTAACTGAAATCCAAACTTGACTGGGCATCCCATGTTTTGTTTGCTAAAATCAGACAACCCTGTCTGGGAGAGCTGAGTGGGGTGAATGAATTACCCGGTTTGTTTTAGTCCTCTTTTACCGCACAACATTTTGCCATAAACAGCAGCACAGAGCAATTCACATTCACACTACCACGTATAAAATAGATACATAACAAGGATGCACTATACAGCACAGGGAATGACAGCCATCATCTTGCAAGAATGTTTAATGGAGTATAATCTGTATAAATACTGAAGCACAGTGTTGTACACCTGCAACTAATTAATAGACTATTGTAAATCAGCCATCCTTTAAAAAACAATCCTCATTCATCATCTCACAGTTTCTCTGGGTCAGGAGTCGGGTATGGTTTAGCAGGACTCTGTGTCAGGATCTCACCTGGCTGAGATCAAGGTATTGACTGGGGCTGTGGTCTCACCTGAAATCAAGGGTTGAGACTGGGAAAGAATCAGCTTCAGGGCTCCTTCAGGCTATTGGTGGAACCGATTCCTTTGTGACTGTGGTACCCAGAGCTGTTTGCTTCTTCAAAGACAGTGAGGGAACCAAACATTTGGAGGGAGTCTGGTATTAGAGCGAGATTGTGCTCGGAGCAGAAGGTAAGCAAGGCAGCAGAACGCCCTCAGCTTTGCCACGTGCCATCACAGGGCTGACACCCCAGCCACTGACTGTCCCAACGGGAAGGCTTGAGTAAGCAGCAACCCCTCCATACTCCAGAGCAAATACAGTAATCACAGAGAAGGCTTTCATTTCTATCTGTGGGTCCAGAGAGGTGCCCACACGATTTATCTTGAAGTACAGAAAGCAAGTTGTACATTTTTCCAAATGAAAAAGAGCTAAATCGGGTTTTACATTTCCACCCGCCCCCAATGATAAAAGCAATACATGCTCATGGCAGAAAATAAAGAAAACAGAAAATTATAAGGAGAAAGAAAGTGGAAAGAGTCCAGAATCTTACTGCCCAGAAACACTGCTTTGAACGTTTTGATGCGTTTTCTTCCAATCTCATTTCTATGTATATTTGCACACACAGATATATATATATATTTATTTAATATATACTTAAATATATATTGAAGCAAAAATAGACTCGCATTATGAGTGCTCTTGAGTGGCTTGCTTTTTTCTACATAGCTGTCACAGCTTTCCATGCTAATGAACATAGATCTGTCATCATCTTTCATGGCAGCAGAGCATCCAGGCTTGGGCGCATTATATGTGATTTGAGCAATCCCCAGTGGATGGACATTTAAGTTGCTTCTGTTTGTTTTTTTCTGTTTTCCAATTATTATTGCTGTGTACCTGATGTTGCAGAAAACATTGTCCTCTGTGTAGTTATCTGATTCTTGTCTCAGGATAACTCCCCACCCATGAAATTGCTGCCTCAAAGTGTATTCAGAAGTTCAGTTCAGTTCCGTTCCGTTCAGTTGCTCAGTCGTGTCCGACTCTTTGTGACCCCATGGACTGTACTACGCCAGGCTTCCCTGTCCATCACCAACTACTGGAGTTTACTCAAACTCATGTCCATTGAGTCGGTGATGCCATCCAGCCATCTCATCCTCCTTCATCCTATTCTCCTCCAGCCTTCAATCTTTCCCAGCATTAGGGTCTTCTCAAATGAGTCAGTTCTTTGCATCACATGGCCAAAGTATTGGAGTTTTGGCTTTAGCATCAGTCTTTCCAATGAATATTCAGGACTGATTTTCTTTAGTATGGACTGGTTGGATCTCCTTGCAGTCCAAGGGACTCTCAAGAGTCTTCTCCAACACCACAGTTCAAAAGCATCAACTCTTTGGCGCTCAACCTTTTTATAGTCCAATTCTCATATCCATACATGACTACTGGAAAAACCATAGCTTTGACTAGATGGACCTTTGTTGGCAAAGTAATGTCTCTGCTTTTTAAGAAGCTATCTAGCTTGGTCATAACTTTTCCTCCAAGGAGCAAGCGTCTTTTAATTTCATGGCTGCAATCGCCATCTGCAGTGATTTTGGAGCCCCCCCAAAATAAAGCCTGTCACTGCTTCCATTGTTTCCCTATCTATTTGGCATGAAGTGATGGGACCAAGATGCCATGATCTTAGTTTTCTGAATGTTGAGTTTTAAGCAACTTTTTCACTCTCCTCTTTCACTTTCATCAAGAGGCTCTTTAGTTCTTCTTTGCTTTCTGCCATAAGTGTGGTGTCATCTGCATATCTGAGGTTATCGATATTTCTCCCGGCAATCTTGATTCCAGCTTGTGCTTCATCCAGTCGAGCATTTCTCATGATTTACTCTGCATATAAGTTAAATAAGCAGGTGACAATATACAGCCTTGATGTACTCCTTTCCTGATTTGGAACCAGTCTGTCCCATGTTCTGTTCTAACTGTTGCTTCTTGACCTGCATACAGATTTCTCAGGAGGCAGGTCAGGTGGTCTGGTATTCCCATCTCTTTCAGAATTTTCCACAGTTTGTTGTGATCCACATAGTCAAAGGTTTTGGCATAGTCAATAAAGCAGAAGTAGATGTTTTTCTGAAACTCTCTAGCTTTTTTGATGATCCAACAGATGTTGGCAATTTGATCTCTGGTTCCTCTGCCTTTTCTAAATTCAGCTTGAACATTTAGAAGTTCGTGGTCCACATACTGTTGAAGTCTGACTTGGAGAATTTTGAGCATTACTTTGCTAGTGTGTGAGATGAGTGCCACTGTGCGGTAGTTTGAGCATTCTTTGGCATTGTCTTTCTTTGGGATTGGAATGAAAACTGACCTTTTCCAGTCCTGTGTCCACTCCTGAGTTTTCCAAAAATTGCTGGCATATTGAGTGCAGCACTTTCACAACATCATCTTCCAGGGTTTGAAATAGCTCAACTGGAATTCCATCACTTCTACTAGCTTTGTTCATAGTGATGCTTCCTAAGGCCCACTTGACTTTTTCCAGGATGTCTGGTTCTAGGTGAATGATCATACCATCATGGTTATCTGGGTCATGAAGATCTTTTTTGTATAGTTCTTCTGTGTATTCTTGCCACCTCTTCCTAATATCTTCTGCTTCTGTTAGGTCCACACCATTTCTGTCCTTTATTGTGCCCATCTTTGCATGAAATGTTCCCTTGGTATCTCTAATTTTCTTGAAGAGATCTCTAGTCTTTCCCATTCTGTTGTTTTCTTCTATTTCTTTGCATTGATCACTGAGGAAATCTTTCTTATCTCTCCTTGCTATTCTTTGGAACTCTGCATTCAGATAGGTATAGCTTTCCTTTTCTCCTTTGCCTTTCACTTCTCTTCTTTTCATAGCTGTGTGTAAGGCCTCCTCAGACAACCATTTTGCCTTTTGGCATTTCTTTTTCTTGGGGATGGTCTTGATCCCTGCCTCCTATACAATGTCATGAACCTTCATCCATAGTTCTTCAGGCACTCTGCTTATCAGATCTAATCCCTTGAATCTATTTCTCACTTCTACTGTATAGGCATAAGGGATTTGATTTAGGTCATACCTGAATGGTCTAGTGGTTTTCCCTACTTTCTTCAATTTGAGTCTGAATTTGGCAATAAGGAGTTCATGATCTGAGCCACAGTCAGCTCAGATCTGGTCTTGTTTTTGCTGACTATACAGAGAGCGTCTCCATCTTTGGCTGCAAAGAATATAATCAATCTGATTTCAGTTTCAACCATCTGATGATGGCCATGTGTAGAGTCTTCTCTTGTGTTGTTGGAAGAGGGTGTTTGTATTCAGAAGAGGGAGTGCCTTGTGTATGTATGATTATAACAATGGGTCCTGGAATCGAGGGCATGAGGGTAAATCTGCACTCTTCCCCTCACCAATCATTTTATCTGGGTCATGTTCCTTAACCTCTTGGTGCCTCTGTCTCCTCATCTCTAAAATGGGAATTATAACTGAATGTTATCATTATAACTTTCAAACTGTGGTGCTGGAGAAGACTCTTGAGAGTCCCTTGGACTGCAAGGAAATCAAACCAGTGAATTCTAAAGGAAATCAACCTTGACTATTCATTGGAAGGACTGATGCTGAAGCTGAAGGTCCAATACTTTGGCCACCTGATGTGAAGAGCCGACTCATAGGAAAAGACCCTGATGCTGGGAAAGATTGAGAGTAGGAGGGGAAGGCAGTGACAGAGGATGAGATGGTTGGATGCCATCACCAACTCAATGGACATGAATTTGAGCAAACTCTGGGATATAGTGAAGGACAGGGAAGCCTGGCATGCTGCAGGCAATGGAGTAGCAAAGAGGCATGATTAAACAACATCTGAAGCTGCTGGAGCTGCTGGGAGGAGTCCATGAGTTGGAGAGTACTGAGGACTTGTGTTGGCTGGCCCCTTGGGGAAGCCAGGACCACCTTGGATTTGTATTGGAAAGGTATTCTGGGGATGTTGGCACCTTCCTAGAAGTGGTGAATCATAGTGCTATAGTGACAGCTGACACCGTGGGTGTTTCCTGCATAGCCCAGTGTTTGAACCTTCTTAAGAACTTGTCTAATGCCCAGAGGAGCCCAGGACCTGGGTACCAGTGCCCATTGACAGCCAGAGGAAGATGAACTGACTGGGACTCCACAGTGGCGTGGTTCTGGAGCCGCCATCACTACCCTGATGCTGGAGGGGCGTGCTTGGGATTAGAAAGGAGCACTGCTGAGGTTGGAGGAATCTGTGTTCAAATCCTGACTCTGTGCTGAGTGGCTGAATATCCGGAGGGTGGGGGACATGGGAGGAGACAGGGAGTAAAGGAGCAAACAAGTGAATGATCCTGAATGATGGCAGATTCTGGTACTCCTGGGGGAATGAGAAGGGAGCAGGAGGAGCCAGGGACCTGCTTTGGGATCTGCAGGTCTGGGAGGGCCTCCCTGGGGGTGAAACCTCTGTGCTGAGGTCAGAAAGACCACATAAGTAGTTCCCTTTGGAAAGAGGCTGGGGTTGCCAGGAACACTCGGGCCCATGTAAGGGCAAGACCTTGGTGAGTCTGAGAAACTGGAGAGGCCTGCTCTGGAGCAATAGGAGGGAGGAAACACATGCTCTTAGCAGACAACACCGGTTCCTACCTTGTGGGATTCTTCGAGGTCAATCGTAATTGTCTGAGTGAGAGCTCCAAGAGGGGGCTGTGTGCAGCAGCCCAGGCCATTCCCCCTCATAAAGGGTGGTTCCTATCATCTAATTCCCCATCATCTTGCTTGGTGACCTTGAAGAAGGCATGTTTTTAGAATAGCCCTAGTTTTGTTCAGAAAACAATAGATTGGGAACAATTGATCCCTTGATGTGCTTACAGTCCAAGGGTGTGCTTCATGCATTTAAAATGCCACCTGTACTTGGTAACATTCAAGGAACGCCTCCTGCATCACCCAGCATTCCCAGTGGGAGGAATGCAGCCTCCAGCTACAGGTGCCCCAGGGATCTGGGCGTGAGACTTGGAGCATCGTTTGAAAAGTCAGACTTGGAAATGACCTAAATTCCCTATAAAAGGAAACTGAGTACATAACAGTACAGCCACTCTGGGATACCTGGATACTGTGGGGAGCTATCCACAAGGGTGGGGCTGAAGCCAGGCTCTGCTCATACAGCCCTAGGGCCAAGGATGGTGAACTTCCTGTTTTTGTAAATAAAGTTTTATTGGAACATGCCATTTATTTACATATTGTCTATGACAGCTTTCAAGCTGTAATAGCGGAGTTGAGTAGTTGCCATGGAGACCACATGGCCTGCAAAACCTACAATATTTACTATTTGACCATTTTTCAGAAAAACTTTGCTACATTTAAAAAAAAAAAAAATCAAAAACAGGGTGGAAGTTTCTCCAGGACTTACCATCATGTGAGAAAAATACCTAAACAGAGATATGTGCATTCATGCATGCTAAGTCACTTCAGTCATATCCTACTCTTTGTGACCCTGTGGACTGTAGCCCGCCAGGCTCCTCTGTCCATAGGATTCTCCAGGCAAGAATACTGGAGTGGATTACCATGCCCTCCTCTAGGGGATCTTCCTGACCCAAGGATGGAATCCACATGTCTTATATCTCCTGCATTGGCAGGCAGGTTCTTTACCACTAGTGCTGCCTGGGAAGCCTTGAACTGAGATGCATCACAGCATAAATAGAATGATTTTAATTCTGTAAAGAAGAGTGAAAGAACAATGAAACAACAAAAATTATAGAAACATGCATGCATATGTTTTCCTGGTGGCTCAGACGGGAAAGAATCCACCTGCAATGTGGGAGACCTGGGTTCAATCCCTGGGTTGGGAAGATTCCCCAGAGGAGGGCATAGCAAACCACTCCAGTATTCTTGCCTGGAGAATCCCCATGGATGGAACAGCCTGGCATGCTACAGTCCTTGGGGTTGCAGAGAGTCGGACACAACTGAGCACAGCACAGGGCAGGGCATGCATAAGTATTTTATAGGTGCACAAAAGTCTGAAAGGAGATATCCCTGTCTACTGACAGTGTTACCTCTGGAATTTAAGAGGTTGTGTACTTTACTGAGTGTTAACTAGGTGCTAAGCACTATGCTGAAGGCATAGAGTCTCTCAGTCTTACAATAAGACTAGGAGGTAGGGGCTATCCTGACGCCCTTTTTACAGATGAGGAAATGAGGGCAAAGAGAGGTGAAGTTGCTTGCC
Source organism: Budorcas taxicolor (assembly GCF_023091745.1). NCBI lineage: Eukaryota > Metazoa > Chordata > Mammalia > Artiodactyla > Bovidae > Budorcas > Budorcas taxicolor. Next base: position 58,245,158 of record NC_068922.1, on the reverse strand, counting down.
CAAGGTCACACAGCTCTCGAGTAGCATGCTTAGTCGCTCAGTCATGTCCAACTCTGTGACCCCATGGACTGTAGTCCACCAGGGTCCTCTGTACATGGGACTTCCCAGGCAGGAATACTGGAATTGGTTGCCATTTCCTCCTCTGGGGGATCTTCCTGACCCAGGGATTAAACCCTTGTCTCCTGCATTGCAGGCGGTTTCTTTACCGCTGGCCAACAGGGACTTGAGTAGCAGAGCTGGGATTCAAGTGTGGGGGAGAATGATAAACATTTCTTACTTTACATAAGTATATATCACTGGGCAAGCAGGGAAAAGATAAAAATGTGACTTAATTCACACAATTCCTATCAGGCACCCTCTTCATCTCAGGCTCTTTCCTAGCTCCCAGGGTGTTCTTCTGAGTGGAGCTCACGGATGCCTGCTGGGGAGGTCTCTGGGAAGGATCCCAGGCCTGCTCACTAGATGAGGGGAAAGACTGGGAAGCAGCTGGGCTGGGGGACAGATTCTAAGTGCCTGAGTAGCAGGGGCACCTCCGTTTAGCTTGGGGCCTCCCAAGCTGAAGATACAGTTCACAGGCAAGCTGAGCACTCACCTGTTCTGCCTAGATTTCCCACGGCATTGTGTTTCATGAGTGTTATCAAACGGTGATATTTCGGAGAGCAAGTCGTGGGGTTGTTGTTAATACTGATTTAACGGTGCTAAAATGATTAAGCATGGCGGGCCTTTAAACAATGAGGTTCATAAAAGGTGTTAATAACCTCTTAAGTGCCTGAATAATCTTCCTGCCTATCATAAACTGCTCCCAATTAAGCCTCTTCATTTCCTTTTACCCAAGGAATGAGTGGGTTTCCCTGGTGGCTCAGACAGTGAAAAATCTACCTGCAATGCAGGAGACCCAGGTTCAATATCTGGGTTGGGAATATCCCCTGGAAAGGGAATGACAGCCCACTCCAGTATTCTTGCCTGGAGAATTCCATGGACAGAGGAGACTGGTGGGCTATAGTTCATGGGGTCACAAAATGTTGAACACGACTACATGACAAACACTTTTCCTTTACACACTGTCAAGGAATGAGCCACAAGTTGGCTGGATGGCCTCCTGCTTTTGTCTGTTGGGCTCACGATCTCTGCTCTCTGAGGTTCCTCTGGGCCGACCTGCAGAGCCCAGAGCTGCTCAAGGTCTGGCTGGCTCTGCTGAGGGGGTGTACCCTCCCTGGGGCAAGGCTCTGGGTGGCCCAGACAGCCTGGTCCCCTTGAGCTTTGAGCCGAGGTCCTCTGGGTGGGGCCTGCAGCATGGCCTGTGAATGCCCTCGGCACAGAGCCCCATCACACTCCCCCTCCCTGGGCCAGGCCTGTTTGTTCTAATGCTTTTGGATTTCCAGATGGGATCACTTTAGCAACATTGCACTTTTATATTGTTTAAAGGGAAAGATTCAAAAAAAGGCAGTGCTTTCCTTCCTGCCCTTTCTCCCAAGATCTGCAAAGATGACATTGGACCACCAGCCTCACCAGGAGCCCACAAGTTTGCAGCCACAAGGAGAAAGTCCTGGGAGACGGGGAGGAGAACACCCCCTCTCCCCATTTCCTGGGAAGGAAAATAAACTTGTACACATTAGAAACAAGTCGTGTGCCAGTGTTCTGCACACCTTGCTCATTTGCTCTTCCTGGTCATAGTTTTTGTCGTTTCTTAGTGCTCCTGCTGCTTTTGCTGCTAAGTCGCTTCTGTTGTGTCCGACTCTGTGCGACCTCATAGACGGCAGCCCACCAGGCTCCTCTGTCCCTGGGATTATCCAGGCAAGAATACTGGAGTGGGTTGCCATTTCCTTCTCCAATGCATGAAAGTGAAAAGTGAAAGAGAAGTCACTCAGTCGTGTGCGACTCTTTGCGACCCCACGGTCTGCAGCCTACCAGGCTCCTCCGTCCATGGGATTTTCCAGGCAAGAGTACTGAGTGCGTGCCAGATTGCTTCAGTTGTGTCCTACTCTTTGCAACCCTACAAACTGTAGCCCGCCAGGCTCCTCTGTCCATGGGATTCTCCAGGCAATACTGGAGTGGGTTGCCATGCCCTCCTGCAGGGGATCTTTCCCACCCAGGGACTGAACCCACGTCTCAAGTCTCCTGAATTGGCAGGAGTGTTCTTGCCCACTAGCGCCACCTAGGAAGTCCCATCTCTGGGTACCTCTTACTTTACTTCTCCTTTAAAACAACTTAGTTAAAAACATTTTTTATATAGTATTAAAAAATCATTTGTATTTGTGGAAAATTTTAAATACTTATAAAAGTAGCCTGAATAACATTGTATAAGATACCCATAATATATAATGCATAAAACATAAACCATATGTAACATAATATATTATGAAGAATGAATACAGTTGTATACCTGGACAATGAAATGGCTATGCACTCCAGTATTCTTGCCTGGAGAATCACATGAACAGAGGAGCCTGGTGGGCTATAGTCCATGGGATCACAAAGAGTCTGACATAACTGAAGGGACTTGGCAAAGTTATATAATACAATTATTAATTATATAATCAATAACATAACTCAATGTTTTACACATAATTTATAATGTACTATGTTAGTATATATTATAATATATACTTTTATATGTTATAATAAATATATTTGCATACTATAAATATTATATTACTATAAATACTGGAGTGGGTTTTCTATCCTTTCTCCAGTGGATCTTCCCGACCCAGGAATCAAACCAGAGTCTCCTGCATTGCAGGCGGTTTCTTTACCAACTGAGCTATCAGGGAAGCCTAGATAGTATATTAACTTTTTAATAAATTTTATCTAAAATTATATATAAAACATATTTAGAATTATGCCTAATATACTGTTCTACCCATTAGCTTAGCGTCAAAAAACTTCAGCTCATGGCCAATCTTTATGTACCTTTACTCAGAGTTTACCGTCCTTTCCAGTTATTTTGAAGCGAAACCTAGACATCATGTCATTTCATCCATAAATATTTCAGTATCTGTCTCTAAAACACTGGACTTGCTTTCAAAATTGAGTTTATCTTAAAAGCGAACTTTAGTATCAAGACCTTAAGAGGAAATTTGGGGTCACTCTTTGTAAAGATGGAAAAAGATACACAAAGAAAACAAAGGTGTCATCAACATCTAGGGGGTGCTAGCCTGCTCTCTTGGTCCCGGAGGGAGCCTAGTAAGGGCTGGGTGGGGGTGGTGTTCAGGACAAGCCACAAGCCAGCACCCCATGGAGAGTGTTTCCGTAAGGGATCTCACTAGAAAAGACAAGAGACAACGGGAAGGGAAGAACCCCTCTATGTAGTCTTTTACTTAGTGCTGGGTCCAGGGACCCCTGACAGCCTCACTGGGGATGAGCTACTCTTGACCCCCTTCTACTGATGAAGAAACTGAGGCCTGGGTGTTTGTCCCACATCCAAGGTCACATGCTCATGAAAAGGTACCCAAGGATCGGAACCCAGGTGAGCCTCAGGCGTGGCCCAGGCCCTTCACATCTCAGCAGCAGCATCTCCCTGACAGTCATCAGACTCTGGTGGTCCTTGGCCTACAGCAGTGCCCTCTGGGCTGAAGCAGCATCGCTCAGGGTAGGAGTGAGATGCTGCTGCTGAGACATGAAGGGGCCGGGCCACACCCGAGGCTCACCTGGGTTCCGATCCTTGGGTACCTTTTCCTGAGCGTGTGACCAACTTTGGACGTGAGACAAACTCCCAGGCCTCAGTTTCTTCATTAGTAGAAGGGGGTCAAGAGTAGCTCATCCCCCACGCGGTTGTCATGAGGCTCACATCAGCTTTTTCAGGCTAAGTGTTTAGAGCAGTGATGGGCAGGGTGAAATCTCAATAAACAGGAACTGTTATTATTATTCTTGTTGTTACTGATTTTGTTATGTTTCGCAGGTAAATTTGCCATCCCCATCAATTCCTAAGTGGAGCCCAACCGGGGTGAGAGTATCCCTGATGGTGGAATCTCACCCCTTACCCCCCAGGCATCTGGCTCCTGAGTGCCTGAAACCTCATGCGACATCTGGGGCTCTCCTGAACCCTCGAGCCCAGCCTGCAAGCCCGTGAGTCACTGCTGTCTACTGGGGAAAACCAAGCAGCCCAGAAAACATCCAGACTCCCATGGGTGTCCCCAGCTGCCTGCTCCTGGCATGAGCCGCGCCGCCCCCCACCCCCGTCCCTGCCAGACAGTTGGGCAGACTGCCAGGCCCGCGATTCACACCCGGGATGGCAGCAGACAGCCCCCACCGGCAGGGCTGCGGGCATGTGTGTTGCTTTCTCTCCGCTCTCCTCGGCTGGGTTGTTTTGCTCTGGGTTGCAAATTCATTTTTAGATCCCAGCCTCCTCCCTCCCCCAGCCCCGCTTCTATTCTTAGAAAGCAAACTGGGATGTGCTTGGGCTTCACAGTGAAGTCAGACAGAAGTTTGCCCACGTGCTCCGGCCGCCTGAGATATGGAGCTAATTAAAAAGGGGGCTTTGAGTGGCAGGTTCACTGGCCGGAAACGCAGCTGGCTGGCACTGACTCTGTGGGCAGGGATGGCTGTTCTCGTCACCCTGGCCTCCCAAGGCCTGGCGGGGGTGATGCTCCTGGGATGGGACTGCCCTGCCTAGACAGGTTGGGTTGACTGTGTGTGTTGGTTAAATATGAAATCTTCCTGTGTGTTGGGCTGCTGAGAGGTTTTTAATTAGATAAATAACTTTTAAAGAGTTTAGGAGTTGCCTTCAGCAACTGGAGCTGGCTGAAATGCACTGTGTCTGTGAAGGAAGCTGACCTTCCTTACGGCCATTCTGGCTGCAGAAATGAGGGAAGGGAGATGGGGGCAGAGGAAAGGAGAGAGGGAGAAACCTACTGGATGAAGAGGGACTTGGGGGGCTACTGAGGGCAGAGAGAGCACCTGAAAGGCCAGGGAGCCCAGTGAGAGGATAAGGGTCTGGATTGAGGAGCCAGACTTTGAGAGTTCAGAATCCCAGTTCTGCCACTTTCCAGCTGTGTGACCTTGGGCAAGTCACTTAACCCCTCTGTGCCTCCATTTTCCTATCTGTAAAATTGGAACCCTGATCATAATAGTACTCCTCATCTAAGTTAAGACAAAGTGTTTCAGCAATAACTGGCTCAAAGTGGTGATTATTAATTAATTGATCCAAATTTAAAATTCAGGGAAAAGAGATAAAAGAGAAGCAGGGGCTCCCACACTTCTAGTTATTTTGTCTTGGCCCAGCACATGCTCATGGCATTGAACAGAGCAGGGTGAGGTAGGTCCTACCAGGACTTATTCCTCTTGGATTAAGCAGGTGAGACCAAGAAGAAACCAAGAAGAAGGTGAGACCAAGAAGAGGGGCTCTCTCTAGGACTGTTCATCCACTGACTCAGGGAGAGACAGTAGGCTCTGAGAGCTCAGATGCCTCCTTCTCCAGGAAGCCTTTCCTGACTGCCAGATCCTTTCAGCTGCCCTCCTATATCTTTCTACTGTTCTTGGCTCCCTTCTTCACACACATCACGCTGTATGGTGAAGTCTCTTGTCTAAACTTGTAAACTTTACTTATAACATCTTCATAAATAGTTTTCAAACATTCTTATTATAAAAGATAAATCCAGAAGCAAAGAGAGTAAAAAGAAGCAGTCTTACCCCCACCTAATCCTATGTCTCTCCTTCCAGTTTTGTACGTGTCTTTCCTGACCTTCATGAGGGTGATTGTGAGTGTGTATATGTGTATCCTTTTGTTTTGTCTATAAATGTGATTGTACTATGCATATGAAGCAAAACAAGTGAATTTCAAAACAATGCCTTGGCATCTTTCCACAGCAGTGCTTGCCTAACTTATTCCTTTATTTTCAATTTTTATAAATATTCCCCTTGAATCAGTGATATAGACACATAAGTAAGTAAGTAAGTAAAGTCACTCAGTCGTGTCCGACTCTTTGTGACCCCATGGACTGCAGCCCACCAGGCTCCTCAGTCCATGGGATTCTCCAGGCAAGAATACTGGAGTGGGTTGCCATTTCCTTCTCCAGGGGATCTTCCCAACCCAGGGATCGAACCCAGGTCTCCCGCATTGGAGGCAGATGCTTTAACCTCTGAGCCACCAGGGAAGCCCTAGTAAAAAAAAAAAAAATTGTGCAAAATGATAGAAAGTGAAATGATATGTCTCCACCCAGCCCTCATTTTGCCTCCCCAGAAACAAGCCTGTTACTAATTTCCTGTGCACCCTCACAGTCTGTGCGTGTATAAGCCATTACTATAACCACATTCCCCTTTTCTTTGCACTTTTCTCTACCCCTTGCCTATTTTCACTTAAATCTGTGCCTCATATGAGCATCCTTATCAGTGCATCATGCAGCTGCCTCATTCTTTCTGACAGGGCTTAGTATTCCATGATATGGTGGTGGTGGTTTAGTCGCTAGTCGTGTTTGACTTTTGCGATTCCTTGGACTGTAGCCCACCAGGCTCCTCTGTCCATGGGATTTCCCAGGCAAAAATACTGGAATGGGTTGCCATTTCCTTCTCCAGACGATCTTCCCAACCCAGGGATCAGTTCAGTTCATTTCAGTTGCTCAGTCGTGTCCAACTCTTTGTGACCCCATGAACGCCAAGCCTCCATGTCCATCACCAACTCCTGGATCGAACCCGGGTCTACTGAATTGCAATTGGATTCTTTCCCAACTGAGCCACCAGGGAAGCCAGATTTCATTATATAGATGAGCATGAGTTATTTAACACCCTAGTGATGGGTGTGGAGGTTTCAATGCACATCCCTAAATTCTCTGCCATTCTTCCCACTGAGAGATAAGGTCTATGTTCCTTCCCTCGAAGGTGGGTGGGTTTGTAACTGCCTCAACCAATAGCCTATGGCAGGAGTGATTCTGTCTGACAACATGGTGGGTTAAAAGTGTCTAGAGTGTTTCTGCCTGGTTTGCCCAGGCTCTGAGGCTGCCATGCTGGGAGGAAGCCCAAGTCACATAGGATGGTCCGGTGATGGTGTTCTGGGTCATTGCTGAGCACAACCTGCAAATCACTCTGGCCTTCGTGCCAGACTTCCCAAGTGGCTCAGTGGTAAAGAATCCACCTGCCAATGCAGAAGCCGCAGGAGACATGGGTTTGATCCCTGGGTTGGAAAGATCCCCTGGAGAATGAAATGACAAACCACTCCAGCATTCTTGCCTGGAGAAGCCCATGAACAGAGGAGGCTGGCCGGCTACAGTCCATGAAGTCACAAAGGGTCGGACACGACTGGGTGACTGAGCATGCACACACAGGTCCCAGACAGGTACGTAAAGAGGCATCCAGAAGACTCTCTGGCTGTCTGAGTCTTCTCAGCTGACTCCCAGGACATAGTGGAGCAGAGACGATTAATCTCCACTGTGCCCTGTCCAAGTTTCTGACCCATAAATTGATGCAAAGTAAAGTGGGTTGAAGTCTCTGGATTTTGGAGAATTTGTTATTCAGCAATAAATGATCAGAATAATGTGCTTTTATGTGTCCTTGCCTTCCAAATAGTAGGCCTCCTCTGGGATTTCTCAGAACAAGGATTATCTCATTGATTTTTAAAAACAGAGGCAAAATAGACATAATATAATATTAACCATTTTAATCCTACAAGTCAGCAGCATTTCATACATTCCCAATGTTGTATAACCACCACCTCTAATACATTCCCAGACATTCTCATCACTCCCAAATGAAGACACTTGCTCCCCATTTCTCCCTCTCCCCGCCCCAGCCCTTGGCCACCACTAATCTACTTTCTGTCACTACGGATTTGCCAGTTTGGGGCATTTCACATCAATGGAAGGCTTCCCTGGTGGCTTAGACGGTAAAGAGTCCGCCTGCAATGTGGGACACCTGGGTTCGATTCCAGGGTTGGGAAGATCCCCTGGAGGAGGGCATGGCAACCCACTCCAGGATCCTTGCCTGGAGAATCCCCACAGACAGAGGAGCCTGGTGGGCTACAGTCCACTGGGTCACAAAGAGTTGGACATGACTGAGCGACTGAGCACAAGGACATATCCATGGAATCACACGACGTGGTCTTCAGTGGCTGGCTTTTTGACTTGGCATGATGTGTTTGAGAATCTTCCGTATGTAGCCTGGGTTGGTACTTCATAGCTTTTCTGTGGCTGAAGAATATTCCATTGTGTATATTCACTACGTTTTGCTTCTCTGTTCTGATGGACATTTATGCTGTTTCCACCGTTTGGCTATCATGAATAATGCAGTTATAAATGTCGGTGTACACATCCATGTTTGAGTCCCCATTTCAATTCTTCTGGATACATACTTAGAAGTGGAGTTCCTGGATCCTGTGGCAATCCTATGTCTAACTTTTTAAGGAATCACTGCGCTGTTTTACAAACCAGTTGAACTATTTTCCATTCCCACCAGTGCTGCATACGAGTTCTGATTTCTGCACATGGTCACTAACACGTATTCTTGTCCATTTTTCTGATTTTAGCCATCCTAGTGGGATTAAAGTGGTATTTCACTGTGGCTTTGATTTGGATTAACCTAATGACTAACGACATGGAGCATCTCTTCATGTGCTCACTGGCTGTTTGCATCCCGACCTTGGAGAGGGGCCCGATTTTGCCTTCACACCGCCTCCTACAGAGACTGGTATGGACTCAGACTCCACTCCTCTCAGCTGAATGAAGGGTGTGTGCATGCTCAGTCGCTCAGTCATGTCCCACTCTTTGTGACCCCATGGACTGTAGCCCTCCAGGCTCCTCTGTCTATGAGATTTTCCAGGCAAGGAATACTGGAGTGGGTTGCCATTTCCTCCCCCAGGGGATCTTCCCTACCCAGGAATCAACCCAAGGATTGAACCTACGTCTCGTACATCTCCTGCACTGCCAGGCGGATTCTTTATCACTGAGCCACCAGGGAAGCCCAAATGATGGAAGTGTAAACGGGAGCTCTTCTTGGTACTCTGTCCACCCCAGGCTCCTGGGGATACACATCTTCCTGCGGCTCCAGGCGTCCAAGTGCAGTGGTTGGATCCCTTCACGTTCCAGGGAGGATGAGTCTTGTTACAGAGCCATCTGCCTTTCATCCCAGACTCTGTAAGAGGACCTTAAACAAAGGGCCCATCTTGCTTGCCAACCCCCAGGCCACAGCTTGGGGCTTTGCCAACACTGCTGGATCCCACCAGGGTCAGAGTCAGCTGTGGACTGGTCTGGAACTATGAAATGAGAGGAAAAATTCCTCTTGAACATGTTGACTCAAAGTGGCATTTGCAATACTACATGCAAACACAAAACACAAAGAATTGTGTTTGAGTAAAAAAAGAAAAAAAAACAAACCCTAGACAAGAAAAAGGAGGGCAGATTGGAACTATAGAGCCCCCAAGGTGGGCTCTATAGAGATTGTTAGGTTCTTGGGAGAGAACTGCAGCCTGAGTTGCAATGTGAGTGGACCAGAGAGTGATCCACTCTCTGCTGCGAGACCCGTGTCTGTGGGAGCCCTGAGCTGCTGTGTCTGGATGGAGATGGGAGTGAGGAAGCGGGAGAGGAGGAGCAGCAGAGAGGAGTGATGGTGCTGATGCCTAGGTTTTCTGCGAGGAGGTGGGCTCGGGAAGGGCGAGGAGGCCCCAGAGACAGATGGCTATGGCTTCCTCATCTATTTTTTAAGTACTTTCCAGCTGAGATTTAACAAACCTAGAATAAACTTAATTACTCTTATTTGTACAGCTTGATGAATTTGTACATGTGTGTCCACTGTATAAGCAGCTCCCAGAACCCATCTGGCAGCAACCTTTCCCTAGATAACGACTGCTCTGATGGGATCACCATTGGTTAATTTTGCCTGTTCTTGAACTTCATGTATGTGGAACCACATGCATTCTGGGCACTTTTTTTGTGTCTAGCTCTTTTTTTTTACTCAACACAACGCTTTGGAGATGTGTTTTGTGTTTGAAGGCAGTATTGCACCTTCTCCCTCTCTTCTGAGCTTCCTTCCTTCTTTCTTTCTATTGTCTACAACAGTGCTCCTCAATGAGGGGTGGCTTGGCCTCCAGGGGCCATTGGACAATGTCTGGAGACAGTTTTGATCGTCACAACTGAATAGAGGACACTACTGGCAACTAGTGGGTAGAGGGAAAATCTACAAGATTTGAACGTGTTGATTCGAAGTAACATTGTTATATTTCTAATTTGGGGGGATTGGGAGGGGATGTGTGGAGGCCATGTGTGGAGCATCTGCCTTATGTAAACAATATTGACACCAGTGACTGTTTAAGGGCTTGCATTGCATGAGGTGCTGAGACCATTTCCCCTGCATCATCTCATCTCATCATCCTCACAGGGATTTCTAGAACCACTCCCTCTCCCACATTGGAGAAGTAGAAAGTGAATCACAAAGGTTTCAAGTGATCAGCCCATGGCATCGTAGCTGCTGACCTGAGTCCAGCTTGCCTTGGACCCCGGTCCCGGGCTTCTAACTGCCGCTGGATACAGATCAGCAAGCACTGAGACTCCAACTCTTGGCCCATCATCCATAAGCTGGAGCTGTGACTGGGTGATGACTGACAGCATCAGCAGGATGAAGATGGGGTGGGGGGCGATCACTTGCTTGTCAGCTTGCGGGTGTGCACTTGAGCAGTTCACAGGCAACAAGAAAGAGGTTGCCTTCATACATCACATCTATATTAATGATATGACTGACAGACTGAAGCGGGAAATGATACATCTTTCCTCCTGGTTCTCCACGGAGCATCCGGTGGTCTGTTTTATCTTGGCAACAAGCAGGAGTTCCAAGCTCACACAGAGAGAAAGGTGTGTTGTGGATGGACCGGGCGTCCAGAATGACCAGGGACAACCAGTGCTTTGCTGTGCGCATTTGGGAACTCAGGCTGTCTCTTTGGCTTCGGTCTCCATCTACAGATCCTGCTGACCATCCCCTCCCCGCTCCCACCCATGACGTCTTTCCTGAGTGCTAGACTGATGCTGCCCAATAGAACCTTCTGACAGTGAAACCCTTCTTTCTTCTCTGACACTCTTGCTACCAGCCAGAGGGGCTATTGAGGGCTTGTAGTAGTGCAGCTGGGGGCTTCCCTGGTGGCTCAGATGGTAAAGAATCCACCTGCAAGGCAGGAGACTTGGGTTCAATCCCTGGTTTGGGAAGATCCCCTGGAAAAGGAAATGGCTACCCACTCCAGCGTTCTTGCCTGGAGAATCCTATGGACAGAGGAGACTAACCGGCTATAGCCCATAAGGTCTCAAAGAGTTGGACATGACTGAGTAGCTAAAACACACACACACACACACACACACACACACACACACACACACACAGTAGTGCAGCTGAGAACCCAAGATTTAGTTTCATGCAATGCTGAGTCATTTATATGTAAGCGTGAATAGCCACGAGTGCCTAGTGATGACCGCATTGCAGAGGGAGGTTCTTGACCTTTCATTTCGTCTACCTGGGTTTAGGTGAGAGGGATACACGTGAACGAGATTTATTAGGAAAGTGCTCCCAGGAGGGACTGTGATGAGTGGGGACAGAAGAACAGGCAGGAGGAGAAGCCGGGCAAGGTGTGAATGTGCAGCCTCAGGGGAGGACCAGCCCCCTGATGCTCAGGAGGCTGCACTGTAGACGTGCCTCTGGGTTTGTCCTGTTTGGAGGTGCAGAGCTGGGCTCTGGTCCCTGGCACCAGGTTGAATGTCGGGGTTCTTTCTCTCCTCTCTGCTTCTTGGAAGAGAGGATGTTTCTAGCACTGGATTCTCATCGGTTCTGACTTCCTAGCTTCATGTCTTGGGCGGTTTCCTCATCTCTGAGCCCTACACTACAGGACCATTGGATAAACGAGAAAACATGTGTTTTTACAGTGCCATGGCCAAGGTTGTTCTCATGGTTATTTTCACAAGCATCTCTCTGTTGCTCTTGAAGAAGAACACAAAGTTGGCGCTGGCCAGTTTTTCAAGCCCTGTCAGTTCCTCCAAATTAACTCTGGGAAAGGCATCTTTCTTTCCTGCCAGAAAAGGAAAACTTAAAAATGATGCATTGCAGTAATTCATATTTTGTTGTAATTCAGAATTTTCACCTTCTATTTCCCCAAACCAGCTCTGCTACGTAGACGTTTGCTGCCCCAGAGATACTGTCCTCACAAAGAAGGGGTGCTGGGCTGCCCGCTGGCATAAAACCGTGGTGCCTGTGCAGGATGAGGTGACAACAGAATCTGACACTGAACCTGGGTGGGCTTTCACTTGACCTCCTCCACCTGGTTCATCTGTGTTTTGCACAGTTTTCACTGAGTGTCTGTCACTATAGTAGATGCCAGGGTAACTGCCTCAAACAAGGCCAACATGATCCTGTCTGTACAGATGGACGTCTGGTCAGAGATCTGGGCATGAGTTCAAGCATCACATCCCCATGTATGAAGCACAGATGTGCGAAGGGTGTGGAGAGGCTGCAGAGCTATGTGTGTGCAGAAGACAGCAACTTGGTTTCCTTGGGAAGCCTGCTGGACTGCTCGGGGGAAGTAACATTTCAGCTGAAGTCTGAAGGGTGAGTGGAATTTAACAAGAGTGAAGCCAAGTGGGGGGAGGCTGAACCAGCCTGTGCACAGGTGGTGGGCGGAGCACGGGAAGTTCCAGAACAGATATGGGGTTGGGGTGGGGAGAGATGCTGCAGGGGTTTGTTAGAGATGTGTGCAATATGGTTGAGACTTAGCAAGTAAAACTAGAAGATGCACAATACCTTTGAATTTCGGATAAATGCCAAATACATTTAAAAAATATAAGTATATCCCAAATATTGTATGGGACATGAGATAGCGCAGGCTAGGTTGCTTCAGTTGTGTCTTACTCTTTGCGACCCTGTGATTCTTCAGGCAAGAATACTGGAGTGGGTTGCCATGCTGTTCTCCAGGGGATCGTACTGACCGGGGATCAAATCTGTCTCTTACTTCTCCTGCATTGGCAGGTGAGTTCTCTACCACTAGCATCACCTGGGAAGCCCCATTGTGTGGGACAAGCTCATACTAAAAAATATTCATTCTTTATCTGAAATTCTAATTAAACAGGACATCTGCTAGTTTATCTAGCAATCCTATGTGTAGAGCCTTGCAGACTACACAAGGAATTTATTCTCAGACCCAGGGATAGAAGCTGGGAGCAGCACTGCCCAG